>NC_137910.1:15716035-15908535 GCF_963457725.1 Sprattus sprattus | reverse complement strand
TCACCATGTCTGTCTTTGTGTGTGTGTGTGTGTGTGTGTGGTTGTGTGTGCATTGTCTGTCTTTGATGCTTCGAAGCTTTGGATCTTTTTATGGAACAATCAGGAAGAAGCCTCAAGACATAAGGCTTTGTCTGCCCATCCCGAGTTTTTCCTTGCCACTGTCGCTTTATTGCTTGCTGTTGGCGCTACAGGCTCTGGGCTCTCAAGTGCTTTGGGACTATTTCAGTTGTCATCGATGAGATATAAATCAATTTGAATTGAATTGAACTAAATTGAATTCCTGAAGTCAGTGTGGTCACATAATCAATTGATGAATTAAGGCAATTGATAAAAGTCACCCCTTCCAGCTCTGGTTTAATCAATACATTTGTTTATTTGATCAAGAGGGACAGTGTACATTCATGAACATTAAAATGTAAATGCACCCAACTATAGCCAAAAGGCTGGTTTCCATTGGCAGTCCCCCTGCCAGAATGAAAAAGGCTAAACAACCTAAAAAAGGCATTAATGTTTATCAAACATTACATTTACAAAAAAAATCTAAAATAAAATAAAATAAAATCCCAATATATAAGTTCACATTTCTGGTTATTTATCAACCAGGTCTTGGGGTTAAACCGGATTTTGAACATTAAACAGCAGTTCTTAAATGTGATCAGGTTGTCCCAACTTAAAAGTCTGTACTTATGGAGGACTGAACAGTGGTGGTGTGATTTAGGTTTTTTTTGTAGTGGAGTTGGCATTAGACCAGGTGGGTAAGCAGTAGTTAATGTGAGATAAAATCAGCGAGAACTTGTACATTTTAGCAGCCTCGGTATCAATCAAGATACCAAGATATTTGTATTCCTTCACAATCTTGATTCTTTGATCAGAAATAAACACTTTGATCAGAAATAAACACTGTGAGACTTGCTGGTTTTAGAAAAAAAACACAGCAACGGTTTTGGAATTGTTAAGCTGAAGACACCATTTGTTTAACCAGTCAGACTCATCAACCATGACCTTTGTAAGCCTAGCAGCGACCTCTATGTTATTCTTACCCCACCCAATGATCACGAAGATCATTCAGGGTCCCATGTTTCAATGAGGTGACACGGCAGATGTGTACATTCTTCCCTGCTCAGGTCTGAGTGGCTCAGAGGTGAAGCTGATGTACAGCCAATTGTGTTGTGAGGTCTAATCACGCTGGGCTGTACAGCCAATGGTGTTGTCAGGTCTAATCACGCTGGGCTGTACAGCCAATGGTGTCGTCAGGTCTAATCACGCTGGGCTGTACAGCCAATGGTGTTGCCAGGTCTAATCATGCAGGGCTGTACAGCCAATGGGGTTGTCAGGTCTAATTACCGTGGGATGTAGAGCCAATGGTGTTGTCAGGTCTAATCATGTGGTGCTGGACAGCCAATGGTGTTGTCAGGTCTAATCACGTGGGGCTGTACAGCCCTGAATTCTTCTCACCCTAAAAAGAGAGGTGTTTATATCATTACCACAGGCAGACTGTGTAACAGAGTGAAACTTCGCTTGCAACGTCCAACAGATGGGGGTGTTATCAACGCCTTAGCAATTTAGAAAATGTTATGTTGATACAAAAAATTCAAACATTTACTGACGTGATTATATATAAGAGCCCACACCCTTACACCAATAATTAGCTGTCGAGTGAAGGTTTCTCTCTCTCTCTCTCTCTCTCTCTCTCACTCTATGTTCTATTAAGTTTAAAAAGACTTGCTCTATTGACACAACTAAAGGAAACAGTATTACCAAAACACATATGGAGAACAAAACACATACATATAGGCTATAGGAATAAAAAATATATATAAAATGATTTACCTTTTTGTCATGCATATAATCTTAATATCTAGGTAGATATACCAAATCTAACCTACCAATGCCAATCTCCCTTAAAAAATAAATACAAATAAATACAAGCCCCATAAACTTAGCCTCTGAACTTTTTAATAGCTAGAAACACCCCAGTGTGTACAGCTATAGTCAGAACTGAATATGATACAGCTATAGTCAGAACTGAATATGATACATAGCTATAGTCAGAACTGAATATGATATAAAGCTATAGGATGGGCGTTTAGCAGCATACCTCAGATACCTAACTGACTGAATCACTGATCGTGTTAATACCTGACTGGCTGTATCACTGATCGTGTAGATACCTGACTGGCTGAATCACTGATCGTGTACATACCTGACTGGCTGAATCACTGATCGTTAAGATACCTGACTGGCTGAATCACTGATCGTTTAGATACCTGACTGGCTGAATCACTGATCGTTTAGATACCTGAATCACTGATCGTGTTAATACCTGACTGGCTGAATCACTGATCATTTAGATACCTGAATCACTGATCGTGTTAATACCTGACTGGCTGAATCACTGATCGTGTTAATACCTGACTGGCTGTATCACTGATCGTGTAGATACCTGACTGGCTGAATCACTGATCGTTTAGATACCTGAATCACTGATTGATGAGGGGAAACTGACTAAACCCTTAACAGCGTCTCTTGTGTTTCAGTGAGTCTGACACGGCCCAGGATCTCTCTCAGTTCTTCAGAGTGTCCACTTGAACCAGAAGTACCCCCAAACCCACAGAGGACAGGGGTCAACACGGGACCCCAGAGTTTAGAGGTCACCAAAGGTCACAGCTTTTCAATGTCCTGCTCCACAGCCCCTCAGTACTCAGGAGGCTCCTTCCAGCTCCTCTTTAGCGGGTCAAACAGAACCAGGAACGGGTCTGCAGTCAACCACTCAGCCTGCTTCCCCTTCCCTGAGGCAGATTACTCCCACCAGGGCAACTACAGCTGTGTGTACAGGCTTAATCACACCTTTGTCTCCGATCAGACTGAACCAGTGGTTGTCATTGTCAAAGGTACAACCCAATGCACCTGGCAAGCACATAAATGTGAATATGTGTGTGTGTAAATACGTATGTATGAGTGTGTACGTGTGTGTGTGTACATACAGTATGTATGTGTGTGTATGTGTACATACGTGTGTGTGTGTGTGAACATATGTATGTCAAGGGGTGTGTGTACATATGTATGCACGTGTGTGTGTGTGTGTGTGTGTGTGTGTGTGTGTGTGTGTGTGTGTGTGTGTGTGTGTGTGTGTGTGTGTGTGTGTGTGTGTGTGTGTGTGTGCATATGTATGCTTGTGTGTATGTGTAATATGTATGTGTGTTTGTGTGTGTGTTGTTATGATCTCCACAGCACCCTGGCTCCTCATCCTTATCGCTGCAAGTGGGTCGGTCCTCCTGTTCATCCTGCTTCTCAGCATCTTTGTCATGTGGAGACGTTGCCTTGGTAACAGGCACGGGAAATCGTCTATCAATGAGGGTAAATGTGTGTATCCCCATACCAGATCTTCATGTTTAAGTGTAGGCAAAGCGCTTTGTCAGGAGAGCTGAAGTCTTTTACAAAGCCAAAGCTGCCTGTTGACTTTAAAGTCTCAGCTCTGCATTATAATGTGTGTTTTATCTGTCTTAGTTGAAAGCTCAGCATTAGAATGTGTGTTTTATCTGTTTCCTCTGTCTGCAAAGTGTCATCTCAGCATTAGAAAGTGTGTTTCATCTGTTTTCTCTGACTTTAAAGTGACAGCTCAGCATTAGAATGTGTGTTTTATCTGCCTTTAAAGTGACAGCTTAGCATTGGAACGTGTATTTAATCTCTTTTCTTTGTTTTCTGTGACTGGTTTGTCAACAAGATGCCATGAACCCTGACGGCGAGGTGAGATATGGGACGAATGAGCCAGTAGAGGATGATGAGAGAGACTACGAGTCACTGGATGATGAAGATACAGGAGATTACGTGAACACAGCGACTCTGGGTGGGAGTGACGAGAATTTAGATGAAGAGGACGACTACGTAAACACAGCGACTCTGGGTGACGGGGAAGATGACTATGAGTGCACAGAGAACTACAGTGAACACAGTGATGGGGACGACTATGTGAATGTGGACCCACTGGATGCAGGAACGTTCTGAAGAGCCGACTATATGAATGTGGACGTTCTGAAGGGACGACTATATGTGCACTTGAAACACTCAGTGATGTGGTCTAGTAATTAATGATGCTACCATAGAGACTCTTTTGGCTTTGCCTTCAACTCATTTGCCATTTCCCTGCCTTCCTGCCAAAAGGCAAATGGCTCAACATTTTAAACCAAGTCTTGTAATTTGTCCTTAATTTTATAATTTTGACTTGTCTTTCCTTGCATCTGATCTTTGGTTACCTGTAGTGTAAACTGATGAGAGAGGTACCTCACCTTCTCCTGACGTGCCCCCACCCTCTCCTGCTTCTGTTGTGGCAGATAAACTTGAGCAGAGCCATGCTCTGTGTAGATCTGTTTCTTTGTGTAGTTGGTGAAGTTCATACCTGTTTAACCTCTACTAGATATTTACTTTGGCTAAAAACAGTAGATTAAATACCAAATTACAGATTGTGTAGATGATATTAAGTATACTTGGTTGAAGAGTTATGTCGTTATTGTTTTCAATGCATAGTGGATACGTTACCTTTTGGATGTTTATCTTTTGATTTCGTTTTCAAGCAAAAGGCTGTTTTGGTAATGTTTGTTAAATATGTTTTATTTATTTTTTGAAAATAATAACCACCTGTGGGTATAAAATCTGCTTGGTTGATGTGCATAGTGTTACTGCTACTGCTAGTGTTATCCCTTCTTTGGCTTGACTGGTTAAATTCATAGTTAAATAATAATAATAATAATAATTCATTTTATTTGTAACACACTTTTCATTCCAAAGAATAGTTCAACGACTCAAGATTACATTTTTTAATAGAAGGACCCAATAGCTATTCTCTCATAACACTTAACTTAATAGGGTTTTTGGAGCCCTACAACTTTTATTCAGCAAACCTGAATTCATTTGGTTGTGTTTTTATTCGAGTCACTGCAGTTTGGTGCCCCTTTGTATCTTTGTTGTTCAAACATGAAAATACTCCCACACTTACAATGATGACATAACTCTGAAGGCTTGATAAATAAACGCTGTTACCAAATATTACTGACCACTCTGCACACATTCTGTTTTAATCAGATGCAGTTTTTATTTGTTCATTAATATTTTACATTTCCATTGACATATGGCAATCAACAAAAGAACAGAATTATTAGTTGTAACAAACTTTAAAACTTGCTCACATTCACTGTAAACATACTCTACGCCTCAGGTAAATGTATTGTTTGTAATCATTGTGCACAAAACAAAGCAGCAACAAAACAGAGACTTCCATGGCAACTGTCTGAATTGCCATTTGTTGTTACCAGGTGTAAGTCTGTAAGTCCATGATAGTGAAATAGGCTGACTGTTTATCAGCATTTCTAAACTTCCATTTATTGTCTTTTTGATGATACCAGTTTAAATGTGTTGACTGCGACTGTCTGATTAACAAGACATCAGCCGTATTTACAAAGAATCTAAAAGGGCTAAAAGTAACTCATAGGCTAAGTGGCGAATTTAGGAGAAACTCCTAAAAATAATGGGCGTGTCAGTCTTAAATGTAGGACTCCTAATTTTTTTTACTAAGAGCAATTCACAAAATATTTTATCCCTAAAAGTAGCACTTAAGTCTAGGACACCTTAAAACTCCTCATGAGGACTCCTAAGTCACTAAGACCTATTCACAAAAAATCGTAAGATGGCTGCAGCCGACTTGGAATTGATAAAAGACATTGCTTAAACCGTGAAGGTATTAATATTGTCGTAGAATTAGCGCGGGATGCAATGACGCCTTTAAACAACGATGTGTCCCGAAGTGAAATATTTGGAAACATAAAGATAGCCTATTTGGCTTCGCGGAAAACGCAAATGACGACACTGGGAATCATCATTCAGCCGTTTTATTCATCAAACTATCAACGCACTGTAGACCCCACAACATCCAACAGTTGGATGTACCGGCAGGTTTTTGAGAACTTACCAGCTGGATGCCGCTGGGGTGACAGTGGCTATTGGTCCTGGGACCAGTAGGCTTTCGCTATACGTTTCACGTTCGTTTCGCTTTGATCAATTAAGATTGGAGGGCTTAAAGGGCCGTATGTGCTGATATTTGAAGTGGTCAAGGGCTGGAAATATAATAGCCTAACAGTTAGCTGGGTGCTTTAATTATTAGCCTACTGCCTTGATTACATGCAATTGCCATATTTTATATTGATCGCTTTATATTTCTTTTAACGTGCAAAGTGTCATTCCCGTTGGATGCACAAACTTGTCATCATGCGTGTGCATTCTGCTAACTGCACTGTCCATAACTATTTAATATGACTTAATTTGAAGCCTAGGTTATTCTCATTACATTTTCAGTTGATATAGTGGGATTGTTAGAGGGACGTCACGAATGAGTTTTTAATGAGAGAGCCTGTCAACAACCAATCACCGTCCTCACCCCTTCTAAACTCGTGCATGAGAAGCGACGTCATCCATAGCAACGGAGTTTTTATCTTAAGCTTAGGAGTTGGAATTATCCTTAGTATGAGTAGGTCTCAGAGCCGTTGTGAATCACTTTTAAGAAATTACTCCTACGTAAAAGGTTTTAGCGCGAGTTAGGAGCACTCCTAGTGGTAAGATAAAAGGCTTTGTGAATACGGTGATGATGTGTGCACCTCGTCATAATCCTATAAACAAGAATCCGTCATGTTGTCGACAACTAAAGAGTAAAACAATCAGTGTCATGTAAGCATTCATCTACGAGGTCACAATTAATAAATATGCACATATATATCATATTTGTGTAAAATCTTGTAAAATTACTCTAACTTGTCAGTCAAAATGCTTCTTCGTCTTCTGGCGTTGTCTTTGCCGGTTCCATATCCTTCAGTTTGTACACATATCAGCATTTCTAAACTTCCATTTATTGTCTTTTTAAATGTGTTGACTGCGACTGTCTGATAACAAGACATCAGGGGCCGTATTCACAAAGCCTTTTATCTTACCACTAGGAGTGCTCCTAACTCGCGCTAAAACCTTTTACGTAGGAGTAATTTCTTAAAAGTGATTCACAACGGCTCTGAGACCTACTCATACTAAGGATAATACCAACTCCTAAGCTTAAGATAAAAACTCCGTTGCTATGGATGACGACGATTCTCATGCACGAGTTTAGAAGGGGTGAGGACGGTGATTGGTTGTTGACAGGCTCTCTCATTAAAAACTCATTCGTGGCGTCCCTCTAACAATCCCACTATATCAACTGAAAATAAGAGAATAACCTAGGCTTCAAATTAAGTCATATTAAATAGTTATGGACAGTGCAGTTAGCAGAATGCACACGCATGATGACAAGTTTGTGCATCCAACGGGAATGACACTTTGCACGATAAGATACATAGAAAGCGATCAATATATAATATGGCAATTGCATGTAATCAAGGCAGTAATAATTAAAGCACCCAGCAAACTGTTAGGCTATTATATTTCCAGCCCTTGACCACTTCAAATATCAGCACATACGGCCCTTCAAGCCCTCCAATCTTAATTGATCAAAGCGAAACGAGCATGAACCGTAGCCTAGGCGAAAGCCTACTGGTCCCAGGACCAATAGCCACTGTCACCCCAGCGGCATCCAACTGGTAAATTCTCAAAAACCTGCGACCGCTCTCCGTTGAAATGCACGAGTCATCGGTACATCCAGGCCACGGTGGACGAATTATTGTAATGTGTGTCCTGTCACTGGACATTCCTGCGATGGCCATGGAATTTACTTTGATATTGTGTAATTTGGCGATTGTCCAAAAGCAACTGGATAAACTGTTGGATGATGTGGGGTCTACAGTGCGTTGATAGTTTGATGAATTAAACGGCTGACTGATGATTTCCAGTGTCGTCATTTGCGTTTTCAGCAAAGACAAATAGGCTATCTTTATGTTTCCAAACATTTTACTTCGGGACACATCGTTGTTTAAAGGCGTCATTGCATCCCGCGCTAATTCTACAACAATATTAATACCTTCACGGTTTAAGCAATGTCTTTTATCAATTCCAAGTCGGCTGCAGCCATCTTACGATTTTTTGTGAATAGGTCTTACTGATTTAGGAGTCCTCATGAGGAGTTTTAAGCTGTCCTAGACTTAGGTGCTACTTTTAGGGATAAAATATTTTGTGAATTGCTCTTAGTAAAAAAAATTAGGAGTCCTACATTTAAGACTGACACGCCCATTATTTTTAGGAGTTTCTCCTAAATTCGCCACTTATGAGCTACTTTTAGCCCTAAGATTCTTTGTGAATACGGCCCCAGGTGATGATGTGTGCACCTCGTCATAATCCTATAAACAAGAATCCGTCATGTGGTCGACAACTAAAGAGTAAAACAATCAGTGTCATGTTAGCATTCATCTACGAAGTCACAATTAATAAATATGCACAGTCATATTTGTGTAAAATCTTGTAAAATTACTCTAACTTGTCAGTCAAAATGCTTCTTCGTCTTCTGGCGTTGTCTTTGCCGGTTCCATATCCTTCAGTATGTACACATATGCCACTGTCCATAAGGGGGTCTCAAAGCACGATTTGCTTTTACGACGGTGGTATAAAAATGTGTAACACTCTACAATTTCAGGGGGAGCTCAGTAGCAAAAACTACCAATTCTGGCATAATTGGCTATATGCATGAAAACGCATTGCTACTTTATGTAGTTCTTCAGTTTGCCGCTGATGTGTGTGTATTCAATCAATTGTGATAGCTTATTGAAGTTGCTCAAGGTTATCATATGGGGGATTGAAGGATCTCTGTGTTTTATTTCCTGACATTGCTTACATTATTTTATTTTATGACAAATGTTACCAATCTCCCTTTGTCTGCCACCTAACCAAATGGCATGGCCAATGGCATCATGTTCACTACCATTCAAATGGTTATTGTGGATCCAGGCATTGCTGTCTGTACACATATGCCTTCACACGTATCACATCCAAGACAAAACTCCCCCCATAGATTTATTTTACTTTCATTTATTTTCAGTGGTTTTTGTCAACCCCTACAAATTAGTTCTACGTAGGTAAAATCAGTTACTTAGTATTTATATTATTATTTTGACCACTTTTATTCCGTGATACACATACTCACAGTAAGTGAAGGGATATTGACAACCAGAAGACACTAACACACATGACAGAAATAATTTCCATATGGGTGATGGTTGTCTCCATAATCATTCTTAAAGTGTGAATATAAACATGCTAAATATAATACATTTACTGAGTGTGTGCTAGCCTATTTACCCTTAATATAAATGAATGCCACCATTAACATAGTTTTCATTGCTCTGCTTACCCATATAATAGTAACCTTATGAGGACACTGTTTACCCACGTAGCTTCTCTACAATCAATACCTTGAATGTGTGAATCATGATATTGTACAGTTAGGAGGATCCCTTGGTTGCATTGCTGCCATAGTCTGCTGGTGTTTTTGCTCCATTGCTAACATGGTCTCCTTATGTCGTTGGCTACTTTCCTGTGATTCCTTCCTTAAGTTCGCCATCATCACTTCATGCTGCCTGGCCTGCACGGCTTGATATTCCTCATACTTCCTCCTGTCCTTTTCTAACTCCTGCTTTAGCTTCTCAGCCTTCTCTGCAAAACCTTTCTCCAGCATCTCTTTCTGCTCCCTTATCTTACTTTCTAGAACCTTCTCATGCTCCTTCTCCTTTAGTTTCCTCTCTTCCTCACTCTTCTTCTCTGTCTGTTTCATCCTCTCTTCAAAACTGTCCCTGTCTGCTTTCATCTTTGCTTCCAACTTGCACTTCTCTTCCGCTTCAGCCTCCATTTTCTGTTGCAAGAGCAAAGCTTCCTCTCTCAGCACTGGTGATTAGACAAAACAAGAGGACAAATTAGCATGTGGGAAAGAGCAGACTTGGAGTTAGAATATCAGCTGGAATAGACTACAGGTTAGTAGCTGTAGCTGTAGTTAGTAGCTGTTCCATTCCATTAATTAGTGGGGCTTCAGGTTGCAGCTTCAAACACATAACTGTAGGCCTAAAGTTTATGGCATCGTCTTAAACCATCAAAACTGGTCTGAGGCAACACACACACACACACACACACACACACACACACACACACACACACACACACACACACACACACACACACACACACAGATGACTCATTGGTTACTACCAAACTGTGCAATTTAATTCCCACAAGAGAAGAAGCAGCATTACCTACTCAGCCCAGTACAATACAGAATACAATATTTTACTCACTTTCTCTCAGTTTTTCCTCCTCACTCAGCTTCGTATCCGCCTGCCTGATAGTTTCAGCTTCCATATGCTTGCTCCTTGAAAACTGCTCCAAGACATCCTTAGCCTATGAATCACACACAAAAATGAATGATGGTAGTGGTGGTTAATGTAATTGAGCATTTATCTTTGAATGCCTGATTTATATAACCTTGACTAATGTAGTTGTCTGACTGTTGTATTCCTCCACAATGCTCTTCAGGTCCTTGGTGAAGAGTTTGTAACCACCAGGTTGAGCATAGGATCCTTTCTGGAGCTGATCGGTCATTTTTGCAGAGAGACTTGTCAGAAGATCCTGGCATTTTTTCTTTGAAGCCTCCTCGTTGTGGTGTAAATACTGTTCAAACTGTTGCTCGATGTATTTCTAAAATATGTCAAATAGTTAAATGTCACTTTTGTTCATAGATGGGGGTATGCATTTCATCAACTTCGTACTTTAAGACATTTCCTTAGCATAAAAAACATAAAACATATTATTTTGAATCTGTCTGCTATTTCATTCACCAACCCGCAAGAATATCTTAAGAATATTTTTTCCTAAAACCCACTTACACATTTTTCATGAAGAATCTGACATTCACCAAGAAAATGTCATAAATCTGACCTAGACTTTTCTTAGGAATAGATCTCAATAACAAATGTACCAAAAATCTAGGAAGATAATAGTTAATGAGGCCTGATCTTTCTACATTTACAATATATACAAACATATAAATGACAATGATGAATTCCTTGGAATGGGAGCCCCAACCTCTAAAGAGTTCAGGTGCTTTCCCTCATCATCCTTAAAGCATCGCTTCATGAACGTCTCAATGGCCATGATGTAGAGGCGCTGATGTTCAGCTGTGACGACCGTCAGCTCTACAGGGAAGGACTGCTTCAGCTGCTCCATGCCAGTCTGGTACACCCGGGTCCCATCTTCCACCGCAGCTTTATTCTCAAGCTCTGAAATGGTGATCACTGCATTCTCCAGACAGGGCATGCCACCACTGGAGATGGTGTCCACATACATCTTTGCTAGATGACCAAGGACTTCATGGGGACAAGGAGAGACCCGTGTGTGTTTTCAGGGATGTGTAGAGATGGAGGTATGCAGCTCATAACCAGATTACAGTTGTTAAATAAATGTGAGAAAACACACATGAGCAGGGACCAAAGTGTGAATGCAAAGACTGCTTTCTAACTGCTTTCTAAGTGATCTCCCATGCCAATGTGTTTGACAGCAAAAACTAAAAATATTATACAGAGTTGTAAAGTAAGCAAAAAAGAAGTGCTACTCCTAAGAAAAGAAGACAAGAATCTACTCTTTCCACAAATTGGTCAGACAAAAGAATGACACAAGAATACACAGCTTGATTTGTGTATGTAAAGTTTGAATTGTCACCTTTTACAGTCACTTTGTTTACCAAAGCATCACAGCATAATGATCCCTGTAACTCACCTTTCCCATTGACCTCGTGTCCATCTTTCAGTGATTTCACCTTGGACTCCATGAAAACAACCTTCAAGAAATCTTCTGTAACCTTCAGAAATTTATTTGAAAGCTCATCCAGATTCAGTGTCTCCAAACGAGACATATTGTCTGGATGAGTCGGTAATGTGAACGTGAAACATCTCCGGGTTGGAAAATAATTTCGGATGCACTCTCTTGGGAGGTTATAATCCACCACACTTCTCCCACGCCCTTTAAAGGAATTAAAACGAATTATTCTACAGATTCACAAAGGAACACTCTGGCACAGGTATTGGGTACATCCGTGTTCTTTTAAGCTATATATACCAGGCTTCAGCTGAAGGGCCTTCTCTAGGTATTCATCTGCTGTCACTTCCTGGCCTTCGATATTTAGCTCCAGAGTAAAGTCCCTCACAGCCCAGATGAAATTTGGGAAGAAACTCACATACTCTGTATCATCTCCTTCATCAGATGATGTTACTTTTATGTGATCTGTAAGCTCTGTAACATATCTGCGTAGGGTTGAGGAGTTAGTACTGAGAAGTGAGCAGTAACTGCTTCAGGTTCAGATAACATAACCAGCAAAGAAACAATGGGACTCTAAAATGGAACAGAAGGATACTGCAGCTCCTCTAGGGCTTTGTTATCAATGGTTCCTCGGCTGTTGAAGACCAGTGTGCTGCTCAGCAGAATGGCCAGAGCAAAGATCTTCATGTCATGCTTTGGGTCTCCCTAAAACAGATGGAATAACTTTGATATTATGTGTGTACATAATACCTAAGAATCAGTATCAAGCTTCCATTCTAGGAAACTTATTTCAGAAATTAGCAACAGAGCAGACGTAGTGTAGAACTATACTTTATTTTACTTTTTCTTCAATCACACTTTCATACATTTCCTCAGGTAGCTCATTATCCTAGTGTAGCGCCCCTAGTGGATTGTAAGATATACCACAGTAACCAAAACAGGTTGGCCAACATGGCGGATGCTGATGGCTACATGTAGCTTGAATACATGACTATTATTGAAAGATATCAAAGTCCCTCTAATGTTGCTGAAGAGATCTGGGTGACCAGTAGTGTCTGCATCAACAAATATGAATATATATTACATTAACTATGAGGCAACAATTTTTGGTAACTGTTGGGCTTGCTTCTCTGTTGTGATTAACTACAGGATAGCTGAGTTTTCTTGATGTTTACGATACAGTGACACACTATTGCTTTTTAAGGAACAAAGTTGTTTCACAACAGAAGACATGCAGAAACTAGCTGGTTAGCATGCTAACTTATGCTGATATCTTACAATGTATTTAAGTTCTTATGGTACTCTAGTACAGCTGTCTATTGATGGTGCTCTCTAATGATATTGAGGCATACCTTGTAAAACATGTTTGAGTTCTGGAAATGCAGTTTAGAAATGTCTATCATTATATATTAAGATAAGCAAGTGGTCTATGAGCTCATAAACACCAACACACATATTTAAAGACAGGGAGAGTGAGTGACGCTGAAAATTCGTTTTCTGGTACCTTGTTCACGTCTCCCAATCCCTCTGTGTCCAGCAGCACCAGTGTGTGTCCTGTTAAAAAAACATCATAATCATAACTGATTAGGTTTGCCTGCATGTGTACATGCATGTGTGTGTGTGTGTGTGTGTGTGTGTGTGTGTGTGTGTACGAGAGTGTGTCTATGGATGTGTATGTCCGAGACTGTGAGCATACATGCCTTCATTAGAAGGATGAGGTACACACCACATCCAGATTCCTTTGGTCTTGGACTCAATAGTGTTACCCAGGGCAAAACCTGAGAGGGAGAGAGAGTAATTGGCCATCAGACACGCCAGTCACTTCTGTAAATACATGGCCATTGGTCTGAGGATGGTAAAGAGGTGGAGCAGGATAGATATTTTGGTGCTAGCAGAACATTTCTAGTATTTGGGCTCTGGTAGACTACTGGTTTTTAAATGCTAACCTAATTGAAGTCAGTGAAGTGAGGCTGGTGTAGATGGTCGTTATATGGCCTCACCTGTTTGTTTTCCAGCAAGCCGGTTCATCAGGTAGGATTTCCCGCTCCGGTAGGGCCCCACTATAGTCACCACCACCACCGGCTGCTGGATCTGCTGCAGTATTTCCAAAGCCTCCTGCTGCACACTCAGGCCCCCACCCTCCTCATTGTTAATCAGACACACCGGCTCCTGCATGGCCACTGGAACTGCAGCCATCTCTGAAACACACACACACACAGAATCAAAATTTAAGGTTTAGAGTTAATAATAATGTACAATATTCAATAACCTAATGCATCTTATATATGTTGGTATTTGTTGCTTATAATTGGACTTAGGCTAGAATGTAGCCATTTTTGGTTGAATTTCCTTATATGCAATAACCTGAGTGAGGTGTGGAGTGTTCTCACTCTCCACTCTTCTTGGTCATGTCAAAGTGTCTTTGAAGACTCTCGGCCTTAAAATTACAGGCCTCTAAGATTTAAAATCTCACATCTGGAGTTCTTAACCCATTTCCTCTGCGTAGCAAATGGCTCAGAGCCTTCCTGTCTCCAAAATAATGGAAGGAATTTATGGGGTGACACCTTGGGGCGGTCTTTCCTACAGGTGGTATAGGCGGTCGCTTATGGCGCCAATCAAAGGGGGGTTCAAAAAACTGTGCCCCAAAAAAACAAAACAAAAACAAGAATTGTGTTTTTTTTTGCTTGGCAGAGGTTTTTTTTTGCGCCCCCTTCTATATCTCCAACCAATATTTTGACATTAGGGTAAATTGAGCCAAAACGGAAGCGGTACGTAGCTCCTTGGTGTTGTCAGAACATACTAGCACAGTGTGGCGTTTGGTTAGAGTGTGTGTGTGTGTTCAAGAAACTTTCAAGAACGAAATAACGTAAAGTGGCAAAAGCCATTTGGGGCGCAATTTAAGAAGAAAAGAAAGGAAGAAGAAGAGAAACGTGCCAAGGAGAAGGATAAATCCTTAATCCTTAATTCCAGATAAGAAAACGTTCATGAATACGTGAATTGCCCTGGGCACTTTAGTGGAGTTAAGAAGAAAAGATTTACCTTATCATTGAAAGTTTTCCTACTACCAGTCACATAGTTCTTAAAGGATTTTACAGAGGCGGGTATATCAAAAATGATATGTCCATTTATTCTACTCTTTACAAAAAAGACATGATTAAAATAGAGGCGCACATATTAAGCCAATAGCCAGTGCAACATCACTACAAATACCTTATTTGTTGCATAGCACACCCAATAAGGAAGACAAACACGGCAACTTGTCAACAAGTGAGGAATACTGGTAAAAATCCAAGTGTTTTAATGTCAACTTAAGCGAATGGATTGTATGGTAGCTAACACTAGCTAGCCAGTGACTTGTGACGTTCCTTGTTATTGCCATTCATTCTAAACATCAGTTCAAGTTCAGCTGTACCGCAATTTGTGTAATTTTCAATGTGTCATGAAATAAAAATGTAGTAATCATAACAACGTTAGTTTGGTGGAACGAGCTAGCCAGTTTAATTAGACATGTTTGAACAAATCAAGATAAAAAAAGTATGTCAGGCTGTCCAAATACACCAAAATGCTTAATAACTACATAATAGCTACATTTAACAAATAATGATAATACATACTGTAACACACAGCATAGTCGCCCCATAATGCCGTTCGGTGAGATGCCATTATGTGTGATGCACTAGCGCTCAACGATGTTCCATAACAATGTTCCTTAGCGTACTGGGACTGATTTCATACAGGTGTGTGACGGTAACACAGTCTGTTCGAGATAACTTTTACCAGGGCATAAAGGCCATGCCATTTTGACATTGTGTTGTGTTTAGTTTTAAGTAATACAAAATAAAATTACAATTACGCACTTTCGTGATTTGTTACAATACTTTTGTTGTATAATTTTAGATTCACTTATAGAAGACTAAGAAAACATTATTTGCAGGCGGTTGGGAAGATGACGTGGAGGTGTGTGTCCACAAACAGTTGAACAGGGGGACGTGGCAGAAGCATAGTTCAGCACAGGCCTGACATTTTCTCAGTGATTTTGTTCATCAATTAATGTTTGTTCATTGTTGAACAGGACAAAATTGCGTTTAAAAGTTGCAATTCAGTTTTGAGGTGGGGGTGTAGGACCGTAGGGGGCAAGGAGTGAGCGCCCCTGGTGACACCCCTTCTACTCAGAGGGCATATAACTGACATTTTACAATGGCTGATTAGAAGATTCTTAGGTGAAGCTGTTGAGTGAACCCTCTGTCTCTCTCCCCCTTGAATGTGCATCATTGTACAAGCTTAAACCTTTTTCCTGGACTGATCATATCTCAGACTCTCAAACAAATATATGGTATAAAATTGACTATCAACGCACACTTCAAGGAAATGAGAAATCTTCAGACTCAGTTTTTGTCAATGCTAGCGTAACCAAAAACATTATTGCATCCTCAACTGGAGTTAGTACTAACCATTGTAGAACATGTCAGTGGAAATGTCACCATGAAATCAGCTACAGTGAGATATTGCCCCAACACGGTCAGGCTCGGCCCTGCAGGAACGTATATAGTGAGCAGCCTGAGAGGAGTGAGCTTCTGGTGTATTCATCTCCATTTACATGACTGTGTCACATTTCACTTGAGGATGTTATAAAAAACTATATCTTCAAAAAACAGACCCTTAAAAACTAGAGAGGCTTTTTATCAGTCAGTCAACATACTTATTTGGCCTCTGACACTTCTACAACTCAAATGCATGGAAGTGGCTATAATTCTGTATGTATTTGCTCATCCTTGTCTGCAGATATAATGTTTTTACAGGTAAACATACCACCAAAGGGAAACTTAAGGTCACTTGGGTAGACCAACTATATTAAGCAAATGTTACTACTAAAGCTAGGAAGGCTGCGATTCTTATTAGGAAAAAAAATCCCTTTCAATAAATTCTCTTCAATTAATGATACCAATGGTAAGTTTCTGGTAGTAACTGGAACCCTTTGATTTGACCCCACACTTTACAGTTTACTAACTACCTGCAAAAGCAGATTTCTCACTTTATCACAGAGAATGACACTGGCGATGTTAATGACGTAATCCTCTGGGAAACACTAAAGGTTGTCATCGGGGCCATGTCATAGCTTATGTCTGCAGTAAAAGGAAAAGTGAAGGCAGTAGACTAAAAGTTTTAGAACTTGACCTTTTTTTTTTAAGAGGATTCATACAAGAATAAACCCAATGCCGCCACTCTTGAGACAATCACAAACTTAAAATATGAAAATAATACCATTCTTTCTCAAAGAGTTGGCTCATAACTTGCTAAAACACAACACAAATATTTTGAATTGGGTGACAAGCCCCACATACTTCTTGCAGTACAGCTGCAACACATTTACAGGCTACACATGCCATTCACAAAATACGAGGGTAACCTCACAACAGATCTAGTCAAGATAAACAAGGCCTTTGCATCATTTTATGAGGACCTGTACCAGTCTAAAGTCAAATCCACGGATCCACAGATAATAAATCACTTTTAGAGAATAGCCAGCTCCCTTCACTAGATGAAACAGCAGCTAAGGCAATGGATGCCGTCATAATGTAGGAGGAGATCCTAACTGCTATTTCTCATCTCCCTAACAACAAAGCCCCTGGCCCAGATGGGTTTACCATTGAATTTTTTAAGAGACTCTCACCTAGTCTCGCCCCTTTTCTTTTGCGCATGTTCACCCATGCTAAGGAAACTTCAGTACTACCCCCCACACTTTACAATGCAAACATTGTTTTGATCCTCAAAAAAGACAGGAATCAGGAATATCTCTCCTCCAGATGAAACAAAAATACTCAGCAAAGTGTTGGCTAATAGAATGTGTAAATACACAGCTAGCTTAATAGACCCTGACCAGATCGGCTTTGTCCCAGGTAGACAACGTCTTTTCAACATCATTTACCAGAAACAAAAAGATGAGTCTGTGGTAATTAAATCGGATGCCGAGAAATACATGTTGACTGCCCTGAAATTTCATTTAGAGTTTATTAAATGGATTGAGATCATTTTGCTCACCCTCAAGCTTCTTTAGCTTCTTACTCATGGTAACATTTCACAACGGTTACATCTCCATAGTGGTGTTCATGTTCACCCTATCTATTTAATCTAGACATTGAGCCTCTAGCTAGTCAAATTAGGTTGAACAAGGACATTGCTCCAATTAAAATTCACAATATAGAGAATAAGATATCACTATTTGCAGATGACATCACACAATTTTAGTAACCCCCCAAAATAATTCATTCCACCTTTATTTTAGCTAATTGATACTTTTATGACTATAAAATCAATTGGGGAAAGAGTGAACTGATGCCCATATCAGACAAAGTAGACTTAAACTTTCTACGCACACTCCAATTCAGAACTTTGGGTATTATTGCAACAAGGGAGCATGGGAAACTCCTCAGCAGCAACTGGGAGTCCAGAATACAACAGTTGAATCAGAATATCCTAATTTCTATGGTGGGTTGCATTAACACCATAAAAATGGTTGTCCTCCCTAGATTTTTATATATTTTCCAAAAATGCTGCCACAGAGGTCCGCAACTCTTTAGAGGTGATGTGTGGGTTGGCTTTTACCTGAATTATTATTCTTCTGGTGCTTTTTGGTGATAGTCTTGGTGGGCGTCCACTTCTAGGCAGAGATGCGGTCATGTTGAATGCCACATCTCTCCTCCATTTGTAAATGATTTGTCTTACAGTGGATGGATGGAGCTGGAATGTATTGGGGATGGTCTTATAGCTTTCCCAAGAGTGATGGGCTGTCAGTACCTTCTTCCTGATGTCCTTGGATATCTAATTTCTCACAAATTCAGCCGTTAACCCTTTTAACCTTTAGGAACGTATTGTCACACCGGTGTGACAGCCTCTGCCTGTCCTTCAAAGCGTATTGTCACACGGGTGTGACTTGGAATGGAGAGACACAAGCGTTCCAATTGCAGTGCAACAATGAGCCTGTGTGGGCCATATACTACTACTTGATCGCTAACGCGATCCAACATTGTACACTCTGCCACCTTATCCCATTATGCCTCTCAAAATGGTATTGTCGCTATCATTCAGCCAACTAAGTCTAGTTTGTGTTATAATAATTGTGTAATTGTGTGCTCAAACTATACATAACAACGTTGGCAAGTATAGGGAAAACATGAGCTCCGGTACAGCAAAACAAGCTAACCAAGTGATAAAATATTCCCTGCAGGGAATTCATATATTACCCACATAATGGTAAATCAAATTTGTGATACATTTTTCAACGTTTAGTTAGTATAATATCATAGCCAACAAGAGCTCGAGATGAAATTCAGCATTACCGCAGGAATACACTGTACAAGACATGCTTCACGAGCAATAACGTGAGCTTAGAAAAATACCCCTCAGGATACGCATAACTTTAGCCTCATCATTGATGCACACAAACTGCGCAGATACCTTTTCACATTTCAATTACCTGTCAGCCACAAATCATACCTGCGCATTATCAGCCTATCATCAACAGCTTGCAACAGGTTGAAAAACTTAGTGACTGACAGATAACTTGTGGTTATTTCAGGAATCGCATTGAGAAATCACATTTGAGAAGTCTCTGGCAAACTTACGAATGCTATTTGGCGTTCTGAAAGTCTACTGAAGTTCAGGAGAAATCCCAGATGAGAAAATTATTGAGAATGGCAAATGTTTTCCTAAAACCACCGAAGTGGAGATCAGAAAAAAAGGCCTTCTTAAATTCTTCTCAACTGTGTTTGGGAATGAGGCCCAATGTCTTTGTAAAGGACCTGTACTCTGAAGGTAACCTAATGTCATTACACTATGAGCCTATGCCCAAACACTACACACTGGACAGTCTTCAATGCCTTATACGAGGAGGCACAGTTTCAACATGGACATTTTAATAACCATTTAGGAGGGCATTACGGATAGAATTAACAGCAGCAATATCAAAGGCATTCTCTAGTACAATTTAAGGTTGTTCACGGACTACCTTACTCCAAAGCCAGGCTCCATGGCATACATGTATACCCCAACATTTCTCCTTTATGTGATAAATGCAAACAACAAACTGGTACTTCCATAAAACTATTTAACCAGACCACCCACTCCTTGCCATCTTTGGTTCAGTGGTGTATGATCCCAAAATTACAAACTATGAAGGGCAAGCCATTGCCCTCTGTACTTTGTTGGCCAGGGGCCTCATTTTGCAAACGTGGAAATCAGTCACTGGCCCCCCAACAGTGGCTTTGGGAGTTAGGCAATGAGCTACTCTAGGGTGAGGTCACAACCACCATGATTTTCCCCAACACTGTCGGACCCTTAAGAAGAAAAAGAAGAATCAGAACAATTCCAATAGGGTTCCAGCAGCTTCTCTAATAATTTATAGAGACTATTTTAAAGTATAATCACTTTGTGTTTCTATTGTTAAATGTTTAGAGTTCATTACCTCATGTTTGTGGCTGTGGCTGTGTGTGTGTTCTTGCACCTGCTAACTCAAGGGCAGAGGAGTGGTGCTTTTATAGGCCTACACAACAGAGCATCACATGATTTCTGTGAAATTCTTACAGTGTTTAAAGTTAGTCAGGACTGCTCCAAAGGTGCTCCACATCATAAACCTATAGACACAACCAGCAACCATTTGATTTACAAGGGCGCCACTTTCATCATAAACCTTTAGAAACAACCAGATTAAACCTCAGTAACCATCTGATTTACAGGAATCCCGGTCATGTGGTCACCTATTAAAAGCAAGGGTTTGATTAATGAAAGTGGTATAAAAGTGTGCTGCACTCCGCAATTTGAGCTCAGTTGCAAAAATACTTCTTCAGTTTGCCACTTATGGGTGTTCATCCAATCAATTGTGATAGCTTTGAGTAAGCTTTCATATGGGGGATTGAAGGATCTCTAACTTCTTACTAACCGAGAGTGAGGTCATGCGGGGAAATATCAAAAGGAGGCTTTAACGCTCAGTCGATACGCCAAAGCCTCTGTTTGATATTTTGCGGTATGACCAGACGGTCGGGGTTAGTAAGTTGTTTATTATATGACAATATATGGCGTGTTTAATATTCTCCTCCGATTTCTATATCGTGCGTTCCGCCCCGATACGCACAAACACACACAGAGACCCGTGCGCGCACACAGGTGAGCACACTCCCACTAGCAGACAGAATTGTTGAGAATCAGTGCATTGCATTAACATTTAGTCATTTAACAGACGCTTTTGTCCAAAGCAAAGTACAAGGGGAGAGAACAGTCAGGCTACGAGAAAATACTGAAAATTCAGAAATACGTAGATCGCTTGTCGTGCCTGGCCCTTTTTAGTCTGGTAATAAATCTATGAAATGTAATGAAATGAATATGAAGGAAGCAATAAATGTGATTATTTCCCAAACCCTCGAGAGCTGTTGCCATGGAGATTTAACGTTACTTTCTGACTGAAGATAAGGTAGCAGCTAGTGTTTAAGAATTGATGACTTTAAATTCGACAACTTTAAGATAAATATATGAAATTGAACAACATCAAAACCTATATGGATAAAATAAACAAACAAGGATAACAAAACAGAGTGATAAACATAGATTGAGAACGGCAGAAACGCAGGCAGGACGTCAGATTAAAAAGACAGATCACTGATTTTCGTTCGTTTATGTGACAGCTGAGACATTCATAACATTCTATTCAGTCTGCCAACAGGTGCACTTCGTTGTGCATAAGAATAAATCAAGCTTCAAGCATATTTTGCTAAAAGTTTGTAGTCCTGGTAATATTTTGTTTGGCATATTGGTAAGGTTATTTAGAGTACCATTTCTCAATGGCTTTGTTCTTGATGAATGCATTTTTGTTTATTAATGAGTCAATTTTAAACAAATAACAAATAAATTATAATTACAAAGAGGAAAATTCTAAACGTTTTATCACAACTTTCACTTACACCAGCATTTTCATCGCAACAAAAACCTAAAAACACAGCAACTTTCATCGCACTTTTTGGAAAAGCTCACAAGAAATCAGGAATTTTAGGCCGCTACTATCTCAAAAAATGTGACAAAACATAAAAAGAATGTTGTGTGTTTGCTTTTGCTCATTTGGTGAATGAAAAGACAAGGTAATTGTAAACAGATTTTTTTTTTGTTTTGTTTTGTCTCAAGTCCTCTCACGAAAAACTTTTGTCTGAGGACAAAACACAATTCCTTATTGCTCACTGAGGTCCCTGAGAGGGCAATATACGGGAGGCATTACTACGCATTTAGCTAATCAGAATGCTAATTAATACATGGCAGACTGTCGTTGCCATACAATTATGTGTTCTATTGTGCATCACTATTTTCTCTCCATGCAATCTTCACTCTCTTCACCATTTCATGCTCTCTGTATGCCACATCATGTCTATCCCTCTTTATCTTGCCTTTCTTTAACGCCCTTGAAACCAGCTTTCCCCAACACCAATAATGGACCAATAATAATAATAATAATAATAACAAGAAGAAGAAGAATCAGGACAATTACAATATGGTTCCAGCTGCTTTGATAATAATATGAAGAATATAACCACTCTGTGTTTCTATTGTTAAATGTTCAGAGTTCCTTACCTCAGGTATGTGGTGTGTGTGTGTCCTTCAACCTGCTGACTCAAGGGCAGAGGAGTGGTGCTTTTATAGGCCTACACAACAGAGCATCACATGATTTCTGTGAAATTCTGACAGTGCTTAAAGTAAGTCAGGACTGTGACTTGGTCCTGATTGAACTATCTGATTTGTGAAGGTAAAGGTGAAGGTTGTGCCACATCATAAACTATAGACACGATCAGATAAGACCTCAGCAACAATCTGATTTACAAAACCCCTGTCATGTGGTCGTCTACTAAAAAGCGAACTTTTATAGTTGATTTTACAATAAAGAAACATTTTATTGAAACCAGCCAGTATATGGTTATCAGGGGAAATCACGGGCCTAAACACAAAAGCAACTTGGGATAATAAAGCAGAAGATAACTCCTAACGGGAAAACACAAGAGAGATTGGGGATAACTGGGATAAAACTAGAACGAACAACAGTTCAACAGGGGATAACTAAGAATAACCTCTTACACAGATAGAGCTGGAAGTTGTGGACTATCTTAACGGTGCCATAGCGCGGGAATAAACTGAGACTAATACGACCTGGCAGTCGTGGGAAACACAGTAACACTGGACCTGATGGCGCAGAAGTGCGTGATGAGAACTAAGACTTGTATGACCTGGAAGTCATGGAGAAGTCAAGTCAAGTCAAACTTTATTTGTATAGCACATTTCATATTTACATAGACTCAATGCGCTTATTAGGTAAAAGAAACACAATACAAAATAGTTGAAAACATTTACAACCCAATAAAGTAAATAAAAATGCAAAAGATCAGTAAAAAAGAGAGTAAAAGAGAAAAATCATGAATTATATGCCAAAGAGAATAAAAAAGTTTTAAGACCCTTCTTAAAAGAGAATATGGATTGAGGTGACCTTAGTTCTATCGGTAGCTTATTCCAGAGGATTGGAGCACAGTAACTAAAAGCGCCATGACCGTTTTTTGTGTGAATTCTGGGGACATTAAGAAGATATTTATTGGAGGACCTTAAGTGACGGATTGGGTTATGAAGAGATATTAGATCAGAAATATAGGGAGGGGCTAGATTATTTAATGATTTGTGGACAAGAAGGAGTAATTTGAATTCAATTCTTTGTTTAACTGGGAGCCAGTGACGAGATTTAAGAATAGGGGTGATGTGGTTATATTTGGGAGTTCTAGTGAGTATTCTAGCAGCTGCGTTCTGGATGAGTTGTAGTTTGTTTAACATTTGCTGAGTTAAACCAGCATAAAGTGCATTACAGTAGTCTAAGCGACTGGAAACAAGAGCATGCATTAATTTTTCACTATCATGTTGTGAGAGAGTGTTGCGTACTTTAGAAATGTTTCTGAGATGGTAAAACGATGCCTTAAAAATGTTGGATATGTGCTTTTGAAAATTAAGATCAGCATCGAGGGTCACTCCTAAGTTTTTGACCTCCTCCGAAGGTGTTGAAAAGACAGAATTAAGAGTTGGATAAAATTTATTTCTGAGTGTTTTTGGGCCAACCAACAAAACCTCTGTTTTTGCATTGTTTAACATTAAAAAGTTTTGGGCCATCCAGGTCTCTATGGCAGAGATGCAGTGAGTGAGATCCCCCAAAGGACTGGGATCATCAGACGAAATAGACATATATAATTGGGTGTCATCAGCATATGAGTGGTACGAGATGTTATGTTGCCGGATGATCGACCCAAGAGGTAGCATGTACAAGTTAAAAAGTAAAGGACCAAGAATGGACCCCTGCAGCACCCCGTATAAAATAGGCTTTGTGTCAGAAAAAAGATTATCAATAGAGACAGTAAAAGATCTTCCGCTTAAGTAAGATGAGATCCAAGCGAGGGCTGTACCTTGAAGACCAACTAAATGCTCAAGACGTTGAAGCAGAATAGCATGATCAACCGTATCAAATGCAGCACTTAAATCAAGAAGAACAAGGACTGACAATTTATGATTGTCAGTAGCAATTCTAAGATCGTTAACCACTCTGACTAGAGCAGTTTCTGTGCTGTGATTTACACGGAAACCAGACTGAAATGGATCAAAGATGGCATTCTGAGACAGATAGGACACAAGTTGCTTGTAAACAACCTTCTCAAGAATTTTGCCAAGAAAAGGCAAGTTTGATATGGGTCTATAACTGTCACAAGTCAGGGGATCGAAGCTTGGTTTTTTTAACAGTGGAGTAACAATGGCATGTTTCAAACAGACAGGAAAAATACCAGATAGTAATGATGTATTAACAATTTTAAGTACGTCAGCAGCCACGCAGCTAAAAACCTGCTTAAACAGCTTAGTGGGTACAGGGTCAAGGGAGCAAGTAGCTGACCCTAGTTTCTGTACCACTTCTTCAAGTTCATTTTGGAAGATTACTGAAAAATTCTGGAGAGTAGCTGTGCTAGTGGGTAGAGTTTGGCTAAAAGGTACATGACTGAGACCCACAGTAGTAGATGACATAATGTTGTTTCTGATAGTTGAAATTTTATCACTAAAAAATGATGCAACTGGTTGCACTTTTCTTTTGTGCGGAGCTCATCGGGTATCAGACGGGGAGGATTGATTAGTTTGTCAATGGTGTTAAACAGGACTTTAGAATTGTTAGAATTTTCTGATATAATCTGTGAAAAATACTGTTGGCGAGCTTTTTTTGCTTCACAATTATACATGAGCAAATGCCTTTTATAGTTCAGAAAATCACTCTGAGCTTTGCTCTTGCGCCATTTACGTTCAAGTTTACGACTAGTTCTTTTAAGAGTACTTATGATTTCAGAAGTTCTCCAGGGTGGTTTACGTTTCTTTGGGACAGATTTTAGTTGACTCGGTGCAATCTTGTCCATAATTTGAGTAACGGAGACATTAAAAGATCGGACTAACTCCTCACAGTCTGAAAAGAGATCAGTGCTATTACAGAAACTTTTAGTAGAAAAGATCTGGTTTGAAACAGCGTGAGACCCAATACCATTGTAAGCAGTGATAAAATCATTTGGAGTATCTACCCCAATGTAGCGTCTCAGAACAGTTTTCCGACCAGATGCACTACATAAAGTTGGCCAAGCAACATTGAAAAAGATACACAGATGATCAGAAATACCCACATCCAGAGTACCAGTTATGGAGATGTCTATGCCTTTAGAAATAACTAGATCTAAGGTGTGACCATGGTTATGAGTAGGCACAGAAACATGCTGTTTTAGCTCAAACATACATAACAGATCAGTAAACTGCATAGCATAACAGTCTTCTAAATTATCAATGTGAATATTGAAGTCGCCACAGATGAGAATAAAATCATAGTTAGTTACTATAGAAGACAGAAATTCTCCAAGCTCGGAGATAAAGCCTACTCTGTTCTGTGGTGGATGGTAGATTGTAACCATTAGACAGGGGTTTGGTTGCTTCATTTCCATTGCTAGGTATTCAAAAGAGGAGTATGTACCAAGCGAAACATTATTACAGGCTAGTGCATTGGAAAACAGGGCAGCTACGCCACCACCTTTCTGGTTAGTGCGGGAGCAGTGGGAAAACGAGAAATCTAGTGGAGACGCCTCAAGGAGTTCATAGTTGCCTGAGGCATCCAACCATGTTTCAGTGAGAAACATACTGTTGAGTTCATGGGATGTTATGATGTCATTTACAGTAAAAGTCTTCTTAGAAAGTGACCGGACATTAAAAAGAGCCATCTTTAGGCAAGATTGAGAATGAGAGTGAGAGGTATTCCCCAGAGAATGAACAGGGCCCTTGCTCTTTGAGATGGATACATTAGCTGACTGACTTGGGTCATGCTGTGAAGGTATGCCTATATGTCAGAGTGAAGCAATGAAATGAATAAAATTTGTTGTTAATTCCCGAGTTCCCTTTTTGTTGGGATGTAAACCATCGCGCTTATACAGATTTACATTGGTCCAGAAAATGTCAAAGTTTGAGATAAAATCATGTCCAGCCGCATGGCAAAAATTCATTAACCAGTTATGCAAACTGTACAGCCTACTGAAACGCTCAGGTTTGCTGGAGATGAGAGGAATCGGGCCCGACATAATGCAGTGCTTACCTAAGCATTCTATGGCGAAACAGAGTGATTCGAGCTCCTCCTGAAGTTTGATTGAAGTTCTGGCCATGACGTCATTCGTCCCCACGTGAACGATGACAGTGTTGACAGTGGGGTTCCAGTCGAGGAGAGAGGGGATGAGCCTTGAAATGTCACTAACTTTTCCACCAGAGAGAGAGACGGTGATTGCGCCTGGAATAATTAGCTGTCGAACAATTGAATCGCCGACAATCAATATTTCAGGCTTGCAAAGGACGCGACAGTCGTAGTGGATAGTTGTTTTCGGTGGGAGTTTCAAACACCAAAGGCTGATGTCAGGGTTAGCAGCACTGTTGTTGTTAGCCGCTCGACACCCAGCAGTAGAGCTCACCGAATCCAACGGCGGAGATTGACAGACAGGGCCAACGTTACCGGAGCTAACCATGTCAGCAGAAGACCGGTGCATGGCAGGCCGAGGGCTCGCCAGGCCGTGCACCCTGGGACGCCCGTCTGGAGTGGGGAGATCATCGCTTGGAGATGTTGAAGGAGGATGGCGGGCTAGTTCCCGGCGGGGATGCAGAAGCCGGGAACGTTTGCTCTGCGGGGCACTGGTGGCAGAGATGCCCGGGGGAGAGGTCGGACTCGCCGGGTTGGAGAAGCAGCAGGAGGACCGTTTGCGTGACTTCTTCGGCACTTCGCGGATAACCGCACCAGAGTCACGGGCCTCCTCATCACAAAGATCAGCGAGCAGACCAAACCGATTGCGCAGCTGAACCGGAGCGCAGGTGCTACTCAGGTGAGCTGGATCCCCAGCGGCAGATCTCGCGCCGGTCGCCGGAGACGCCCCGCCATCAGCTGGAAGTGGAGCTCCATGCTTGTGTAGCTGGAGGAGCAGGGCTTTCAGCTCCGACTGGCGGCAGAGTAGATCCTCAACAAGAGTTTCGATGGTGAGCAACTCCGACCTAATACTATCCACAGTAGCATCTCCCGAGATGGTGAGTACGCCAGTTGTACTTTCTCTATTTTTACTGTTTGCACTGCTTTCTCTGCTTTCGTTAACCGGTGTTGGGCCGCGAGGCTCAGTCACACACTCGCTACAGTCAGGTCTGCCGGACATGACGCAAAACTACGCAAAACTGAAAGTGAAAGTCGCTTCTCGTGATCGGCCCTTTGAGGTATGTTTGTCTTCATTTTACGGTAGTGCGGCCACGATTAGGGACCATGCTGCTATTGGTCAATCTGCGATTTCGACTTCCGGCTCCAAAAAATATGCGCATTTTCAGCGCTTGCATGTCAAGAAACACAATTACTAGGTTTCACTCGATTCACTCGATAAAATGGTACACAATTAGCATTTTCAGCGCTTGCATGTCAAGAAACACAATTGGTATGTTTCACTCGATAAAATAGTACACAATTAGCAGTTAGGTTTCAGTCGATAAAATAATAAATAAACTTTTTTCATTTAGGAGACAAACTGCCACACAACTAGTAGGGACGTTTCAGTCTTGCTTCAGCAGGGAGACGAACCTACAATCTTCTCGTTCCTAGACTGCTTATAATTACTAAACTGCTTCTCTACCTCCTAGACCACTGTCGGTTGATAGTGAAGGGATTATTCATTTGGTATTTGTCCGGCCCATAAAATTAATTATTATTTATTATTATTAGTTAAGGCACTGGTAATATTGGCATGGCCCATACATACACGTACCAGTTTAGGCAATGTACAGCTAATATTGGCATGGCCCTTACATGTACGGACCAGTTTAGGCACTGTACAGCTAATATTGGCATGGCCCTTACATACATGGACCAGTTTAGGCACTGTACAGCTAATATTGGCATGGCCCTTACATGAACGGACCAGTTTAGGCACTGTAAAGCTAATATTGGCATGGCCCTTACATACACGGACCAGTTTAGGCACTGTACAGCTAATATTGGCATGGCCCTTACATGTACCGACCAGTTTAGGCACTGTACAGCTAATATTGGCATGGTCCTTACATGTACCGACCAGTTTAGGCACTGTACAGCTAATATTGGCATGGCCCTTACATGAACGGAGCAGTTTAAGCACTGTACAGGTAATATTGGCATGGCCCTTACATGTACGGACCAGTTTAGGCATTGTACAGCTAATATTGGCATGGTCCTTACATATAGTGAGCAGTTAAGGCACTGTACAGCTAATATTGGCATGGTCCTTACATGTACGGAGCAGTTAAGGCACTGTACAGGTAATATTGGCATGGCCCTTACATGTACGGAGCAGTTAAGGCACTGTACAGGTGATATTGGCATGGCCCTAGTTAGCAGGTAGATTTCAATCGATAAAATAATAAGTAAGAATCATTCGTTGACATTTACATATTGATTTAGCAGACGCATCAGCAGGGACACTAATTGACACACAAGTAGTAGTGGAGTTTTAGGCGTCGAAGCAGATGCTTCAGCAGGGAGACAAACCTACAATCTTCTCAATACTAGACTGCTTCTTATTACTAAACTGTTTCTCTACCTTCTGGACCACTGTCAGTTGATAGAGACAGAATCATTTATTAGGAATTTGTGACGCCCATAAAATTAATTATTATTTATTATTATTAGTAAAGGCACTGTACAGCTAATATTGGCATGGCCCTTACATACACGGACCAGTTTAGGCACTGTACAGCTAATATTGGCATGGCCCTTACATACACGGACCAGTTTAGGCACTGTACAGCTAATATTGGCATGGCCCTTACATACACGGACCAGTTTAGGCACTGTACAGCTAATGTTGGCATGGCCCTTACATCTACGGACCAGTTTAGGCATTGTACAGGAAATATTGGCATGGCCCTTACATGTATGGACCAGTTTAGGCATTGTACAGGTTATATTGGCATGGCCCTTACATGTATGGACCAGTTAAGGCACTGTACAGGTAATATTGGCATGGCCCTTACATACACGGACCAGTTTAGGCACTGTACAGCTAATATTGGCATGGTCCTTACATATAGTGAGCAGTTAAGGCACTGTACAGCTAATATTGGCATGGTCCTTACATGTACGGAGCAGTTAAGGCACTGTACAGGTAATATTGGCATGGCCCTTACATGTACGGAGCAGTTAAGGCACTGTACAGGTGATATTGGCATGGCCCTAGTTAGCAGGTAGATTTCAATCGATAAAATAATAAGTAAGAATCATTCGTTGACATTTACATATTGATTTAGCAGACGCATCAGCAGGGACACTAATTGACACACAAGTAGTAGTGGAGTTTTAGGCGTCGAAGCAGATGCTTCAGCAGGGAGACGAACCTACAATCTTCTCAATACTAGACTGCTTCTTATTACTAAACTGTTTCTCTACCTTCTGCGCCAAAGCTGGGGCACACTCGCCTGGGACGAGGGGGGAAGAAAGGAAAAAGGGGGGAAGAAGGAAAAAGAGGAAAAAAGGGAGGAAAAAAGAGAGAAAGAAGGGAAAAGGAGAGAAAAAAGGAAGGAGGGGATTTTGCATGGCCTAATCCTCCTTGACTAAAGTGTTTTAATGTTGATGTACATCATAAATAATTTTTGAAACATTAAACTTCTGTTTTTATATCCATTTCTATGGGAGCAGAGGTTCCCGGTTCGAGTCCCACTGTTAGCAGAAATTGAAGTTTGCATTATTTACTGCACAGTTCAATTTTATTACTGGAAATCACAATCTGTGTTCATATTACTTTTTATTTACCTTATATAAGTTAGATATTGATACATCTACATTGAATATTTCAATTTAAGTTCATGTACAGTAATGTGTGAGGTACTTTAATTGTTTCAGTTTGTTTAATTGTGTTCCAATTAATGCATCCTTCTGTTCACAAAACGCAAAATAACAAGGGAGAATACACTTTTGATGAAAACAAACTTTTATTTGAAACAAACAACATCAACAAAAACAACAACAACTATGGCATAATATATATATATAACAATATATAACAGAAAAACCAGAACTATATACAAAATTGTGTAAATTTTGGGGGGGAACAATATATGTATTTATTTGTCACGCATGTCTTTGTTTTTCATGTCCTCCAACCACTGCTCCTTTGGAACAGCCTCTACAGTGGGGCAGTATATACGCCCCTTGTACTGGCTGTGTCCAGTCTCTGCCGTCCTGTACTGATTGCATTTGCCGCAACGGTTGTGCAGAACACTGCGGGTGTGTTTTCGTCGCATCGGACCAGCAGCAGAGGAGAGGCTGGCAGGGAGCGGAGCGGGGAGGAGCTCCCGTTGGGGGTGCGACCTCACAGCTGCTGCCGGTGTCGCAACTGAGGAGAGGTTGGCACCCAGAGCCTGTGGAGCAGCACCCAGCACAGGCCCCTGTGAGGTCACTGGAACCATCATAAAGAGTTGAGGGCCTGAGGGTGGAGCAGGTAGGAGCTCCCGTTGAGTGCGCGACCTCACAAATGCTGGTGTCGCTGCTGGGGAGTACAACGCCCTCTTCACCTTTGCCTGGCCCACGGTGCTGGCAGGCAGGTGGTACTGGTGAACTGGGCCTGGTTGGGGGGGTGCAAACGGTGGGCGCACATTAGCGGGAGGGAGAGGGTCAGTCGCCACAGACAAGCGGCTGGGCAGGTCCAGTCCCTGCATCACCACCGCACTGTCCTGCCTCTTCACCCTCTTGTTAAACCACTGCACCAGGGTGGTGTAGCTCACGTCCACCAGTTGCAGGGTGGTCTGCTGCATGACAGACCCATTGGCCAGAATGCACCGCCTGATCCTCCTGTAGTCCTCCAGGATGAGATCCCATCTTGACACCATGCCAGTCCCCCTCTTCTTAGGACTGCGGTGGAGGACACAGAGCCTGACAAAGATGGTCTCAATCAGGCGGCAGCAATCTGGCCACTGGGCAAGCGGGGCAGTGGTGGTGAGAGCGTGCCTCTTCAAACTCTCCACCCCTGGGGTGAACTCCTGCCTCTTTTTAGGTGACCTGAATCTCCCTGTGTCCAGCGTGTTCCGGTGTCTGGCAGCAAACACCACCTTCTGCTTGTCATAGTCCAGCAGGTTCTGCCACAGAGCAACAATGTTGCTCACCTAAGCAGAGAGAGAACAAAGCAGCCCGTGAGAAAAATCTAAAACATATGCAAGTGTGAATACAGCACACAGAGGTCACAGAGGGAAAGTAGCAGGACAATAAATGTTTCGGACCTGCTGGTTGGTGAGGACAAGAGAGGGCTGGTTCCTCAGCTCCACCAGATACTCTGCCAAGCCATCAACTCTATCCATGCCTGGAACGCCAGAGTCATCCACAGCCTGAGAAAATTAAATTAAAAAAACAGCTGAGTGACACATTTTGGAAATAAAGTTCTGGGACAAAATGCAGATACAATGATTTTATTTCTTTACACATAATCATCAATTTACATACCCCAGACTCATCAGGAGAGGCTGGGACACCTGGCTGCATAGTTGCAGCAGCCAGGGAGGAGGAAGCAGGCTGGAGGGACAAAGCAGCCAGGGAGGATGCAGCGGGCTGGAGGGAGGCAACAGCCAGGGAGGAGGCAGCTGCCAGGGAGGAAGAAGCAGCCAGGGAGGAGGAAGCAGGCCGGAGGGAGGCAGCAGCCAGGGAGGACGCAGCAGGCTGGACAGAGGCAGCAGCCAGGGAGGACACAGCAGGCCGGAGGGAGGCAGCAGCCAGGGAGGACGCAGCAGGCTGGACAGAGGCAGCAGCCAGGGAGGACGCAGCAGGCTGGACAGAGGCAGCAGCCAGGGAGGACGCAGCAGGCTGGACAGAGGCAGCAGCCAGGGAGGACGCAGCAGGCTGGACAGATGCAGCAGCCAGGGAGGAGGCAGCAGCCAGGGAGGAGGAAGCAGCCAGGGAGGAGGAAGCAGCCAGGGAGGAGGAAGCAGCCAGGGAGGAGAGTGGAACAAGGTTGGGACAAGGCTGAAGGGAAATGGAGAAGTTGGAGTCATCGAGGAGACTCAGGGAGAGTTCGAGGGTACTGATGTTGACGACAGTATCGTCAGGGGTTTGGTCTTCCTCGATGCCCTCGTCTTCTTCTTCGCCCTCCTGCACTTCCTCCAACAAGTTCTCTGTCTCCTCTGAGCCAGGGTCCATCCTCAGGGGCTGTCCTGTCTGACTCAGCAGGTAGTCAACACCTAGCAGCTCTCCTATGAAAAGAGCAGACACAGACACAGACACACACACACACACTTTATAAGTGCTATTCAAAGCATTGTATGGATACCATTTAATTTACATATCAGAGTTGTATCTTCATCATGTTATGGTGAGCAATTCAGTGATCAATATCAAAGACATACCCGTGTATTTGGCAGGTGGCCTGAAGCTTGGAATAAATGGCCGGCCAGTCACCTTCAGGCAGTTGGTGTTAATAGAGTGGACCAATTCCCCGTTGTATGTGAGGAATGGTGATGGCTTGGTGGTCACTGCTGCCCTGCCCCGATCCTGGTTCCACCTGTTCAGGCCATCCAGGAGGTATAGCTGAAAATTCAGTGCATTTGCACTGGTTCCTAGGAAAACAACAAAATATTTATGCCAATGAAAAGGTCTTCCTTTTCAATCTGAATAATGCCTTAATAAAAACAGAAACGTAAGAGAGACACCAACCTGGAATGAACCTGTTCAGGTGGAGGTGAAAAGACTCCAGGGATGTGGACCCTCTGGCACAGCGGTACCTGGTCAGGACGACGCCTGCCTTGGTGGTGGTGCCTACCTCAGTGTACAGCCGTACACCTGGCACGTCCTGGATGCACCTGACGTGTCGTTTCTGCACACGCCAGATGTGCTCCATGCGCGCCGCGTCTATCAGGGGCACACCCATGAGGTCGCTCCCACGCTGCCCCCCCAGTCCCTGCAGCAGCTGCTCAATGGAGCTGATGGTGTTCTCCACACTGCGTGTTCTCCTGCGGCAGAACTGGCTGAGCTCATTTTTACTGAGTCTCCTGTCCACCAGGAGATCTGTGATGTCTGGCACACCCTCCCGACTGAGCTCCTCCCTCTTCATCTGCCTCAACAGAGCGAGGTCCCCCGCATCCCACTCAAAGATGCTTGAGGACAAGCCACCCATGAATGTGGGGTAGAGAATATGAGCGTCGGTGGTGCAGCCAACAGCCATCCTCCTCATGAAGTGCCAGATATCCAACCGTATTTGGAGGTCTGGCCACTCCGCAAACCTGGTCTGCAGCTTGCTAGCCCCCTGAGTCACGCAGCAGCCACAGTCCACGTATAGCAGGACTGGGGGTGGAACAGCTGCTTGCCGGTACCGATCCATGATGCCAGACACCATCCTGTCCAGTCCTGGCCCCTCCTGCACCGTCAGGACACTGTTCAGGACTTGGCCAACCTCATTGCCAATAGAGGCCACCCAAAAAGCTGTCCCCCTGCCATGGCCAGACAGCTTCTTTGTCATCTGGAACAGTTATGTTTAAGATTATGCACTTTTTTCCATACATTATCTACAGCAGTAAGTGTATGTAGATTAAATTCATAGCACACATTTTGTTATAACCTCATATGTAACGTGTTCACTGACAACTGTATGTGTAGATTAAATACACAGCACACATTTTGTTATAACTTCATATGTAACGTGTTCACTGACAACATTAATGTGTATATGAGAGTATTACATACATACATGGAAATCTTTTATATAGTCAGATTACTTAATACCTTTTTGGTTGAGTCCATCTTTAAGATGTTCCCATATGTGGAGGTGATGCTGGCCTTGACATGGTCCATGCGGGAGAGGATGTCACTGCCGTACACGGACAGCAGCCAGCGACTGGAGGGGATGTCGACAAACTCTGGGACTTCCTGGCAGACCACTGGGAAGAGGCTGGGCTGATCCACAAAGCCAGCACACTCCCCATAATAGTCGTTCACACGAGACAGCCATTGGTTTGAATGGTTCTCCTTTAGCTGTCTTGTCACTCGTGCTGGACTGTTGCCAAGAGTCCTTTCCCGAAGCAGCGTAATCACACGGATGTCACAAGCATACCTGAAATGCACATTGTTAAGGTGATTAGTAACATGTTCTTTGGAGGGTAATTTCAGTGATTTAAGTCTGCACAATCACTTTCATTTCAAAACTGCTTTACTCACTTTTGGGTCAGGATCATGTGGAACCTGTCCCGATGTGGCAGATCCAGCTGGTCCAGGACAGCACGACTGCTGGACAGGTAGTTCAGGGAACACCAATGGCACCTGAGTGTCTCGGTCACCATCAGGTAATACCTGTCTATGTCCAGGACCTTCCGAACCCTCTTGCTGACACCTGAGCCTGTCAGCTGTTTCCCACAAGCTGGGCAGGAGAACCTAAACTTCCACAGGTGGTAGGGCATCCACACCATCAGCTGATGGGTGAAAAAGCGGTTGGGTGTTGGTGTCTGGTGGTAAATGAGGGCTGGGACAGGGGGCTCATACCACAGCTTCAAATCTGTCCGCAGTTTGCCAGAGTGATATAGGGTGTTGGCTATCCACCTCTGGTCCTGCACAGGGATGGACTCGCGCATTCTTACTGGCAACCAGAATGAAGCTGCATCTTCAGCCCCTGAAGTGGCTGGCTGACCTGCTCCAGGCTCATCCTGATTGGAAGACAACAACAAATTAGAATTAAGTTTATTGCATGAATAAAGGTTACACTTAAGATGACTAACAGAGCCAGACCAGCTAATAGACATTGCTGTACTCACAGAGGCTACTGCCAGGCCGGTTCTTACAGCAAGGCACGGTGTCCTCACAAGGGATGATTCAGGACTCGGTGTCCTCACAGAGGAAAGTGCTGAGCTGGGTGTCCTCACAGAGGAAGGTGCTGAGCTGGGTGTCCTCACAGAGGAAGGTGCTGAGCTGGGTGTCCTCACAGAGGATGGTGCAGGGCATAGTGTCATCGCAGATGATGGTGCTGTGCTGGGTGTCCTCACAGAGGATGGTGCTAAGCTGGGTGTCCTCACAGAGGATAGTGCTGGGCTGAATGTCCTCGCAGAGGATGGTGCTGAGCTAGGTGTCCTCACAGAGGATATTGAAGGGATGGGTGTCCTCGCTGAGGATGGAGGAGAAGCGCTGGGGGTCCTCCTAGCCACTAAATTGGGCTTCAATGTGGAAGACAGTGTCCCACCAAAACGTGATTTATTGAACTGAAAGATGAAACAAAATGCATTTGATGATGCAAGACATACAGAATAATTCATAAAAAAAACATTATAAACAAAGAATATATTCACCATTGACACACTCAAAAGGGGTCGCAGAAACGAATGTTCGGCTGTAGCAGCTGCACCAGGGGCAGAGGCCTCAGACTGTGGGGCTGGAGCAGTGGCAGGCTGCTAAAACAGAATTAACATACTGAACAATGGCATGAAGGATAAGACAGGTCGTCTGGGGGTGAAGCTCCCTGTATCCTTTGGCAGGAGGGGGGTTTAATTTAATTAAGTATCTGAGGATCTCTGATGTGTGGTTGAAGAACAGGGGTAGGGGGTTTTTGTGTCTGGGGGGTCTTAGTTCAAGGTGTGGGTGGGGGGGGGGGGGGGGGGGACGGCAATGTAAAGGTGTGAATGCTCCCTCCAAACTTGAAGTTTCTCAATGGGGGAGTTTCAGGTTAACAGTAGGGGAAGGCGGTATGTGTGTCAATGTGTGTGTGTGTGGGGGGCGGGGGGGATTGGTGGTGTCATGTCAAGTTGTGCATGCTAGGTAAATGGCCCTCCAAACCGCTGTTGTGTCTGACTGGCTGAATGAGGTATGTGAAACCTACCAATACAAAACACAGACATGTGATGCAAGAACAATCTTAATGAGAAGCCATTTTTAAATAAATCACCTTGACAATGTGGAATCCACAATTGCAGGCCATGGACCCTCCAAAGAGGGTGGTCTGCCCACGAGACTGCATGGGGCATTTCTCAATCTGAAACAATCAGAGTCATTATTTAGCCTAGAGTTATTCAGTGTACAGTCCTTGGTCTAGTTCATAATTTCAACCATTGTATTACCCATCTTTCCATCACGTGAATAAGTAATAAGCAACATGTAATCAATTCATAATATACTTTACCTTCTGATAAAGGTCATGCCACTTCCGTTGCCTTGGGGCTGGTCTATTGCCTCCTCCAGAAGGCCAAACTCCTGAGCTTGCAAATGCCCTCAGCCTCGCCATCCACTCCGCTTCTCCCATGGACTTGTGGGTCTTAGGTTTAGTGCTCATCTAAAGACAACATGCACATTAATAATAACAACAATTACAACTACGTTTCACAGGGTTTATATGGTAGATATAATCATGTATTTTTGCTGACCTAGTTATATCAACAACCATTCACAGGCTTGACTCTCGGCCGGCTAATACATTATTCTCAGAAGGAGGTACTTTGAATTAATATTATTAGATAACAAAATGGACAGCGAGTGGGTAGATACTGTAAGCAAACCCACAGTAGTCAACAACTAAACACTACATCTGAGCATGCTTTGAACCGTACACTGTGACACACATAAAACACACTTCTGAACCGTAAGCGTTATAAATAGTTTCAGCTCAGAGTACTTTATAGTAATACTGTAGTTATTAGACTTAGTAAGAAATACATTGTGTTTGGAGCAGCACGTAACTTTAGTGAAAGTGTTAACGTTAGCTTGGCATCAATGTGATATAGCAATTATAACATACAAGACACTTTTACAAAATCGCCAGAGAAAAACAGCTTCATTAGCGACTGCTTGCATCGCTGACTTATAGTAATACTGTAGTTATTAGACTTAGTAAGTTATACATTGGGTTGGTTTCTATGGAGCACGTAACTTTAGTGAGAATTTTAACGTTAGCTTGGCTTCAATGGATATAGCATAACATACAACACGGTTACAAAATCGCCAGAGAAAAACAGTTTCATCAGAGACTGCTTGCATCGCTGACTTACATTAATACTGTAGTTATTAGACTTAGTAAGTAATACATTGGGTTTGTTTCTACGGATCACGTTACTTTAGTGAAAGTTTTAACGTTAGCTTGGCTTCAATACGATAGCATTTATAACATTCTAGACACTGTTACAAAATCGCCAGAGAAAAACAGTTTCATTAGCGACTGCTTGCATCGCTGAATTAAGTAATATGTACAGTATATATGCATTATCACGTAATGTGAGGCTTCAAAACTATTTATAATGTATAACGTACACAGGAATCGTCAGAGAAAAACACCTTCATTAGCTACTGCTTGCACCGCTGATGTAAGTGATACAGTCTATATGTAATATAACGTAATGTGAGGCTCGACAACCACATCAAACGACATGATGTGACGAATGGAAATAAAACATGTGTGACTATCTAAAATAAAAATAGAAACAATTCGTGGTTACTTACTTTGTCGAGTTCGGTTCACTTTTCTCAGCTCCAGCTATCTTCGGCAGAGTGTAGTTTTGGAGTGAGTGTGATGAAGAGCGTGCAGGAGGAGATTGCGTCTGCGTAACTTGGTAACGTAACGTCACGTCAAGTTCAAGCCAAGTTTGCTGAGAAGCGCCGCGAGATTGGCTAATAACCATTTTTTGGTTGCGTCTGGATTGGATGACTGGAAAAGGAATTGAAAGGCGAGGATTGGCCTACGAGACCTGAGCGGACCTGCTCCAAGTAGCGCCACTGTCAGTTGATAGAGACAGAATCATTTATTAGGAATTTGTGACGCCCAAAGCTGGGGCACACTCGCCTGGGACGAGGGGGGAAGAAAGGAAAAAGGGGGGAAGAAGGAAAAAGAGGAAAAAAGGGAGGAAAAAAGAGAGAAAGAAGGGAAAAGGAGAGAAAAAAGGAAGGAGGGGATTTTGCATGGCCTAATCCTCCTTGACTAAAGTGTTTTAATGTTGATGTACATCATAAATAATTTTTGAAACATTAAACTTCTGTTTTTATATCCATTTCTATGGGAGCAGAGGTTCCCGGTTCGAGTCCCACTGTTAGCAGAAATTGAAGTTTGCATTATTTACTGCACAGTTCAATTTTATTACTGGAAATCACAATCTGTGTTCATATTACTTTTTATTTACCTTATATAAGTTAGATATTGATACATCTACATTGAATATTTCAATTTAAGTTCATGTACAGTAATGTGTGAGGTACTTTAATTGTTTCAGTTTGTTTAATTGTGTTCCAATTAATGCATCCTTCTGTTCACAAAACGCAAAATAACAAGGGAGAATACACTTTTGATGAAAACAAACTTTTATTTGAAACAAACAACATCAACAAAAACAACAACAACTATGGCATAATATATATATATAACAATATATAACAGAAAAACCAGAACTATATACAAAATTGTGTAAATTTTGGGGGGGAACAATATATGTATTTATTTGTCACGCATGTCTTTGTTTTTCATGTCCTCCAACCACTGCTCCTTTGGAACAGCCTCTACAGTGGGGCAGTATATACGCCCCTTGTACTGGCTGTGTCCAGTCTCTGCCGTCCTGTACTGATTGCATTTGCCGCAACGGTTGTGCAGAACACTGCGGGTGTGTTTTCGTCGCATCGGACCAGCAGCAGAGGAGAGGCTGGCAGGGAGCGGAGCGGGGAGGAGCTCCCGTTGGGGGTGCGACCTCACAGCTGCTGCCGGTGTCGCAACTGAGGAGAGGTTGGCACCCAGAGCCTGTGGAGCAGCACCCAGCACAGGCCCCTGTGAGGTCACTGGAACCATCATAAAGAGTTGAGGGCCTGAGGGTGGAGCAGGTAGGAGCTCCCGTTGAGTGCGCGACCTCACAAATGCTGGTGTCGCTGCTGGGGAGTACAACGCCCTCTTCACCTTTGCCTGGCCCACGGTGCTGGCAGGCAGGTGGTACTGGTGAACTGGGCCTGGTTGGGGGGGTGCAAACGGTGGGCGCACATTAGCGGGAGGGAGAGGGTCAGTCGCCACAGACAAGCGGCTGGGCAGGTCCAGTCCCTGCATCACCACCGCACTGTCCTGCCTCTTCACCCTCTTGTTAAACCACTGCACCAGGGTGGTGTAGCTCACGTCCACCAGTTGCAGGGTGGTCTGCTGCATGACAGACCCATTGGCCAGAATGCACCGCCTGATCCTCCTGTAGTCCTCCAGGATGAGATCCCATCTTGACACCATGCCAGTCCCCCTCTTCTTAGGACTGCGGTGGAGGACACAGAGCCTGACAAAGATGGTCTCAATCAGGCGGCAGCAATCTGGCCACTGGGCAAGCGGGGCAGTGGTGGTGAGAGCGTGCCTCTTCAAACTCTCCACCCCTGGGGTGAACTCCTGCCTCTTTTTAGGTGACCTGAATCTCCCTGTGTCCAGCGTGTTCCGGTGTCTGGCAGCAAACACCACCTTCTGCTTGTCATAGTCCAGCAGGTTCTGCCACAGAGCAACAATGTTGCTCACCTAAGCAGAGAGAGAACAAAGCAGCCCGTGAGAAAAATCTAAAACATATGCAAGTGTGAATACAGCACACAGAGGTCACAGAGGGAAAGTAGCAGGACAATAAATGTTTCGGACCTGCTGGTTGGTGAGGACAAGAGAGGGCTGGTTCCTCAGCTCCACCAGATACTCTGCCAAGCCATCAACTCTATCCATGCCTGGAACGCCAGAGTCATCCACAGCCTGAGAAAATTAAATTAAAAAAACAGCTGAGTGACACATTTTGGAAATAAAGTTCTGGGACAAAATGCAGATACAATGATTTTATTTCTTTACACATAATCATCAATTTACATACCCCAGACTCATCAGGAGAGGCTGGGACACCTGGCTGCATAGTTGCAGCAGCCAGGGAGGAGGAAGCAGGCTGGAGGGACAAAGCAGCCAGGGAGGATGCAGCGGGCTGGAGGGAGGCAACAGCCAGGGAGGAGGCAGCTGCCAGGGAGGAAGAAGCAGCCAGGGAGGAGGAAGCAGGCCGGAGGGAGGCAGCAGCCAGGGAGGACGCAGCAGGCTGGACAGAGGCAGCAGCCAGGGAGGACACAGCAGGCCGGAGGGAGGCAGCAGCCAGGGAGGACGCAGCAGGCTGGACAGAGGCAGCAGCCAGGGAGGACGCAGCAGGCTGGACAGAGGCAGCAGCCAGGGAGGACGCAGCAGGCTGGACAGAGGCAGCAGCCAGGGAGGACGCAGCAGGCTGGACAGATGCAGCAGCCAGGGAGGAGGCAGCAGCCAGGGAGGAGGAAGCAGCCAGGGAGGAGGAAGCAGCCAGGGAGGAGGAAGCAGCCAGGGAGGAGAGTGGAACAAGGTTGGGACAAGGCTGAAGGGAAATGGAGAAGTTGGAGTCATCGAGGAGACTCAGGGAGAGTTCGAGGGTACTGATGTTGACGACAGTATCGTCAGGGGTTTGGTCTTCCTCGATGCCCTCGTCTTCTTCTTCGCCCTCCTGCACTTCCTCCAACAAGTTCTCTGTCTCCTCTGAGCCAGGGTCCATCCTCAGGGGCTGTCCTGTCTGACTCAGCAGGTAGTCAACACCTAGCAGCTCTCCTATGAAAAGAGCAGACACAGACACAGACACACACACACACACTTTATAAGTGCTATTCAAAGCATTGTATGGATACCATTTAATTTACATATCAGAGTTGTATCTTCATCATGTTATGGTGAGCAATTCAGTGATCAATATCAAAGACATACCCGTGTATTTGGCAGGTGGCCTGAAGCTTGGAATAAATGGCCGGCCAGTCACCTTCAGGCAGTTGGTGTTAATAGAGTGGACCAATTCCCCGTTGTATGTGAGGAATGGTGATGGCTTGGTGGTCACTGCTGCCCTGCCCCGATCCTGGTTCCACCTGTTCAGGCCATCCAGGAGGTATAGCTGAAAATTCAGTGCATTTGCACTGGTTCCTAGGAAAACAACAAAATATTTATGCCAATGAAAAGGTCTTCCTTTTCAATCTGAATAATGCCTTAATAAAAACAGAAACGTAAGAGAGACACCAACCTGGAATGAACCTGTTCAGGTGGAGGTGAAAAGACTCCAGGGATGTGGACCCTCTGGCACAGCGGTACCTGGTCAGGACGACGCCTGCCTTGGTGGTGGTGCCTACCTCAGTGTACAGCCGTACACCTGGCACGTCCTGGATGCACCTGACGTGTCGTTTCTGCACACGCCAGATGTGCTCCATGCGCGCCGCGTCTATCAGGGGCACACCCATGAGGTCGCTCCCACGCTGCCCCCCCAGTCCCTGCAGCAGCTGCTCAATGGAGCTGATGGTGTTCTCCACACTGCGTGTTCTCCTGCGGCAGAACTGGCTGAGCTCATTTTTACTGAGTCTCCTGTCCACCAGGAGATCTGTGATGTCTGGCACACCCTCCCGACTGAGCTCCTCCCTCTTCATCTGCCTCAACAGAGCGAGGTCCCCCGCATCCCACTCAAAGATGCTTGAGGACAAGCCACCCATGAATGTGGGGTAGAGAATATGAGCGTCGGTGGTGCAGCCAACAGCCATCCTCCTCATGAAGTGCCAGATATCCAACCGTATTTGGAGGTCTGGCCACTCCGCAAACCTGGTCTGCAGCTTGCTAGCCCCCTGAGTCACGCAGCAGCCACAGTCCACGTATAGCAGGACTGGGGGTGGAACAGCTGCTTGCCGGTACCGATCCATGATGCCAGACACCATCCTGTCCAGTCCTGGCCCCTCCTGCACCGTCAGGACACTGTTCAGGACTTGGCCAACCTCATTGCCAATAGAGGCCACCCAAAAAGCTGTCCCCCTGCCATGGCCAGACAGCTTCTTTGTCATCTGGAACAGTTATGTTTAAGATTATGCACTTTTTTCCATACATTATCTACAGCAGTAAGTGTATGTAGATTAAATTCATAGCACACATTTTGTTATAACCTCATATGTAACGTGTTCACTGACAACTGTATGTGTAGATTAAATACACAGCACACATTTTGTTATAACTTCATATGTAACGTGTTCACTGACAACATTAATGTGTATATGAGAGTATTACATACATACATGGAAATCTTTTATATAGTCAGATTACTTAATACCTTTTTGGTTGAGTCCATCTTTAAGATGTTCCCATATGTGGAGGTGATGCTGGCCTTGACATGGTCCATGCGGGAGAGGATGTCACTGCCGTACACGGACAGCAGCCAGCGACTGGAGGGGATGTCGACAAACTCTGGGACTTCCTGGCAGACCACTGGGAAGAGGCTGGGCTGATCCACAAAGCCAGCACACTCCCCATAATAGTCGTTCACACGAGACAGCCATTGGTTTGAATGGTTCTCCTTTAGCTGTCTTGTCACTCGTGCTGGACTGTTGCCAAGAGTCCTTTCCCGAAGCAGCGTAATCACACGGATGTCACAAGCATACCTGAAATGCACATTGTTAAGGTGATTAGTAACATGTTCTTTGGAGGGTAATTTCAGTGATTTAAGTCTGCACAATCACTTTCATTTCAAAACTGCTTTACTCACTTTTGGGTCAGGATCATGTGGAACCTGTCCCGATGTGGCAGATCCAGCTGGTCCAGGACAGCACGACTGCTGGACAGGTAGTTCAGGGAACACCAATGGCACCTGAGTGTCTCGGTCACCATCAGGTAATACCTGTCTATGTCCAGGACCTTCCGAACCCTCTTGCTGACACCTGAGCCTGTCAGCTGTTTCCCACAAGCTGGGCAGGAGAACCTAAACTTCCACAGGTGGTAGGGCATCCACACCATCAGCTGATGGGTGAAAAAGCGGTTGGGTGTTGGTGTCTGGTGGTAAATGAGGGCTGGGACAGGGGGCTCATACCACAGCTTCAAATCTGTCCGCAGTTTGCCAGAGTGATATAGGGTGTTGGCTATCCACCTCTGGTCCTGCACAGGGATGGACTCGCGCATTCTTACTGGCAACCAGAATGAAGCTGCATCTTCAGCCCCTGAAGTGGCTGGCTGACCTGCTCCAGGCTCATCCTGATTGGAAGACAACAACAAATTAGAATTAAGTTTATTGCATGAATAAAGGTTACACTTAAGATGACTAACAGAGCCAGACCAGCTAATAGACATTGCTGTACTCACAGAGGCTACTGCCAGGCCGGTTCTTACAGCAAGGCACGGTGTCCTCACAAGGGATGATTCAGGACTCGGTGTCCTCACAGAGGAAAGTGCTGAGCTGGGTGTCCTCACAGAGGAAGGTGCTGAGCTGGGTGTCCTCACAGAGGAAGGTGCTGAGCTGGGTGTCCTCACAGAGGATGGTGCAGGGCATAGTGTCATCGCAGATGATGGTGCTGTGCTGGGTGTCCTCACAGAGGATGGTGCTAAGCTGGGTGTCCTCACAGAGGATAGTGCTGGGCTGAATGTCCTCGCAGAGGATGGTGCTGAGCTAGGTGTCCTCACAGAGGATATTGAAGGGATGGGTGTCCTCGCTGAGGATGGAGGAGAAGCGCTGGGGGTCCTCCTAGCCACTAAATTGGGCTTCAATGTGGAAGACAGTGTCCCACCAAAACGTGATTTATTGAACTGAAAGATGAAACAAAATGCATTTGATGATGCAAGACATACAGAATAATTCATAAAAAAAACATTATAAACAAAGAATATATTCACCATTGACACACTCAAAAGGGGTCGCAGAAACGAATGTTCGGCTGTAGCAGCTGCACCAGGGGCAGAGGCCTCAGACTGTGGGGCTGGAGCAGTGGCAGGCTGCTAAAACAGAATTAACATACTGAACAATGGCATGAAGGATAAGACAGGTCGTCTGGGGGTGAAGCTCCCTGTATCCTTTGGCAGGAGGGGGGTTTAATTTAATTAAGTATCTGAGGATCTCTGATGTGTGGTTGAAGAACAGGGGTAGGGGGTTTTTGTGTCTGGGGGGTCTTAGTTCAAGGTGTGGGTGGGGGGGGGGGGGGGGGGACGGCAATGTAAAGGTGTGAATGCTCCCTCCAAACTTGAAGTTTCTCAATGGGGGAGTTTCAGGTTAACAGTAGGGGAAGGCGGTATGTGTGTCAATGTGTGTGTGTGTGGGGGGCGGGGGGGATTGGTGGTGTCATGTCAAGTTGTGCATGCTAGGTAAATGGCCCTCCAAACCGCTGTTGTGTCTGACTGGCTGAATGAGGTATGTGAAACCTACCAATACAAAACACAGACATGTGATGCAAGAACAATCTTAATGAGAAGCCATTTTTAAATAAATCACCTTGACAATGTGGAATCCACAATTGCAGGCCATGGACCCTCCAAAGAGGGTGGTCTGCCCACGAGACTGCATGGGGCATTTCTCAATCTGAAACAATCAGAGTCATTATTTAGCCTAGAGTTATTCAGTGTACAGTCCTTGGTCTAGTTCATAATTTCAACCATTGTATTACCCATCTTTCCATCACGTGAATAAGTAATAAGCAACATGTAATCAATTCATAATATACTTTACCTTCTGATAAAGGTCATGCCACTTCCGTTGCCTTGGGGCTGGTCTATTGCCTCCTCCAGAAGGCCAAACTCCTGAGCTTGCAAATGCCCTCAGCCTCGCCATCCACTCCGCTTCTCCCATGGACTTGTGGGTCTTAGGTTTAGTGCTCATCTAAAGACAACATGCACATTAATAATAACAACAATTACAACTACGTTTCACAGGGTTTATATGGTAGATATAATCATGTATTTTTGCTGACCTAGTTATATCAACAACCATTCACAGGCTTGACTCTCGGCCGGCTAATACATTATTCTCAGAAGGAGGTACTTTGAATTAATATTATTAGATAACAAAATGGACAGCGAGTGGGTAGATACTGTAAGCAAACCCACAGTAGTCAACAACTAAACACTACATCTGAGCATGCTTTGAACCGTACACTGTGACACACATAAAACACACTTCTGAACCGTAAGCGTTATAAATAGTTTCAGCTCAGAGTACTTTATAGTAATACTGTAGTTATTAGACTTAGTAAGAAATACATTGTGTTTGGAGCAGCACGTAACTTTAGTGAAAGTGTTAACGTTAGCTTGGCATCAATGTGATATAGCAATTATAACATACAAGACACTTTTACAAAATCGCCAGAGAAAAACAGCTTCATTAGCGACTGCTTGCATCGCTGACTTATAGTAATACTGTAGTTATTAGACTTAGTAAGTTATACATTGGGTTGGTTTCTATGGAGCACGTAACTTTAGTGAGAATTTTAACGTTAGCTTGGCTTCAATGGATATAGCATAACATACAACACGGTTACAAAATCGCCAGAGAAAAACAGTTTCATCAGAGACTGCTTGCATCGCTGACTTACATTAATACTGTAGTTATTAGACTTAGTAAGTAATACATTGGGTTTGTTTCTACGGATCACGTTACTTTAGTGAAAGTTTTAACGTTAGCTTGGCTTCAATACGATAGCATTTATAACATTCTAGACACTGTTACAAAATCGCCAGAGAAAAACAGTTTCATTAGCGACTGCTTGCATCGCTGAATTAAGTAATATGTACAGTATATATGCATTATCACGTAATGTGAGGCTTCAAAACTATTTATAATGTATAACGTACACAGGAATCGTCAGAGAAAAACACCTTCATTAGCTACTGCTTGCACCGCTGATGTAAGTGATACAGTCTATATGTAATATAACGTAATGTGAGGCTCGACAACCACATCAAACGACATGATGTGACGAATGGAAATAAAACATGTGTGACTATCTAAAATAAAAATAGAAACAATTCGTGGTTACTTACTTTGTCGAGTTCGGTTCACTTTTCTCAGCTCCAGCTATCTTCGGCAGAGTGTAGTTTTGGAGTGAGTGTGATGAAGAGCGTGCAGGAGGAGATTGCGTCTGCGTAACTTGGTAACGTAACGTCACGTCAAGTTCAAGCCAAGTTTGCTGAGAAGCGCCGCGAGATTGGCTAATAACCATTTTTTGGTTGCGTCTGGATTGGATGACTGGAAAAGGAATTGAAAGGCGAGGATTGGCCTACGAGACCTGAGCGGACCTGCTCCAAGTAGCGCCACTGTCAGTTGATAGAGACAGAATCATTTATTAGGAATTTGTGACGCCCATAAAATTAATTATTATTTATTATTATTAGTAAAGGCACTGTACAGCTAATATTGGCATGGCCCTTACATACACGGACCAGTTTAGGCACTGTACAGCTAATATTGGCATGGCCCTTACATACACGGACCAGTTTAGGCACTGTACAGCTAATATTGGCATGGCCCTTACATGTACCGACCAGTTTAGGCACTGTACAGCTAATATTGGCATGGCCCTTACATGAACGGACCAGTTTAAGCACTGTACAGTTAATATTGGCATGGCCCTTACATGTACCGACCAGTTTAGGCACTGTACAGCTAATATTGGCATGGTCCTTACATGAACGGACCAGTTTAAGCACTGTACAGTTAATATTGGCATGGCCCTTACATGTACGGACCAGTTTAGGCACTGTACAGCTAATATTGGCATGGCCCTTACATGTACGGACCAGTTTAGGCACTGTACAGGTTATATTGGCATGGCCCTTACATCTACGGACCAGTTAAGGCACTGTACAGGTAATATTGGCATGGCCCTTACATCTACCGACCAGTTTAAGCACTGTACAGGTAATATTGGCATGGTCCTTACATCTACAGAGCAGTTAAAGCACTGTACAGCTAATATTAGCTGTACAGTGCCTAAACTGGTCCATGTATGTAAGGGCCATGCCAATATTAGCTGTACAGTGCCTAAACTGGTCCGTGTATGTAAGGGCCATGCCAACATTAGCTGTACAATGCCTAAACTGGTCCGTGTATGTAAGGGCCATGCCAACATTAGCTGTACAATGCCTAAACTGGTCCGTGTATGTAAGGACCATGCCAATATTACCTGTACAGTGCCTAAACTGGTCTGTACATGTAAGGGCCATGCCAATATTAGCTGTACAGTGCATAAACTGGTCCGTGTATGTAAGGGCCATGCCAATATTAGCTGTACAGTGCCTTAACTGCTCCCTATATGTAAGGGCCATGCCAATATTAGCTGTATAGTGCCTAAACTGGTCCGTGTATGTAAGGGCCATGCCAATATTAGCTGTACAGTGCCTAAACTGGTCCGTTCATGTAAGGACCATGCCAATATTAGCTGTACAGTGCCTTAACTAATAATAATTAATTTTATGGGCGTCACAAATTCCAAATAAATGATTCTGTCACTATCAACTGACAGTGGTCTAGGAGGTAGAGAAACAGTTTAGTAATAAGAAGCAGTCTAGTATTGAGAAGATTGTAGGTTCGTCTCCCTGCTGAAGCATCTGCTTCGACGCCTAAAACTCCACTACTACTTGTGTGTCAATTAGTGTCCCTGCTGATGCGTCTGCTAAATCAATATGTAAATGTCAACGAATGATTCTTGCTTATTATTTTATCGATTGAAATCTACCTGCTAACTAGGGCCATGCCAATATCACCTGTACAGTGCCTTAACTGCTCCGTACATGTAAGGGCTATGCCAATATTACCTGTACAGTGCCTTAACTGCTCCGTACATGTAAGGACCATGCCAATATTAGCTGTACAGTGCCTTAACTGCTCACTATATGTAAGGACCATGCCAATATTAGCTGTACAGTGCCTAAACTGGTCCGTACATGTAAGGGCCATGCCAATATTACCTGTACAGTGCTTAAACTGCTCCGTTCATGTAAGGGCCATGCCAATATTAGCTGTACAGTGCCTAAACTGGTCGGTACATGTAAGGGCCATGCCAATATTAGCTGTACAGTGCCTAAACTGGTCGGTACATGTAAGGGCCATGCCAATATTAGCTGTACAGTGCCTAAACTGGTCCGTGTATGTAAGGGCCATGCCAATATTAGCTGTACAGTGCCTAAACTGGTCCGTGTATGTAAGGGCCATGCCAATATTAGCTGTACAGTTCCTAAACTGGTCCGTACATGTAAGGGCCATGCCAATATTAGCTGTACATTGCCTAAACTGGTACGTGTATGTATGGGCCATGCCAATATTACCAGTGCCTTAACTAATAATAATAAATAATAATTAATTTTATGGGCCGGACAAATACCAAATAAATAATCCCTTCACTATCAACCGACAGTGGTCTAGGAGGTAGAGAAGCAGTTTAGTAATTAGAAGCAGTCTAGAAACGAGAAAATTGTAGGTTCGTCTCCCTGCTGAAGCAAGACTGAAACGTCCCTACTAGTTGTGAGGCAGTTTGTCTCCTAAATGAAAAAATGTTTATTTATTATTTTATCGACTGAAACCTAACTGCTAATTGTGTACCATTTTATCGAGTGAAACATACCAATTGTGTTTCTTGACATGCAAGCGCTGAAAATGCTAATTGTGTACCATTTTATCGAGTGAATCGAGTGAAACCTAGTAATTGTGTTTCTTGACATGCAAGCGCTGAAAATGCGCATATTTTTTGGAGCCGGAAGTCGAAATCGCAGATTGACCAATAGCAGCATGGTCCCTAATCGTGGCCGCACTACCGTAAAATGAAGACAAACATACCTCGCCCTTTAGTTTAGTGAGGAGTTAAAGTGCAGTAAGACAGAAGTTCACAATGCAGTCCTCCTCCAAACATTGTACTAAGACAAAACGACCAGGAAGTCGGGGAGAAGACTGACTGTCAGGTACTTCTCCTGTTTGCCACTTATGTGCAGGGCCGGACTCTAAACTTCTTAACAGTTCTACAGTAAAGTACTGCACCTCTATTTATTACAAGAAAACAAGCTAAAAGAAATGCAAAGTGCACACAAAAGAATCAAAACAAATAAAAAACTTAGCTAACAAACAATAATAGTAATACAAACTAACAATAAAAGAATATGCAAATTAGCTTTCAAATAAAATGTTACATGTTATATGTTACACATGGAAAATAAGCAAAATATAATAAGCAAAATAAACAAATAGATAAATAGTACAAATTAACTTTGTCTCCACTCTCTATCATCTCACTCTTCAAAGGTTATAGTGCAATCCTTCTGACATTCCTCACTGCAAAGTCATTGATGGAGATTATTTCCAAACACTGTTAATGACTTAAGAGTATATGAATCAAGTGCCTTGTATTAACGTGAGAAATCCACCACGTGGTTATCCCTGCTGAAAGCTAAACTTCTGTCTATATTAACCTTGTGGAATGAGTTTATCCTTGCTTCACTTTCAGCCTTGTGCTGGAAGGGGAGCCTGATTGCAATTGTTGTTGTTGTTTGTCTAATAAATATACTTATATGCAGCTCCGGAGTCCTGAACTTACTAGGGTGAATTTTCACCTATCAGTCATCATTCACATAATCGTATGAAATCTGACCACCAACCTCATGGTTAACACTGATTACAGCCAGAACACTGAGGCGTTCTTGAGCCATAGTTGACCTCAGGTACATTTTCAACGGTTTTAATTAGAAAAACTCCTCCTGGCTGAAGCTACTCTTACTGGTAGCGTTGCGCTGATCCTCAGAGCAATACACAAGTTGGAATATAATTCTGTGAGATGCTTTGCAAGTATGAACTCAAGAGTTGCTCTTTGATGGCCAGTAAGGTACATTGCCCTTCCTGGGCCAGCTTATTTTGTTATTAAGCATTTTGGTGTATTTGGACAGCCTGACATACTTTTTTCATTCCCAGATAGACATAGCTGTTGATTAGTTGAATCAGGTCTGATTAAACTGGCTAGCTTGCTGCACCAATACTAGATAATCTTGTTATCATTACTCAAATTTCAATTTCATGACAACGAAAATTATGCAAATTGAGGTACAGCTGAACTTGCGCTATGTTTTGCTAAACATTTGCACACAAACCACAAATTTCACCTTATATTTGTAGTCATCAGATAAATAATTAAATCATTTGCTCAAATACCATGCACACCATCAGCGATCTGGTTCTTCAGTCTTCAGTTTCCTCTGGATCTCTGACGTTCGATCCTGCCCATCTCTTTTATAGATGGCTTATACGTAGACAGGCGTGTATGATCTCCAAACCTGTTCTTTATCATTTACAGAAAAGCATTCTAAGTGTATTGTTTCCCATAATCTTTTAATGAAAAGAGAACAGTCACATTTATGAACCACCTGCAAGTGGTTTATAGCTGCAGGGGTTGGCACATATTCTTCTCTAGAATAGTTCTGTGTTCCCAGAATCATCCCACTGTTATGTTTTTTAATTTCTCAACCAGCAAGTTTGCAGATTCACAATAAATACACTGGTAGCTTGAACTGCATGGTCCTGTGTCACTTGTGAGTAACTGAGAAACAATCTTAGGGAGTCTACAGGGACCTATACTGTCCCATGAGCCCTTCCGTACCACCACAGCTGGGAAAGTGTACATTTAACAACCAAACGAGTGTGCCATGTAACATATGGAATCCTCCTAATATGGATCACAGACAAAAGCAAAGGTGTCAAAAAAAGAACAACAACAACATTAATAATAATAACAACAATAATTCAGTGCACTCTACTAAATAATACGAAATGATTGATACGACTATGATTGCAAAATAAAAGAATGTGATAACAATGTTTGTTTGTAGATACGCTACTTACTAAAAACCTACTTCAACCTGTTGGGTTCTTAGTATTGTCACCTGCAGAATGAACTGTCCGTGTATGCAGGTGGCATAGACCTGTAGTGGCAGAGTAGTCAGACATCATTCCACCGTCACATTCCTGTGTGAAATGGGATTTTCCACTCCTACACAGCCTGAGGCCCAAACAGTGTTGCCAGTCTCACACAACATCACATGGACAATGCAATCACATACACCTCACAGACCTGAAACACAGTATGAGCAGCCCACTGGTGTAACGTAGTTACGACTGGCCCAGGTGCAGGCTCTTATGACGGGCCCTAGTCAGTGGCGTAAGGCAGAGGTTCCCAAACATTTTACAGTCCCGTACCCTTTTTCATGTTTAAAACCTCACCGCCACAACCCCTCCCCCCGCACACATATTCTGCCTATAACACTTAAAACTGTGAAGTGATCAGGGTATCACTAACTGCCGCCGCCACACCCGCTCCCCGGAGCACATATTCCGCCTTAAACACTTGTCAGTGTTTTTGGCAATGCGACTTGGCTATTCATACTATTTAGATTGACATAAATATGTGTATGGGCCCCGACTACGGGCCCAGGTGCGACTGCACCTGCTGCACCCCTTATAGTAACGCCCCTTGAGACGCCTTCACGTCACCAACCATACAAAGAATCTCTCCCACACACACACCTGCAGCCTTGATCATCTGGTAGTGTGTGTGTCTGTGTGTGTCTATGATTTGTCCAACCCATAGCTGTTTACCTTGTGGGTAGTAGCGTACATTAGATAGCTGGCTCAAACACCTTGCAAATCCCCTCAGACGTATTTTTCAGTTTCAATAACGAGGTTTTTACATTGCACAGTGTCTATTTATTGGTAACTTTTAAAATATGTAAAATGCTGACATTATTTAACATTATCTCACTCTGTTAGCCGCTGGTTATGTACTCTGTCTCTCAGTAAGTGCAAATAGCTAAAACCTGACTCATTAGCATTCAAATGAGTCACACACACAAGTTCCTCATTAGGTCACAAAATGAACGCATTCCAAGTGTACCTACAATACAAACTACAATGAATCAGAATCATAAAACACGGGACGAGATGTTAAAACGGTCCATTGTGCCAATAGATGGTATGCACTCGCATGAGATTTGCCGTGATGTTGACAGAGTGGCATGGGAGGTGTATTTCTTAAATTGGATTAAGATGTCAATTTGGGACACATCCTCAGTAGTGTGCCTTCGAATCAGTGGGTGTTTCGGCCTTTACTCACTAAACACCCTCATCAAAGGTGGCCAGCTAAAGGGTGATCAAGCCTTAGCTTGTGTACTATGCCCAATTAAGATTTCCCAAGGGACTATGCAAGGCAGGGGCGTCCTCTTCCCTGAGCCAGCCCTACAGCTGACCGCATACCATTATGCCCTCTTGAAGTTGGAGGGATCTGAAATGGGTTCTCAGGTGGGGGTGGGGGGTCATGAAGTTATAGCCCAGCAAGGGTCCTTCCGTTTCACCCAGATCCACTGGCTGCCTCTTTCAGCTGCTTTAGAAACTGCTCTGACGGTCTGCCGCAGAGCCTGCAGGGGCGGACCGGACGGACGGGCAAACCGGGCAGTTGCCCAGGGCCTCAGCCACCGGGGGGCCTCGTCGTATTTCCGATTTTTTATTTTTTTTTGCTAATTAAAATAAATCACTTGGCATTGCAAAATAATGACAATTCATAATAAGCATGAAACACGATTATTTTCTTTTCAGTATCAGCTTAAAATGTATCTTAATTCCATCATGGAACAAATTATTCCAGGGCACGTGACTTTTCTGTCACTGACAATTTTTCGTGTGGTGACGTGTGTGGTCGCAAAGTTACGCGTGAAACGTCTTTTAAGTGGCGAGAAAAGAAAGAGGAAAGGGCAGGATAAGAAGTTCAGGGAGAAATTACCTAAGGTAACACACAATTTCCTATCAAGGAATTCGTCCGTGGAAGTGGAAGAAATATCTGATAATGTGTCGAGTTCATCTGATAATGTTTCAAGTGCGGCTAAGCCAAGTTTAGCGATTGCTAACAGCAGCAGCAGACAATGAGCTTAGTGACACCAACGAGCTCTGCCTGCTTTGCTTCTACAAACGGTGAGCCATCATGTACCACAGCTGCCCATATCCGAGACACTGTCACACCCGCACTGACGACGACAGGCATGATACTGCCATGGTCATGAACACAGCTCAAGCACAGCTGGCTGATAACGACAGCGGTGATATCAACAATGTGAGTACATCAATGTTGGAGATACAGTGATTAGTGAAGACCCCCATGGCGTGACAAATTAACAGATAGAGAGAATTGAAATGGTTAAAACAGTACCTGTACATATTTGGAAGTTTCAGTTGAAAGCTTTCAGAAACAGAACTATAAAGCATTAATCAAATGTAACAAGTAACATTGTTTTGATTAAGCAATAAAAACGTTACACTACTAAAACACTGCACTCAAAACCTCATAATTAAAATAATTTACAACTGTTTAATTGTTAAAGTCATATACTCACAATAAATGTCACATTGTTCTTTGCCCAGGGCCTCCAATTTGCTCAAACCGCCCCTGAGAGCCTTTCCATGGATTCCTAGTTCTTTCAGCAACCTGATGGTGGAAGTCACGAATCCTCTGCATCCCACTTCAACTGGCCAGACTTTTGCATTCCAGCCACGCCGAGTTGCGTCTGCTGCCAGTTCTGTGTAACGCAGTTTCTTCCGCTCGTAGGCCTCTTCAACAGAGTTTTCCCATGGGACTGTGAGCTCTATGATGTACACAGTCTTTCGTGAAGGGGACCAGAGTACCATGTCTGGCCTAAGGTTGGTAGAAGCAATCTCATGTGGAAAAATGAGTTGCTGGCCAATATCGACAAGCATCTTCCAGTCCCGGGCCATGGTTAGGTGTCCAGTGTCTGACTTTGTAGGAGGATGCTTGGGCCTTTTCTGTCCCTCCCGGATGAATGTTGTGGATTTGACGGGATTGCTTGGAGGTAATGAGTTGGTTGCACTCCTCTTGGTCTCAAGTGCTGCAGCCAGGCTCTTGAGGACCTGATTGTGCCTCCAGGTGTAGCGGCCTTGTGAGAGACTGGTCTTGCAACCGGTCATTATATGCCTGAGAGTCGCTGGAGCTGGGCAGAGGGGGCAGGTCGGGTCCTCGCCATACCACTGATGTAGATTTTTTGGTGATGGAAGCACATCATAAACAGCTCTTATGATGAAGCTGATGTTGCTTGCCTCCATTTGCCAAAGCTCACTCCAGTTTATCTTTCTCCTCTCCAGGCCTTCCCACCGCGTCCATTGCCCTTGTTTAGCAAGAGAGACAGCCTTTGCACTTCTTGCAGTCTCCTCCTGTCTGCACACCTCCTCGACCACCAGCTTCCTGCGTTCAGATGTTGTTGCCTTATGAAATGTTGGTTTGCTTGCTGCCAGGCCACAGCCTCCTCTTCCATGCTGGGTATTCCCCACAATGTCTTGGTGTCTCAGGGCTGATGTTGCTTGCTGTACAGCCTTGGTTGATGTCCATTTCCGTCCAGTTTGTAGTGGAGGTGCAGCCTTGCTAATGGTCTGGTCTTTGGAGTCCTTCAATGTCATCTGAAGTCTTACTTTAGAGCACTTGTACTCCTCGGTTAGACTTGTAAGAGGTAGTTCAAGGACCCCTTTGCCATAGAGGCCGATGTTACTCAGACATCGTGGGACACCCAGCCATTTCTTTATGTATGAGGTAATGGTTCGCTCCATTTTCTCCACTGTTGTTATTGGGACCTCATAAACTGTGAGTGGCCACATTACCCGGGGGAGGAGTCCAAACTGTAGGCACCAAAGCTTGAGCTTCCCAGGCAGTAGTGTCTTGTCGATGTTCTCAAGACCGTCGGCGATGTCCTGCCTTACTTGCTGCACTTGATCTTTATCCCGCAGGCTTTCGTTGTACCATCTACCCAGGCTCTTGACGGGTTGTTCAGACACCGTTGGTATCGGGTCATCTCCAATGCAGAACCTCACATCTTTAAGCTGTCCCTTGACTATGGAGATGCTTCGAGATTTGCTGGGCTTGATTTTCATCCGGGCCCATTTGATGTTATCCTGCAGTTTTTCAAGTAGCCGCCTGGTGCATGCTGCAGTGGTGGTAAGTGTTGTCATGTCATCCATGTATGCTCGGATAGGTGGGAGACGGAGCCCTTCCTTAGATCTCTCACCGCCGACCACCCATCTTGATGCTCTGATGATGACTTCCATGGCCATAGTGAAGGCCAGAGGTGAGATTGTACAGCCTGCCATTATGCCTACTTCCAAGCGCTGCCATGTTGTTGTGAAGTCGGGTGTTGTGAAACACAATTGCAGGTCTTGGAAATAAGCCTTTACCAGTGTAGTGATGGGCTCAGGTACGTGGAAAAAGTTGAAGGATTCCCAGAGGAGTTCATGGGGAACTGAGCCAAAGGCATTGGCCAGGTCGAGGAAGATGACATAGAGGTCTCTCTTGTCCTTCTTAGCTGTTTGGATCTGGTGCCAAATCATGCTAGTATGTTCCAGGCAACCAGAGAAACCAGAAATGCCTGCTTTCTGTACGGATGTATCAATGTACTTGTTCCTTTCCAGGTAAGTGGACAGCCTCTGTGCTATTATACTGAAAAATATTTTCCCTTCGATGTTGAGAAGGGAGATTGGCCGGAATTGACTGATGTCTGTCGCATCCTTCTCTTTCGGGATTAGCACACCGCCAGCCCTTCGCCATGCCTTTGGGATTATTTTCTTCTGCCACACTATCCTCATGAGCCTCCAAAGAAAGCGTAGAACATCCGGGGTGTTCTTGTAGAGCTTGTATGGTACTCCATTAGGCCCAGGAGCCGAGGCCGCTCTTGCTCGTCGGACAACGTTCTCTACTTCCTTCCATTTTGGAGGGTCAGTGTCCAGGTTGAATTCTGGTGGCTGAATAGGTGGGATGTCATGTGGGATGATTATCTGCTCATGCCTTTTCGTGTCCTGGTGGACCTTTTCCAGATGTTCTTCCAGTTCTGGCTTTGGAGTTTTCAGGATTCCGCACTTTTCCTTGGCGAAGAGGTCCTTGACAAACTTAAAGGGGTTTTTATAGAACCGTGTTCTTGAGTGTTCCTTCTTCCTACGAAGTTTCCTTAAGTTTTCCGCTCTTCGCAAGGTTGCTAGCCGGCATTTGATGTCTCCTTGGAGTAGCATGAGACCTTCTCTCTCTGCATCAGAGGCCTTCTTCCACTGCTTTCTCAGCTGTCTTCTCTCTCTGACAAGTATCTCGATCTCTTGCTGCCTCCTAGATTTGGCTGGCGTGGGTGGTGTTTTGCCACTTCTCCTTTCGTTAGCTCCAAAGCGCTCTTCTCCGTAGTGGTAGATAATGTCTCCCATCCTTTCAAGTTTTTTCTCTGCTGTTCCTACCTGTTGTTCCAAGATTTTTGTCAGGTCGTTGTTGATTGTTTCCCACTCTCTCTTTTCAACAGCTTTGGGCCACTTCACACTCGGTCTGTGCCCTTTGATCTTTTCCTTTTTTTGAGGTCTCTCTGGTTGGGTGAGTTCATCCACCGGCATTTCTGTGCTTGTGTTATCCTCCTCCGTCACAGGGGTGCTGATGCTCTGCGAACTTTGGTTTGCGTCCAGTCGCTGTGCTTCATTCGACTGATTTGACTGGCTGCTTCGTAAGAAGTACTGGTCAATGCGAGGTCCCTGTCTCTCCTCTCCCAAGCACCTTTTCCTCCCTTGATGAATCAGTCTCAGTCAAGATGACACTGAGCCACACTTGCATCAATAAATGAACCATTAGCCTATTTAGGCCGTGATGATGGCATCAGCACATAAGGCCCTCATCGTAAGTGTGAAGGCATAGCATAATGAGACACATTACACAGCAAAAGTGTGTTTAATATGTATTATTCTTTTTCTTATTAGTGTTGTTCTTGTTATTGTTATCATTCGTATTATTAATAGCATTGCTATTAATAATAATAATAATAATAATAATAATAATACTACTACTAATACTACTTGCTGCCTCTACTGTCTCGTTGTCTTTGTGGCAATGACAAAAAAAGTTCTTTGAACTTTGAACTTTGAACTCAATAATAATACAAATAAATGCCTTGAGACTATTTGATTGTTTTGGCACTAAATAAATAAAATGGAATTTAATTATTATTATTTATTATATTTTGAATGTTCTGGAACAGAAACATGTTTCAGATCAAGTAAGGTATTCAACAGTACATGGAACACCCACACCAGTTTGGCTAGCAACAATGAGGCTTTTTTTTAACAAGAAGTTTGCGAACTACCAAAAATCCTAAAACTATATCAACAAAAACTTTAAATGCCACGGTAACTAACATCCTACTGTCTGCGTGCATCAGTAACCTTGGGTCACTGAACTGATGGAATAACAACTTGCTGGCGGCACAGGTGAGCTTCACAAACAAAGGTTCCACGTCTTGTGCCGATAAGTAACAGAGGTGACGTTTTATGGTTTAGGTGAGACCCCTTAACCTGACCGAGTTGCTGATAGGTCCTAAAGCCCTTGGGTGCACATACACTCAAAGGAGAAAGAAGAAAAAAGTGAAAGGGGTTGCATGAAAGAAGAAGTGCTCCTGCTGCTTACAACTGAATCATTATTCACATCATAATTAAAGTGATATTTCACAAAGAACAAAAACAAACTAAAATCTATATTTGTAATGTCCTGGAACAGAAACATTTATTTTGAATAATGGTAACTGGTTAATGACCATGTTTTTTCTGTCTTATTTTTTTACAACAAATCAAAATATTTTCTGGTTGCAATAACTTTGCTGCAGAGTTTACTTTCTGACTTCCTCTGGAAAGCCGAAATAGGCGACAGGCAGTGACACAGCATGGAATGGGGTGTGGTCTCCCTATTTACAATCAGAGGAGGTTAATATTATAATATGTACCTGTGAGAAGGTGAATTCTCCCCCTCCTCACTGTGGCAAAAAGGGTTTTTAGACTTAAGACTTTTGGACTCCACCCCATAATGGTTGGTTCTGGGCTCACCTGCTTCCAATGTTGGAGCCAATTAAGCCAACGTGGCTGTGCCCATTTAAAGGGTGCCTCATTCTCAAACGAGAGACTGGCTGAGAGAGATGGGCATGAGAGGCCGGGAAAGGTTTTGAACAAAGAAACCACTTCCCTGATGTGAGGTGAAGTTTGTTTCTAGACGTGTAGATGCTGTTTTTGTACCTTGTCTTTGTGCCTTGTTTTCATGTCTAGTTTCTGTGCCGTGTTAATTGTGCCAAGTCAATGTGTTTATTTTCTGGATGGCTAGCGATGTACCTAGCTTCGGGCTTAGTGCCTGAGCCTAGTTTAGGGCCTGGCTTTGGGCCTTGAGAAGGTGCCATTATTTGGGCCTAATCGGCCAAGCAGGTGCCCAGGGTGCCATGCACTTGAGTTCCGGGGGGGTGCGGCCTGAAGGTTTTTGTTTGTATAATTTGTGGGTAGCCTACTGTGTTGGGATTTATAGCCCTTGTAAATAAATATATATATTTTTATAAGAAAGCCACAATCTCATGCGCTGTGATTGTCCTAACATCTTCACCAAGTCCAGTCGCCACATCCCAATAACGTGGGGTGACCGGTCGGTACCTCACAGTTCATTATAAATGTTCAACTTCTTAAACGTATGATAGATTAGCTATTGAGCTATTGTTGTAGGCTAATGGGTAAAATGTTTGTTGTTGTTAAACAACCTGTGTATACAGAAAAAGCGCAAATGTCTAAAAGTTTTGAGTTTTGCTTTTTGTTATTCTGTCTCGAGCCCTCCAACAAAACCCTTCCACCTCCAACAAAATATCTTGAGCACAGAAGATGCAGGAACATTTGACACCTACCATTCTTAAGATATATTTTATTATAGGTAACTGACTGAATCTTAATATAAGTGTGGTTTTACTTTTTGTCAGTGCATGGCAGTAGGAAAGTTATATTGTTCTTGCTGAAGAACCATTCTGCCCAAAGAAAGTTTCGATTATCATTTGATTAGTTGCATTTTTGATTGGTTCATTACTATTTCAATTTTCTGTGATCAACAAAAGTTATTAGTTGTAGAAAACTTTGCAACTAGCTCACATATTCACTGTAAACATGCTCTAGACCAGTTATCGCCAACCCACCAATTGCAATCGACGTGTCTATCTCGGAGACATTCCCTGTCGAGCTCCCAAAAAAATTAAAATATTTTCATAATTTTTAATTTTCGAACATTTTCTGAAGTGTCTTCTGAAATGTTTTCATACGGACTTTGGAAGACCAACGTCAGAAAAGATCTCTGAAAATGGGGTTTTTACACAGCTGAAGTGTTCTCAGGAGTCTTAACACCATTACAGTTTTTCACTATTGCTAAAACCCGTTTTTCAAAATAATAACGGCTTTCTCAAAACTGCACACAGAAAACTGAAAACCTTTTGGTACACACAGCCATATTTTCAAAACACACACACATACATTCATTTAGTACACACAACTAGGCATTTGCTGCACACTACCAAGCATTTACAGCACACAGAAGTGCAAAATTGAAAACACAATCATCGAATCACACCATATGAATGACAATGACTCATTGAGTCATTTCTCCTTTTGTAAAATGTATCAGTGTAGGCCTACATTGTTCATAGACAAACATAAAACAGCAATACCGTTGTTCTCACAAACCATATTCACAATTTCAGTCTCCTGTTCCACCAAACACTGGATTGTATTGACATGAAATTGTATACAAAATGCTTACAGTTTTTCTCAATTGCTAACACACATTTTTTTACGTAAAGCATGCCTCGTTTTTTCTCAAAACTCTAAACACAAATCCCAAAACAACTAACAAAAAATGCAAAACCCTTTATATCTCCTGGAAAATGCTACTTTGCTTTAAAAAAATATTGAAAGTGTGTTTTCTTCCTCCACAGTGTGGTTCTCTTTCAGTCCTGCAAAATACAAATACTGTGAGCACACTATATTCTATTGATATGCAGTATTACAGTACACAAGGCAAACAGATTTCGTACTTGTTCTCCATCCTGAAGGTTCTAATGACATTGTCTACCACAGCGGCCCAAATCTCATTAGAGATGACCATTCTCCTTCTTCTTTCTCTTCCTCCTCTTCCTTCTTCACCTTGTCCTCATTCTCTTCCTCTTCCTTGTCCTCCTCTTCCTTCTCTCTGTCCTCCTACTCCTCAACCTCCTACTCCTCCTCCTTCTTTACCTCCTCTTCCTCCTCCTCTCTCTCTTACCCCTCTCCTTCTCTGGTTGTCGATCTTTTCAAAGTTTTCAATAGTTTACCAAACAAAACAGAGGCTCAAGACACTTTTATGGTGCAGTCCTCACTGCAAATTGGTCAAAAGACCTGAAAGTTTAGAGATTTGACTATTTGTGTCTTGCAGGTTGATGCTTTGAGATTTTACTTGAAAATTGTGTGCAACAACAGAACTTTGTGTACAGTGTTTTGACAACAACATGGGTTACACTTTATTTAAAGGTAGCGTCATAGTAGCAACATGACACTGTCATAACTGTGATATGACACAGTCATGAACGTGTCATAAACATTATGTCAATGTCATTAACGTTAATGACTGCTGTCATTAAGTGTCATTCGGGTTTTGTCATGACAAGTTGACATTGTTTAGGTTGTCTTGATTATGACAACTTGACATTAATCAAAGTGACATGACCAGAAGTTGTCTTTGTCATGACAACTTGAAAATACATTTGTTTGGGATGTCCTTATTATGACAACTTGACATTAATCAAAGTGACATGACCAGAAAATGTCGTTGTCGTGACAACTTGACATTAGCAAAATATGCTAATATCTATTTTTGTGTTTATGGCAAGTTGTTAAAGTTTGTTCTTGGTCAGATCAATTTGAAAGCTGGACCAAAGTGTTTGATTTCATTCAATTACAACTAGGCCAAATACAAAGTTAAGTTGTACAGTCTGGAGTTTTTCTCTCAATGCCTCAATAGGTAGATCTTTCCTGTCACCAAGGCAAAGGTCGGGGATCTTAGGCCTAAAAAAGGTTGGTGACCACTGCTTTAGACTATATCCAATGTGGGATGCTCCACCTGCCTTCCCACCTGATCAACCTGCAGAAACCCTCTGCTTACAGCTGCCCATCCCCACCAAACTGTTATGAACAAATCCTACTCTGACTATGATACATTTAAGCCTATTTACAATTAACCCTATAAATGAATGCCACCATTAACATAGTTCTCTATTTCATGACTCTGCTTACCCTTATAATAGTAACCTTATGAGGACACTGTTTACCCACTAAGCTGCTCAATTATCAATACCTTGAGTTTGAGTCATAATATTGTACAGTCAGGACCTCTGCTTTGTTGCATTTTTGCCATGGCTTGCTGGTGTTGCTGCTTCATTAGAGCCATGGCTTGCTGTTGTTGCTGTTGCTGCCTTTCTCTCCTGGACTTCTCCATCATCAGTTCATGCTGCCTGGCCTGTACGACTTGATCTTCCTCATACTTCCTCCTGTCCTCCTCTAGCTCCTGCTTTAGCATCTCAGCCTTCATGTTTGAAGCATTCTCCAGCATCTGTTCCTGATCCCTCATCTTACTCTCTAGAACCTTCTCAAACTCCTCCTCCTTTAGTTTCCTCTCTTCCTCACTCTTTTTCTCTGTCTGTTTCATCCTCTCTTCAAAACTCTCCCTGTCTGCTTTCATCTTCACTTCCAACCTGCGCCTCTCTTCCGCTTCAGCCTCCATTTTCTGTTGCAAGAGCAAAGCTTCCTCTCTCTCCTCTGGTGATTAGACAAAACAAGATGACAAATTAACATGTGGGAAAGAGCAGACTTGGAGTTAGAATATCAGCTGGAATAGACTACAGGTAAGAAGATGTAGCTGTAGTTAGTAGCTGTTCCATTACATTAATTAGTGGCATCGTCTTAAACCAACCAAACTGATCTGAGGCAAACACACACACACACACACACACACACACACACACACACACACACACACACACACACACACACACAAACGCAAACGCCAACGCCAACGCCAACGCCAACGCCAACGCCAACGCCAACGCCAACGCCAACGCCAACGCAAGCGCACGCGCACGCGCACGCGCACGCGCACACACACACACACACACACACACACACAAAGAGATGACTCATTGGTTACTACCAAACTGTGCAATTTAATTCCCACAAGATAAGAAGCAGCATTACCTACTCAGCCCAGTACAATACAGAATACAATATTTTACTCACTTGCTCTCATTTTTTCCTGCTCACTCAGCTTCGTATCCGCCTGCCTGATAGTTTCAGCTTCCATATGCTTGCTCCTTGAAAACTGCTCCAAGACATCTTTAGCCTATGAATCACACACAAAAATGAATGATGGTAGTGGTGGTTAATGTAATTGTGCATTTATCTTTGAATGCCTGATTTATATAACCTCGACTAATGTAGTCGTCTGACTCATGTATTCCTCCACAATGCTCTTCAGGTCCTTGGTGAAGAGTTTGTAACCACCAGGTTTAGCATAGTATCCTTTCTGGAGCTGATCGATCATTTTTGCAGAGAGACTTGTCAGAAGATCCTGGCATTTTTTCTTTGAAGCCTCCTCGTTGTCGTGTAAATACTGTTCAAACTGTTGCTCGATGTATTTCTAAAATATTTCAAAAAGTAAAATGTCACTTTTTCTATTTAATTCACCAACCGCAAGAATATCTTAAAAATGTTGTTTCCTAAAACCCACTTACACAGCTTTCATGAAGAATCTGACATTCACCAAGAAAATGTCATATATCTGACCTAGACTTTAGGAATAGATCTCAATAACAAATTTAATACAAAATCCAGGAAGATAATAGTTAATGAGGCCTGATCTTTCTACCTTTACAATATATAATAATATTGTTACGACCCTGGCGGGTCTAGGCCCCGCCCTCCTTGATTGCATGCCTGTTCTGTCTGTCTATCTTTAACCAGGTGATTGGAAACAGGAGTAGCAGAGGATTGCAAGCAGGTGGATGCTTGATTGGATGGGCTACAAAAGCCCTGATCAGGTGGAAGATGGGAGAGCTTTTTGGTCTTCCCTTCAGTTGGTGGTCGTTGGTCGTGGAGTAGAGTTTGGAGTTTGGATTGTCGTTGGATTGTCGTCGTTTGTTAATATTACCATTGCACTGACTTTACACAACATCTTTTGTTTCTCTTCACAACCCTGACGTTCACCACACGTTTACCTATAATTATTAGATACCGCTTATAATTGTAATCATTAATAAATATATATTATACTATTTATCATAAATTCTGCGTGGCCTCCCCTTTGTGTTCGGGCATTGAGCCATGCTCGTTACAATATATAAATGATAATGATTAAGCAATAAGGTTCGAGAGGCAGTACGGTATCGTCAATAATGTACTTGTTCGAGGGAGTTGTTAGGCCCGACGCGCAGCGGAGGGCCGGCAAACCCTCGAACAAGTACATTGTTGACGATACCGTACTGACTCGAGTACCTTATTGCTTTTATAACACGGTTGCCAGCGACTTTAGAAATATTAAGTACAATTAAAGTAAACAGTAAGCTGCCTTTCAGCACAACAAAAAGTTGTAGACACCAAACGTTGTGTATCGCATTTCAGTAGCCAAGAGAAAATAGTCCCCCTTTGTGTGGCTGTTGCTATGCAACAGACAAATAGCATTGGGAACTTCACGTCTGTTAGACCTAGCACAAAAGCTACGTGTGTTTCAATGGGTTTTTGGTCTAAGCGCTAAAAGTCACCTACAAATAATATTCGAGACTTTCAGTAAAGACTTACAATACTCTGCAACATTCGTGTAGCACAGAAACAACTAACCGAGTCAATTTAGACATATAAAAAGTCGTGTAGATAGCTTAATTCACATGAAACATTCCCCACTACATTAGCCACAACACACCGCCATCTTTGTTAGATATTTTCTTTTGAGTGCGCACTGATTTGGAATGCTCAGGTAGATGAAAACAGGTCTTACAGTTACTATACCGTTGAATATAGCACACCCCGGAACTCACTCTCAGAATGGTGGATTCCATCTACCCGTGTTATAATTCCATCTACCCGTGTTATAATGAATGGTTTGGAATGGGAGCCCCGACCTCTAAAGAGTTCAGGTGCTTTCCCTCATCATCCTTAAAGCATCGCTTCAGGAACGTCTCAATGGCCATGGAGTGGAGGCGCTGATGTTCAGCTGTGACGACCGTCAGCTCTACAGGGAAGGACTGCTTCAGCTGCTCCATGCCAGTCTGGTACACCCGGGTCCCATCTTCCACCGCAGCTTTATTCTCAAGCTCTGAAATGGTGATCACTGCATTCTCCAGACAGGGCATGCCACCACTGGAGATGGTGTCCACATACATCTTTGCTAGATGACCAAGGACTTCATGGGGACAAGGAGAGACCCGTGTGTGTTTACAGGGATGTGTAGAGATGGAGGTATGCAGCTCATAACCAGATTACAGTTGTTAAATAAATATGTGAGAAAACACACATGAGCAGGAACCAGTGCTTTCTAACTGTAAAGTAATCTCACATGTCAATGAGTCTGACAGCAAATACTGAAATGTTTGAGTATGAAAATATTTAACAGAGTTTTAAATTAAGCTTCAAAGAAGTGCTACTCCTAAGAAAAGAAGATAAGAATCTACTCTTCTATTTCCACTGATATTTCTGAGGAATAGGTTAACGTTAACAACAAATTGATCAGACAAAAGAATAACAAATAAATACACAGCTTGATTTGTGTATATCAAAGTTTGAATTGTCACCTTTTACAGTCACTTTGTTTACTAAAGCATCACAACATAATGATCCCTGTAACTCACCTTTCCCATTGACCTCGCATCCCCCTTTCAGTGATTTCACTTTGGACTCACTTTGGACAAACTTCAAGAAATCTTCTGTAACCTTCAGAAATTTCTGTGAAAGCTCATCTTGATTCAGTGTCTCCAAACGAGATATATTGTCTGGATCAGTCGGTAATGTGAATGTGAAACACCTCCGAGTTGGAAAATAATTTCGGATGCATTCTCTGGGAAGGTTATACTCCATCACATCTTTTGAACGCCCTTTAAAGGAATTAATATTAATTATTCTACAGATTCAAAAAGGTACACTCTGAAACAGGCATTGGGTACATCAGTGTTATAAGCTATATATACCATGCTTCAGCTGAAGGGCGTGCTCTAGGTATTCATCTGAAGTTACTTCCTTGCTGTCAATCATAAGCTCCAGAGTGAAGTCCCTCACAGCCCAGATGAAATTTGGGAAGAAACTCACATACTCTGTATCATCTCCTTCATCAGATGATGTTACTTTTATGTGATCTGTAAGCTCTGTAACATATCTGCGTAGGGTTGAGGAGTTAGTACTGAGGAGTGAGCAGTGACTGCTTCAGGTTCAGATAACATAACCAGCAAAGAAACAATGGGTCTCTAAAATGGAACAGAAGGATACTGCAGCTCCTCTAGGGCTTTGTTATCAATGGTTCCTCGGCTGTTGAAGACCAGTGTGCTGCTCAGCAGAATGGCTAGAGCAAAGATCTTCATGTCATGCTTTGGGTCTCCCTAAAACAGATGGAATAACTTTGCTAGCTATTATGTGTGTACATAATACTTAAAAATCAGTGTAAAGCTTCCATTCAAGGAAACTTTTTACAGAAAACTTAAAGGTGCTGTTGGCTATGTAGCCAAGTAATTACCCTAGTGGATTGTAATATATACCACAGTAACCAAAACAGTTTGGCCAACATGGCGGATGCTGATGGCTGCATGTAGCTTGAAAACATGAATATTATTGAAAGATATCAAAGTCCCTCTAATGTCTCTAAAGAGATCTGGGTGACCAGTAGTGTCTGCATCAACATATATGAATATATATTACACTAACTATGAGGCAACCATTATTGGTAACTGTTGGGCTTGCTACTCTGTGATTAATTACAGGATAGCTGAGTTTTCTTGATGTTTACAATACAGTGACTCACTATTGCTTCTTCAGGTACAAAGTGGTTTTACAACAGAGGACATGCAGAAACTAGCTGGTTATCATGCTAACTTATGCTGATATCTTATCCTACAATGTATTTAAGTTCTTATGTTACATCAGTACAGCTGTCTATTGATGGTGCTCTGTACTGATATTGAGGTATACCTTGTAAACCATGTTTGAGTTCTGGAAATGCAGTTTAGAAATGTCTATCATTATATATTAAGATAAGCAAGTGGTCTATGAGCTTATAAACACCAACACACATATTTAAAGACAGGGAGAGTGAGTGACGCTGAAAATTAGTTTTCTGGTACCTTGTTCACGTCTCCCAATCCCTCTGTGTCCAGCAGCACCAGTGTGTGTCCTGTTAAAAAAACTATAACTGATTATGCTTGCCTGCATGTGGACATGCATGTCTGTGTGTGTGTGTGTGTGTGTGTGTGTGTGTGTGTGTGTGTGTGTGTGTGTGTGTGTGTGTGTGTGTGTGTGTGTGTGTGTGTGTGTGTGTGTGTACGAGAGTGTGTCTATGGATGTGTGTGTCCGACACTGTGAGCATACATGCCTTCTTTAGAAGGATGAGGTACACACCACATCCAGATTCCTTTGGTCTTGGACTCAACAGTGTTGCCAAGGGCAAAACCTGAGAGGTAAAGTAATTGGTCATGAGACACGCCAGTCACTTCTGTACACACATGGCCATTGGTCTGAGGATGGTAAAGAAGTGAAGCAGGATAGATATTTTTGTACTAGAAGAAAATGTATAGTATTTGGGCTCTGGTCAGGGACGGAGATCCCATTCCGTTGTGGGGGGGGGGACAATACATTGTAAAATTTCAGAGATTAATTCCTGGGGGCGGGGGGGGGTTGAAGTGAGTGAAGTGAGGCTGGTGTAGATGGTCGTGATATGGCCTCACCTGTTTGTTTTCCAGCAAGCCGGTTCATCAGGTAGGATTTCCCGCTCCGGTAGGGCCCCACTATAGTCACCACCACCACCGGCTGCTGGATCTGCTGCAGTATTTCCAAAGCCTCCTGCTGCACACTCAGGCCCCCACCCTCCTCATTGTTAATCAGACACACCGGCTCCTGCATGGCCACTGGAACTGCAGCCATCTCTGAAACACACACACACACAGAATCAAAATTTAAGGTTTAGAATTAATAATGACAATATACAATAACCTAATGCAGAATGAAAGCATTTTGGTTGAATATCCTTAAAATGGAATAACCTGAGTGAGGTGTGGAGTGTTCTCACTCTCCACTCTTCTTGGTAATGTCAAAGTGTCTTTGAAGGCCCTTGGCCTCGTGAATACAGGCCTCTGAGATCTTAAATCTCACATCTGGAGTTCTTAACCCATTTCCTCTGCGTAGCAAATGGCTTGGAGCCTTCCTGTCTTCAAAATAATAATCTGATAGGGATGGAATTCATGGGGTGACACCCCTTATACTCAGAGGGCATATAACTGAAATGTTACAATGGCTGATTAGAAGATTCTTAGGTGAAGCTGTTGAGTGAACCCTCTGTCTCTCTCCCCCATGAAAGCGCATCATTGTACAAGCTTAAACCTTTTTCCTGGACTGATCATATCTCAGACTCTCAAACAAATATATGGTATAAAAATGACTATCAACGCACACTTCATGAAATCTTCAGACTCTGTTTTTGTCAATGCTAACGTAACCAAAAACATTATTGCATCCTCAACTGGAGTTAGTACTAACCATTGTAGTACATGTCAGTGGTAATGTCACCATGAAATCAGCTACAGTGAGATATTGCCCCAACACGGTCAGGCTCGGCCCTGCAGGAACGTATATAGTGAGCAGCCTGAGAGGAGTGAGCTTCTGGTGTATTCATCTCCATTTACATGACTGTGTCACATTTCACTTGAGGATGTTATAAAAAACTATATCTTCAAAAAACAGACCCTTAAAAACTAGAGATGCTTTTATCAGTCAGTCAACATACTTATTTGGCCTCTGACACTTCTACAACTCAAGTGGATGGAAGTGGCTATAATTTTTTATGTATTTGCTCATCTGAAATCCTTGTCTGCAGATATAATGTTTTTACAGGTAAACATTAGCCTGACGATGTCATACTCATAATTCTAGTCAGAATATGAGTCTGAGTCTGCTCCATTGAGCTGTGATTATGGGGCGTGTTTCAACGAACCAGGAAAGAAAATGCCTCTTTGCTCAATTGGATACCTAGAACTAGTCGAGCAACGTAGTATGACCGTCTGATACATTAAACTTTTACCGGATCCCGTAGGAAGGACAGCAAAAACATCTTTTTGATCGACAAATGCCTTAATCGCGTTTCTCTGTTCCTCTGTTCCTCTTTCAAAATGAATGCGCCGTCAATATCTGTGAGATATGCTTGATCACGTTATACTATAAGTTTAGCAGTGAGGCTAGCTAGCTACTATGTGTTTCAATGGATTTTTTGTGTAAGCGTTAGCAATAACCTAAAAATAATGGTCTAGAGAGCTTTAGTTAAGACCAACAATATTCTGCAACATTCATGTTGCACATACACAACTAACCGAGTCAATTTAGACATTAAAAAAGAAGTGTAGATAGCTTAATTCACATAAAATATTTCCCACTAACAGGCTCACGAGACGCTGCCATCTTTGTTGGATTTCGAATCTACCGCTTGATCATCTGTCCATCATCGTTTAAAGCCCGCCCTGGCACTTTGATTGGCTGTACTGTTTTCTACCAGGAAAAATTTCTCCCCAATGGTCGCAGAGCCAGACCGAACTTCCCGACCAAATTTTTTTGTGGGCGGGGTTCGGGCTGGTATCCAGGGTTCGGGCTAGAATCCAGGCTAGGTAAACATACCGCCAAAGGGAAACTTAAGGTCACTTGGGTAAACCAACTATATTAAGCAAATGTTACTACTTAAGCTAGGAGGGTGGCGATTCTTATTAGGAAAAAAATTCCCTTTCATTAAATTCTCTACAATTAATGATACCAATGGTAGGTTTGTGGTAGTGACTGGAACCCTTTGATTTGACCCCACACTTTACAGTTTACTAACTACCTGCAAGAGCAGATTTCTCACTTTATCACAGAGAATAACACTGGCGATGTCAACAACTTTGTAGTATTTGGCATTACAAATTAGTTCGAAAAACGGCATATCTTTAGCCTGCAGTCATATTTACTGAACTGTTTAAATCACAACACACATATACGTTTATACAGCCCCAGATAAGGGGCACCCAAAGGGTCATACTACATCTCCCCTTTCCCCAAAGTAGTAACAAAGCCTTAAATGAAAATTCACTGGCAGAACTGCCTTAACTGTAGGTCACATATTCTGTTACAATTATTAAACCTGAACCAAAGATATCAGACAGATTAAACATGAACATGTTTAAATTCTAGGTGCTAGATAACAAAGTCTTTAAGCCACTCTGGGGCTTTCACCTCTCTCCTTGGGTAGGCCCTCTGCATCCTCTCCCCCGCCCCTTCCCCTTCTTCTGGCCCTGCTGCCTTTTCTGTGTCCTCCACAGCCGGTGGTGGGGCTTGTATCTCCGGGAGGGGTCTGAGGTGTGCTTTGTTTCTTCTTACCACTTCTGAGTCTGTTTCCACTACATAGGAGCGGGGAGCGTCTGCTTTTCTCAGCACAGTGGCAGATTCTTTTTTGTTTATGATCCAGACTCGTTGACCTGCTTTTAGTTCTGTTCTCACAGTAGCTCTGTGTCTGTGGTTAAAGACAACTGCCTGTGTGTGTTTCAGCTGTTTGTCCTTGTCCGCAAAGGCCTTCCTGTTTGGCCATTGAGGTTAGAGTTGAACAGGCGAGACTGGCAATGGTGAGCGCAGTCTCCTGCCCATCAGGAGTTCTGCTGGCGATGGTCCTTGATGCAGCGGTGTGACTCTGTAAGCCAACAGGGCCCTGTATGGGTCAGAATTCTTCCTCAATAGGCCCTTGAAGGTCTTCACAGCTCTCTCTGCCTCTCCATTGCTCTGCGCAAAGTATGGGCTGCTGGTCACATGTCTGAAGTCGTAGCCCTTGGTAAATGAGGAGAAAGAGCCTGAGGGCCATTATCAGTTATTAGTACTTCCGGAACCCCATGTCTAGCAAAAATTGATTTAAAGCCATTGATAACTCCTGCTGATGTGGTAATTGGGGTTTTTATTACCTCAATGTATCGAGAGTAGTAGTCTACTAACAATAAGTAAGAGTAATTTTCCCAGTAAAAGATATCAGCTCCTACTTTTTGCCAGGACCGCTGTGGCAGCTCTGAGGGTATCATTGGTTCTGGGTTAAGTGGTTGATTTTTAGCACACACCTCACACTGGGCTACCTCTCCTGTGATTTGCACGCCCAGTCCCAGCCACCACACTGACTGTTGGGCCCTAAGTCTGCATTTGGTTGTCCCCATATGTCCCTCATGTAGTCTGGCCAGCATTTCCTTCTGTAATGTCTCTGGTATAACAATTCGCTGCCCTTTCATTAGAAGGTCACCATTCATGTGTAGCTCACTGTGGTGGACCCAATAGGTCTTCAGTTGCTGGGGCAGCTCTTCTTGCCGTGGCCACCCTCTCTTGCACTGTGACATCAGCTGGCTGCAGATGGAATCCTGCTGTTGGTGCTCTGCTATCTGTTGAAGTTTACACTGGGATACAGGTACGTTTTCACGTATCATATTGATAAATACCTGCACTTCCCCTTCAAGCTGTGCCTCTTCTTCGGTCAGTGGGCCTCTCTCAGGAGCCCTGGAGAGTGCATCAGCTGTGATGAGCGCCTTGTAGAACCTGATAATGTAATAATTTCCCGATAATGTAATAACTCCCGATAATGTAATAACTCCCGATAATGTAATACAAATTCCTTCATAAGTCCCTAAAACATGTAATAAAACCTGATAATGTTATAATACCCTGATAATGTAATAAAGTGCAGGTTAGCCTCAATTTTGCACAACCTGATAATGTAATAATTACCTGATATTGTAATAACTTTGGTTGGTGCTGTAGCATCAGGTCTCCAGTTTCAGAGGTCCAAACAGTGAAGCTGTCCAGAGACCTGCTGCTTCACTATTAGCAGATACAGTATATATTTTATATGATTGCGAATGCACAATTTTTACAATGGTGAAAGGGATATTCAGTGGTAATCAACTAATAGAGAAAAAATAAAAACATTTTGGTATGTTATAGATTGGATTGGTTGTAGCGCCATTCCTATTGCGTGGCATTGCGTGCAGAGGCAACTTAACAGACAACCGTTAATCCCGCCCACGCTGAAAATCGTGTTGTGCCAGACCCTTGTACAGCTTCTTGCTGTACAGGTTTGACTTGCGAGGCTAAAGGCCTATACCATTGGGATCAAAATATGAGCAAAACAATAGTGGGTGGTTGTCTACACAGCATCACTACTTGGTCTGAATAACTGGTGTCCCAACATTTCAGCACTGACCAAAGTTTTTACAATATCAGGAATTTATTACATTATCAGGTTCTGCAAAATTGAGGCTAACCTGATAATGTAATAACTTCCAATTAATGTAACATTTTATTACATTATTGGTATGGCGATTGTTACATTATTGGGAAATGCACTTTATTACATTATTGGGATATTATTACATTATCAGGTTTTATTACATCTTTTAGGGACTTATGAGGGATTTTTTATTACATTATCAGGGTTATTACGTTATCAGGAAATTATTACATTATCAGGTTCTACACGCCTTCCCTGGCACGTACGTTATATCGTATGTGAATCAGCAGTCTGAGGCGGAATCGCTGCACTCTGGGAGGTAAACCATCTAATGCTTTTGTCCCCAACAGGGCCAGTAGTGGTTTAGGGTCTGTCTCTATCGTGAATGATAGGCCTATGAGGTATGTACTCAACCTTTCACATGCCCAGGTGACGGGTAACGCCTCCTTTTCAACCTGGGCATAACGTTGCTCTGTTTCAGAGAGGCTTCGGGAAATGTATGCGATTGGACGCCACTCCATGTTATCCTGTCTCTGCATAAGGACAGCACCCAGGCCAAAGGATGATGGGTCTGCGGATACTTTTGTTTTGGCTTGTGGTCTGTACTAAGCCAACACTCTCTGTGATGCCAGCTCCTTTTTGAGGTTTTCAAATTATGTCTGTTGCATGTGGCCCCAAGACCACTCATTGTTCTTTGGCAGCAAGTCTCTGAGCGGTTTGGTGTTGTCTGCAAATTCAGGCATACACTTTGCAATATATGTTACCATTCCCAAGAAACGCCTAACATCTGCTGTATGCTGTGGGATGGGCATGTCTGTGATAGCTCTGATTTTCCCGGGGTCAGGATCTATGGCTCCCGCACTGATTTTGTGTCCTACAAACAGAACTTCAGGCTGTGCAAAGCTACACTTTTCATTTAGTGTTAGACCCGCCTCCTGGAGATGTGTCAAAACGGCTGTGAGACGTTCATCATGTTGTGCCCTGTTTTTCTCCACATATGAGGATAACATCTGCATGGCATATCACCCCACTTAGCCCCTCTAAGAGCTGGGACATGCGTCTCTGAAAATGTTCGGGCCCTGAGTTAATTCCGAAATGGAGGACATTTAAACTAAATCGGCCAAAGGGGTAGATAAATGTTGTGAGCTCCCTGCTCTCCTGTGCTAAGAGTATTTGCCAAAACCCACAACGTGCATCCAGCTTTGTGAACACCAGCGCACCATTCAGCTGGGCTAATGAATGGTCCACTCAGGGTAATATGTGTATTTCTCTGCACACTCCCTCATTGAGTTTGGTGAGGTCAACACAGAGTCTTATCTTGCCATTGGGTTTTGGGACCACTACTATGCACACCAATCAGTGGGTTTCTCTATCTTAGAGATGACCCCCATCTTTTCCATTCTTACCAGCTCATCCTTGACTTTGTCAGTTAAGGGAATTGGTATGCGACGAGGGGTGGACAGAGCATAAGGGACGGCTTCTTCATTCAGGCGGATTTGGTAATCGCCTTCAAGTCTCCCTAATCCACAGAACACCTTCGGAAACTTTTTTTTTGAAGACCTCCCCTGGCTCTTCTTTCTCCCCTTGTTCTTCAACTGCATCCACCGTTCCATGAGGTGCAGTGCTGTAAGTGATGGTAAGCCCAGCAGTGGCCTGGCTAAGTTGTCAATGACAAACACAGACTGAGTGGTCTTTTTATCTTTACTTTATAGCTTACTCTGCATCTGTCCTACAACAGGCAGTATCTTGTTGTTTGGGCCATACAGTCTTTTTGAGGTGTGAAGTAGAGGACCATCTCTTTTGCAGTTATATAATTTAGTGGGTATCACATTCACTGCTGCTCCTGTCTAGTTTAAAAGAAACAACTTCTCCATTAATTTTGATGTCTGAGTACCACCCACTGTCTGCCTTCACCTCACCCAGGAAAAGGCTGTCCTGATAAAGTTGCTCCTCCTCATCTGCCATCTCATGCTCATGCTTGGATTTGCAGACAGCAGCAAAGTGTCCTCTTCGGTGACATTTCCTACATTCAGCCTCCTTGGCCAGACAGTCTTTCCAACTATGGTATGGCACTCTCCCACATTTATGGCACATCCCTGATGTTCCGGCAGCACTATGTTTTGCTCCTCGTTCTGAACTCCACTCTTTCCTTCGAGCGGGCGAAAGCGCGTGCACTTCATCACTGGGCTCGCTGTGCGTGTGGCTTCCCGCGCCGCGCAGCACCACTTGCTGCAGCTTAACAGCTTCACTTTGTCGTACTTAATTCGTAGCTGTAGACAAGTCAATTTCGAGTCCAACTGAAGTTTTCCGGACAGTTTAATGTCTCTTATGCCCACTACTATACGGCCACATATCAGTTCATCTCTGAGGGCTCCAAACTGGCAATATTCCGCCAACTTGTGCACTGCAGTAACAAAGCACTCAGCCGTTTCCCCCGGCTCTTGATTTCGCAGGTTAAACCTGGCCCTCTCGAAAATTACGTTGTGTTCTCCAAGGAAGTGATTATTAAAACAGTCTATTACTTGTTGTAGACTAGCTTGTCCCCTTCTGCTATCGGTGACACATGTAAAATATCCTCAGCCTCATCTCCCATGGAATATATCAATATGTTCACCTGGACTGCCTCATCTTTTTTTATTTAATCCAGACACTGTTCTGTACCTTTGGAATCGCCGAATCTACCGAGGCCAATTTTGGATACCTCTGCAGTCAAACTTCTCTGGAGGGCTAATCCGAAACGCTCCTCCGGCGTGAGCTGCAGAAAAAGGTCCCGCGTGTTCTCCCTGTTCATCGGTCATCTTACTCGATCCGATGCATTGATTTACGTCCAAATCTGTGTTTTATTTGAAGTCTTGAGTTGCTTATTCTGTCAACTATACTTTCTTTGTCGAAGGCTGAGTTCGTTTTAAAAATAAACACGTCACAACATTGGCATTACAAATTAGTTTGGACAACGGCATATCTTTAGCCTGCTGGTATATTTACTGAACTGTTTAAATCACAACACATATAAGTTAATACAGCCCCAGGTAAGGGGCACCCAGAGGGTCATACTACAAACTTAATCCTCTGGGAAACAAAGGTTGTCATCAGGGGCCATGTCATAGCTTATGTCTCCAGTAAAAGGAAAAGTGAAGGCAGTAGACTAAAAGTTATAGAACTTGACCTGATCTTTCCAAGAGGATTCATATAAGAATAAACCCAATGCCGCCACTCTTGAGACAATCACAAACTTAAAATATGAAAATAATACTATTCTTTCTCAAAGAGTTGGCTCATAACTTGCTAAAACACAACACAAATATTTTGAATTGTGTGACAAGCCCCACATACTTCTTGCAATACAGCTGCGACACATTTACAGGCTACACATGCCATTTACAAAATAAGAGACAAACAGGGTAACCTCACAACAGATCCAGTCAAGTTTTTGCTTTTGCATCATTTTAGGAGGACCTGTACCAGTCTAAAGTCAAATCCACGGATCTACTGATAATAAATCACTTTTAGAGAATAGCCAGCTCCCTTCACTAGATGAAACAGCAGCTAAGGCAATGGATGCCGTCATAATGTAGGAGGAGATCCTAACTGCTATTTCTCATCTCCCTAACAACAAAGCCCCTGGCCCAGATGGGTTTACCATTACATTGTTTAAGAGACTCTCACCTAGTCTCGCCCCTTTTCTTTTGCGCATGTTCACCCATGCTAAGGAAGCTTCAGTACTAACCCCCTTACTTTAAAATGCAAACATTGCTTTGATCCTCAAAAAAGACAGGGATCGGTTGGATATGACATCATATGGTCCAATATCTCTCCTCCAGATGGAAACAAAAATACTCAGCTAGCGTAATAGACCCTGACCAGATCGGCTTTGTCCCAGGTAGACAACGTCTTTTCAACATAATTTACCAGAAACAAAAAGATGAGTCTGTGGTTATTGAATCAGATGCCGAGAACGCTTTTGATTTCATTAAATGGAGATATATGTTGACTGCCCTGAAATTCTTATTACTTAAATACTTATATAGAGTTTATTAAATTGATTGAGATCATTTTGCTCACCCTCAAGCTTCTTGAGCTTCTTACTTATGGTGACATTTCACAACGATAACATCTCCATAGGGGTGTTCATGTTGACCCTATCTATTTAATCTAGACATTGAGCCTCTAGCTAGTCAAATTACGTTGAACAAGGTCATTGCTCCAATTAAAATTCACAATATAGAGAATTCACAATATAAGATAACGCTATTAACAGACGACATCACACAATTTATGTCACACCCCAAATCATTCATTCCACCTTTATTACAGCTAATTGATACTTTTATGACTATAAAACCAATTGGGGGAAGAGTGAACTGATGCCCATATCAGACAAAGTAGACTTAAACTTTCTATGCACACTCCAATTCAGAACTTTGGGTATTATTGCAACAAGGGAGCATGGGAAACTCCTCAGCAGCAACTGGGAGTCCAGAATACAACAGTTGAATCAGAATATCCTAATTTGGAACACATTCCTATGGTGGGTTATACATAACACCATAAAATGGTTGCCCTCCCTAGATTCTAATATATTTTCCAAAATATCTGTCTTTATCCCCCTTTATTATTTAAAAACCTGGACTCTAACATACCTGCCTTTATATGGAACCATACATTAGCTAGAATATCCCAAAAACACATAGGGAAGTGTAGGGCAGAAGGAGGTTTTGGTTTGCCAAACTTTAAGCTATACTATTTGGCCCCTAATATGAATGCTGCCGATAAGCCTCCCTAACCATCTCATACACTTTAAGCACCGCGTCTTTTACCGTCTTATAGCTCAGGCTGTCTGTCACAGACAACGCTGATAATGCCTCCTGCGCCTTCCCGGTCAGTACACACTGGAGCATAACCGTGCGATCCGCCTCGGGCCAAGCCTTCGCGTCCGCCACCCTTTCAAACAGTGAATTTTTTTTTTCCGGATCCCTCTCATTGAACCTCGGAACAAGTTTCAAGTTCCCTATCAGGTCAAAGGGCGAAGGTCGGACATGAGATGAGACCCTCTCTCCCCCTAACGCTTGAACCGCTTCCAGGCTCAACCTACCCTCTGAGACCATACTCAACTTATCTCGCTCCAAGTTGATCCGAGCCTGCTCTGTTTTGTATTTCATCTCATCATGAGCCATTTGTAACAACATTAACTCCTTCTGTTGCTCAAAAGAAAAAACTACCACTACCAGGCGCACGATCAACCACGCCTCCTGTCTTACCCGGCAACACTTTCAACTCCTGCAAGTTCGCCGTTAATATAGATTTCACTGTCTCTTTAAGCCTCTTGTCACTGATAACAATCTGGAAATGATCCGCAATTTTCAATAACTGGTCCTTGGTGCAGTCCTCCAACAACAACTCCGATGGAGCCTTTAAAAAATCCTCAACCTGAGCCATGTTTAACAAAACAAAACAAACTACAACAGACCAATAAACACTGTGTAGTCAACACGCTGGCTGTAACCCGACAACAATTGCGCCCCCTCTATCTACCCAAGTGCTACCTCACTCACCCTAGTCTTCATGTGGTTACTCGCGGTGGGTACTTATGCACTCGATACGGCTGGTGTAAGGGAGCGACCAGTTACTGGCAACAACCCCACTATCACGGCGATGCTCCCGAGACAACTGCTCTAGCCGCTTTCAACCCAGCACTACCCACACCAAAAAAATAAAAAAACAGCGAAACTCAAAGGAGTTATGCTGCTTTACCTAACAGGGGAACAATCTGTCCAACACAATTCTACCAGCACGCTCACTTACCTTTCTTGGTCAAGTAGCTTTCCAACTCGGGCCCAGCCACCACGAGAACAATCACCAAACACACTCCGAATCCAAAAACGGTCGAGCCCCCATATTTGTCACGTTGGGCTCTCAACCATGACAAATCAAACTCACACAAGGTTAAGTAACAGTGTTTTTATTATACTTTTGCAATGACTATGGGTATAGTACCCTCCAAGACGATAGTAGAGTGGGGCAGTCAGTGAATCAGTACGGATGTCGTGAATGTATGCATGTGGTGAAAGTGGATAGAATGTTGAATCGGTGCAAGTGCGTGTGAATCCAGATCTCCGGACAGCGCGTCCTCTCCCTCTCGCAACCATGCTCTCTCCCTCGCAACCGTGCTCTCTCCCTCGCAAACGTGCTTTCTCTCTCAGCCGTGCTTTCACTCTCGTCCAAATCCGTCAGGATCTCCAGGCCATCTACCCATGACTCAGGGGGACTGGCTCTTATAGCCCACCGGTCCCAGGTGTTCCCAATAGACCTAGCTGACGAGCCAACCACCTGCAGATCATCTGTAATACAAGAGGAACGCCTAGCAACCCAAAAGGGGCGGGGCCGTCACAGCTACTATACTAGCAAAATGGTATGCCGACAGCCAAGGAGGCATGCCCTCATGGCTTCAGATAGTAATATCTTCACGTGGTGCCACCTCCCTCCCAGCACTACTAAACAGCCAGGTGGAAATAAAAACACCTCCCTATATAAATTACTCCGATATTTTCACTCCTGAAGAAACTGGAAACAAATGAAATGTATTCTTGATTTACCCAAAGTTTACCTAGACAGTCCAATCTGTCACAACCATGCTTTCTCACCTGCTTTGATGGATCCAACCTTTCCAGGTGGAAAGCTATGAGCATATGCCCAAACACAACACACTGGACAGTCTTCAATGCCTTATACCAGGAGGCACAGTTTATTTTTTGTATAATATGCTTATATCTCATGAAGTAGTGCCCACTGACAAGTTGAGAAATTATTGGGAGCAGGAACTCAACATGGACATTTTAATAACCATTTAGGAGGGCATTACGGAGAGAATTCACAGCAGGTCTATCAACTCCAGGCATTCTCTTGTTCAATTTAAGGTTGTTCACAGACTCCCTTACTCCAAAGCCAGGCTCCATGGCATACATGTATACCCCAACATTTCTCCTTTATGCGATGAATGCAAACAACAAACTGGTACTCATAAACATCAGTTGTGGTCTTGTTCCAAGTTAACTTCTTTCTGGTTTCTTGTATTTGACTACATTATAAAGGCCTTCCATAAAACGATTACACCATCTTTGGTTCAGTGGTGTATGATCCCAAAATTACAAACTATGAAGGGCAAACCATTTCCCCTTTGTACTCTATTGGCCAGGCACCTCATTTTGCAAACGTGGAAATCAGACGCTGGCCCCCCAACAGTGGCTTAGGGAGTTAGGCCCCCAATTTTAGGGGGAGGTCAGTTACTATTTAAGGGGGACGGACCCTTAAGAAGAAAAAGGAGAATCAGAACAATTCCAATAGGGATCCAGCAGCTTCTCTAATTATTTATAGAGAATATTTTAGAGTATTATTACGTATTGTGTTCATCATGTGATTTGCCATCAAGCAAAGTCTCAAACTCAATAGTTAATTTCAATAGTTTCTATTTTCAAAACAAACACAAAAATTACGCTGACATATTTCCTTGCACCAAGCACAACACAATGCGAAACTTTGTGTTTCTATTGTTAAATGTTCAGAGTTCATTACCTCATTTTTGTGGCTGTGGCTGTGTGTGTGTTTTTCCACCCGCCGACTCAAGGGCAGAGGAGTGGTGCTTTTATAGGCCTACACAACAAAGCATCACATGATTTCTGTGAAATTCTTACAGTGTTTAAAGTAAGTCAGGACTGCTCGTAAGGTGCTCCACATCATAAACCTACAGACACAACCAGCAACCATTTGATTTACAAGGTGAAAGTGCGCCACTTTCATCATAAACCTTTAGACACAACCAGATTAAACCTCAGTTACCATCTGATTTACAGGAATCCCTGTCATGTGGTCGCCTATTAAAAGCAAGGGTTTGATTAATGAAAGTGGTATAAAAGTGTGCTGCACTCCGCAATTTAATGGGGAGCTCAGTTGCAAATACGCAAAAACGCCTATATACTTCTTCAGTTTGCCACTTACGGGTGTTCATTCAATCAATTGTGATAGCTTTGAGTAAGCTATCATATGGGGCATTGAAGGATCTCTAACTTCTTACTAACCGAGAGTGAGGTCATGCTGGGAAATATCAAACTGAGGCTTTATCGCTCAGTCGATACGCCAAAGCCTCTGTTTGATATTTTGCGGCATAACCGAACGGTCGAGGTTATCAAGTTGTTTATTATATGACATTTTTGTCAAAGAAGCCGCTCTCAAACAACTTTGCTTTGTCGCCATCTGCGATCTGCTGGGAGGCGTTTGGGCTGTTACATTTTCCGTGCCTAACAACCAACTGCTTCCAGTGGATCCAGTGAAATTTAACAAAAAAAGATTTAACGTTACTTTCTGTCTGAAGATAAGGTAGCAGCAAGTGTTGAAAAATTGGATGACTTTAAATTCGACGACTTTAATATTAGTATATGAAATTGAACAACATCAACACCTATATGGATAAAATAAATAAACAAGGATAGCAAAACAGATTGATATGCATAGAATGAGAACGGCAGAAACGCAGGCAGGACGTCAGATTAAAAAGACAGATCACAGTGACACAGGCTGTTTTTCGTCATGTGAAGGCTGAGACATTCATAGCATTCTATTCATTCTTACTGATGGTCCTTTTGTAATGCCAACAGGTGCACTTCGTTGTGCATAAGAATAAATCAAGCTTAAAGCCTATTTTGATAAATTTGTGTAGTCCTGGAAATCTTTTGTTTGGCATATTGGTAAGGTTATTTAGAGTAACTTTTCTCAATGGCTTTGTTCTTGATGAATGAATTTTTGTTTAATAATGAGTTATTTTTAAACAATAGCTCAATTATAATTACAAAGAGGGAAATTCAAAACGCTTTATCACAACTTTCTCTTACACCTGCAATTTCATCGCAACAAACACCTTAAAACACAACAACTTTCATCGCACTTTTTGGAAAAGCTCACACGAGATCAGGAATTTTAGGCCGCTAATATCTCAAAAAATGTGACAAAAACATAAAAGGGATGTTGCGTGTTTGCCTTTGCTCATTTGGTAAATGAAAAGAAAAAGTAATTGTGATTAGATTTTTTTTTTGTTTGTTTTGATGAGGTCTCAAGTCCTCTCACGAAAAACTTTTGTCTGAGGGCAATACACAATTCCTTATTGCCTGCTGAGGTCCTTGAGAGGGCAATATGCGGGAGGCATTACTACGCATTTAGCTAATCAGAATGCTAATTAATATATGGCAGACTGACGTTGCCATACAATTATGTGTTCTATTGTGCATCACTATTTTCTCTCCATGCAATCTTCACTCTCTTCACCATTTCATGCTCTCTGTATGCCACATCATGTCTGTCCCTCTTTATCTTACATTCCCCAACACTGTTGGACCCATAATAATAATAATAATAATAATAAGAAGAATAATAACAAGAAGAAGAATCATCACAATTACAATATAGTTCCAGCTGCTTTTATAATAATATGAAGAATATAACCACTTTGTGTTTCTGTTGTTAAATGTTCAGAGTTCCTTACCTCAGGTATGTGGTGTGTGTGTGTCCTTCCACCTGCTGAGAGGAGTGGTGCTTTTATAGGCCTACACAACAGTGCATCACATGATTTCTGTGAAATTCTGACAGTGCTTAAAGTAAGTCAGGACTGTGACTCGGTCCTGATTGACCTATCTGATTTGTGAAGGTTGCGCCACATCATAAACCTTTAGACACGATCAGATAAGACCTCAGCAACCATCTGATTTACAAAAATCCCTGTCATGTGGTCGCCTACTAAAAAGCAAACTTTTATAGTTGATGTCACAATAAAGAAACGGTCATTTTATTGAAACCAGCCAGTTTAGGGTTAACAGGGGAAATCACGGGCCTAAACACAAAAGCAACTCGGGATAATAAAGCAGAAGATAACTCCTAACGGGAAAACACAAGAGAGATTGGGGATAACTGGAATTAAACTAGAACGCACAACAGTTCAACAGGGGATAACTAAGAATAACCTCTTACACAGATAGACCTGGAAGTCGTGGAATAACTTAACGGTGCCATAGCGCGGGACTAAACCGAGACTTATACGACCTGGCAGATGTGGGAAACACAGTAACACTGGACCTGATGGCGCAGAAGTGAGGGACGAGAAGTAAGACTTACATGACCTGGAAGTGGTGGAAAACATTGTACTAAGACAAGAAGTCAGGGAGAAAACTGACTGTCAGGTACTTCTTCTGTTGCCACTTATGTGCAGGGCCAGACCTAGCACATTTGGTGCCATAGGGAAGCTTCACCTCTGACGCCCCCCAACACCCCCCCCCCCCCCCCCCCCCCAAATTAAAACTTCTTAACAGTTCTACAGTAAAGTACTGCACCTCTACTCAGTGGTGTTTCTACATTAGGGGCAGTTGGGGTACTGCCCCACCAGATCCAGATGGTGCAGAAGGCTCAATACATTCGCACTTTGCGGCAAAATACTATATATACCGTAAATCCTCAAATTGTGGCAAATATTTATTTAGGCTGCACAGCGCACCGGCCTTTATTTGGGGCAGGCTTGTAATAGGGGCAGGCCTTTATTACAGTGCATGAAATGCCCTGTATTGTTATTCCTAGGCTTCTTCTTCTTCTTCTTCTTCTTCTTGTTACCTTTTTCTGCGATTAATTCAGCCCGAACCGCTTAACGTAGAAGCTTCATTCAAACTTTGTCGCGTAGGTCTTGTAAACGACACTTATGCTATGTATTTTTCACTTTTCTAAACTTTATACTTTTTAAGATATTAAAGAAAAACGAATATAAATTTCTCCCATTGACTTACATTGGGCCATTATGACATCATAATAGGGTCTTTAAACTGGCTTGCACCTGTGCTTTACTGACACCTGTGCCAAATCCAAAGAACGTCTTCTCTCTCTGTCCCTCTCAAGTTAACTGTAACTAGGAACATTAAGACACCATCCATTCTCTATTTTTTTTCTCTACAACTCTCCATCTTTCTCTCTCAGTCAACTTTCTCTCACACTCAATCTCTCTTCTTCACTCCATTTTTATCTCCTTTTTTCAATATTTTCACTCTCTCTTTATCTCTTCATCCAGAGCCACTCTTGTTCACTCTTCTTTCCTTCTTCCACTCTTCTTTCCTTTCTTATTTTCTTCTTCCATTTTTCTTTCCTTCTTCCACTCTTCTTGCCTTTCTTTTTTCCTTCATCCACTTTTCTTTCCTTCTTCCACTTTTCTTTCCTTTCTTCACTCTTCTTTCCTTCTTACACTCTTCTTTCCTTTCTTCTTTCCTTCTTTCACTCTTCTTTCTTTTCTTATTTCCTTCTTACACTCTTCTTTCCTTCCTTCACTCTTCTTTCCTTTCTTCTTTCATTATTTCACTCTTCTTTCTTTTCTTCTTTCCTTCTTCCACTCTTCTTTCCTTTCTTCACTCTTCTTTCTTTTCTTCTTTCCTTCTTTCACTCTTCTTTCCTTTCTTCTTTCCTTCTTCCACTCTTCTCTCCTTTCTTCACTCTTCTTTCCTTTTGTCTTTCCTTCTTCCACTCTTCTTTCCTTTCTTCTTTCCTTCTTTCACTCTTCTTTCTTTTCTTCTTCCTTTCTTTCATTTCATGCACTGGTATTTCCTTCAGGAAATGCATTTTCTAGTTTCTTAATTACAGTGCATGAAATGCCCTGTATTGTTATTCCTAGGCTTCTTCTTCTTCTTCTTCTTCTTCTTCTTCTTCTTGTTACCTTTTTCTGCGATTAATTCAGCCCGAACCAACTTTGTCGCGTAGGTCTTGTAAAGGACACTTATGCTATGTATTTTTCACTTTTCTAAACTTTATACTTTTTAAGATATTAAATAAAAACGAATCTAAATTTTCCCATTGACTTACATTGGGCCATTATGACATCATAATAGGGTATTTAAACTGGCTTGCACCTGTGCTTCACTGACAGCTGCACCAAATCAAAGGAACCTCTTCTCTGTCCCTCTCAATTTAACTGTAACTAGGAACATTAAGACACCTTCCATTCTCTACTTTTTTTTTTCTCCATCTTTCTCTCTATCCCTCTCAGTCTACTTTCTCTCACACTCAATCTCTCTTCTTCACTCCATTTTTATCTCCTTTTTTCAATATTTTCACTCTCTTTTCTCTTCTTTCCTTCTTCCACTCTTCTTTCCTTCTTTCACTTTTCTTTCCTTTCTTCACTCTCCTTCTTTCACTCTTCTTTCCTTCTTCAACTATTATTTCCTTCTTTCACTCTTCTTTCCTTTCTTCACTCTTCTTTCTTTTCTTCTTCCACTCTTCTTTCCTTTCTTCACTCTTCTTTCTTTTCTTCTTTCCTTCTTTCACTCTTCTTTCCTTCATCCTCTCTTCTCTCCTTTCTTCACTCTTCTTTCCTTTCTTCTTTCCTTCTTCCACTCTTCTTTCCTTTCTTATTTCCTTCTTTCACTCTTCTTTCTTTTCTTCTTCCTTTCCTAACTTTTGCATTTCATGCACTGGTATTTCCTTCAGGAAATGCATTTTCTAGTTATCTTCTGTTATAGAATGTTATTATTTAATTCAATTAATGGGCATTATTACAGTAGGCTAATATCATTCATTGCATATGCAGTCAACACTTCCTGCACATCGTGTAGCGCTTTATGTGCAGTGTCAACGTATGGTCTCCACTGTCAGTCACGGAGGAAAATATTTCCAAAGTCTTGATTTTAATCATTTTTCTATACACTCTATTATGCTCATCGCGGACTGAAAAAATGTATTCAACGAGGCTGGTGTCCATATCCAGGCTAACTTTCTTTCTACCTCCACCTGCTAGTCGGGCTCTGGTCTTTTAGGCTGCATTCAGTTTATTATTTTGCTTCTGCCAGTAGCCTATCACATTCGTCTCGGGTCAATGTCAAGCTGCTTTTTCTCCCTGAGTGTGCGCAACCCACATACTCAGCTCTGCTGCTCATCCTCCAAATGCATGTTCCTTACAAATGTGGCACCATATAAAAGGTAAATAAACAGGCTTTCCAACGGTATAAGATATATTGCAAAGAAGCATTGTTACAACAAAGAAATAATCAGGGCTCATTTCGGTCTTTAGTCACGCACTCCCGCCACACATCGTATTTCTCACGCTGAAAAAAACCACCCGGCCGCTTATGTGCCAGGGCTCCGCCCCGGACAGCCCCGGCCCAATTTAACCTCTGGGTGTGTGTGTCTGTGGTGTGTGTGTTGTGTGTGTGTATGTGTGTGGGGTGTGGTGTGTGTGTGTGGTGTGTGTGTGCGCGCTGTGTATGCGCTGTGTGTGTGTTGTGTGTGTGCGTACATGGTGTGTGTGGGGTGTGTGTGTGTGTGTGTGTGTGCGCATTCCAAGCTAAACAAACAAGATGAATATGGGAGCCTCCATGGGATCCACAATACAGTCTGTGTTTTTACATTACAGGAGAGCAGTGAGGGCGATTTGAATAATAGTTCCGTCCAAATGACCTGCCCTTTAATGGATGATGCCCTTGAATGTCATACAGTTTAGACCTGATTCCCAGGCACTTTCAGGCAGTGGATGAGCCTTTCTGATGGGACACTTAGAACCCTGAGCGGGGACACTGTTATACCACTAGATGGCAGCAGTGCATATCACTGTGGCAGCACTGGTCAGCGTATTCCGCTGTGGAACTTAAGTGAAGAACTCTATCTAGTGCAACAGGTCCAGCTCAGTTGGTCATGACGTGTCTTTGTTTGCACTGAGAGTATATGCCTCTTAGTGCTAATCTTCAATCAGCATGCCCTGAGAAGAAGTATACATTATATATCATATTATACATTAAGCTTACGACGTATACATTATATATCATATTATACATTAAGCTTTATACATTATGTATATCATATGGGAAACCAGTGCATGAATGAACATGTGCTCATCTTCACATCCTTGTCATGTGATTTGTCAAAGACCTAGAGAAGGGCTTGTCTGGTTGTGAGTGTTAACTGATGTTTCACTGAGAATGGGTTGTGTGTGTTGTTTCTGGTAGTGTGCGAGTGTCCGTGGCTGAAAAACACTGACACTGTTATTAAACACACTTTTTTACAACTGAATTTTCCTCACTTAAACACAGCCCTAAGCACAAACATGCTTTCTTGCTTTGTCTCTCTCACACACAAACACACACACACAGGTCTGATCACACACACTCTTATGTTTCTCAGTCAATACAGTCCCAATATCAGACCTTTCCTTCTTCTCCCTCCCGCCCTCCCGCCCTCTCTCTCTCTCGCACACACACACACACACACACACACACACACACACACACACACACACACACACACACACACACACACACACACACACACACACACACACACACACACACACACACACACACACACACACACACACACACACACACACACACTCGCTGGGGCAGATGTCTTGCGTGCAACCCTAGTAGCAGCTCCGTGTCCCTCTAAAGACATAAGACAGTAATTCAGCAGAATCCAGAGGCTTGTCCTAATCTTGTCACATGTGACCAAGCCACACTAAGAATAACGGCCTAGCACAGGCTGCCCCGCTTTCACACTGACACACACCTTTCTCTCCCTCTTTCACACGGACAGACACCTCTCTTTCCCTCATTCACACCAACACACACCTCTCTCTCCCTCATTCACACCAACACACACCTCTCTTTCCCTCATTCACACCAACACACACCTCTCTCTCCCTCTTTCATACCGACACACACCTCTCTCACCCGCTTTCACACCAACACACACCTCTCTCTCCCTCTTTCACACCAACACACACCTCTCTCTCCCTCTTTCACACCAACACACACCTCTCTCTCCCTCTTTCACACCAACACAAACCTCTCTCTCCCTCTTTCACACCAAAACACACCTCTCTCACCCGCTTTCACACCAACACACACATCTCTCTCCCTCTTTCATACCAACATACACCTCTCTCTCCCTCTTTCAAAGCCACACCGACACACACCTCCCTCTCCTTTTTTCAAAGACACACCAACACACTCCTCTCTCTACCTTTTTCATACCAACACACACCTCTTCTCTTAAAGCCACACCAACACACACCTCTCTCTTTCTCTTTCATACCAACACACACCTCTCTCTCCTTCACTCAAAGCCACACCAACACACACCTCTCACTCCCAAAACCTACATGATCAACCACCTCCTGTAACATCAAGTCACATAAATGTGCCACCAAATGAACCAAGCAGGCCTTCAGGGATTCACACAAGGACAATTATATTCAATTAAATTTTCCACTTTATTTATTTATACAGCGCCAATAACTTATCAATAATCAAATTGTCCCAAGGTGCTTTAAGCCCCCAGCCACTCGTGTGAAATGGAAACTGTGTATTTCGTCGTGTATGCTGAGGAGAACAGGATTGATTAAGACAGTCAGCTACTGCGGCGCCAAGAACATATTTATTTCGAAAACTATGTAAAAATGACCTCTTGGTCTAAATGCAGGTAAAACAGGGGTCCTGATTACTAAATCCCGGAAAAATACGACCAAGAAGGTACCACGAGGTGGCAGCTCTCCTGCTCACAGTCGTGTGTGTGTGTATGTGTGTGTGCACTAAATAAGAGAGCATTGACACTGTAATGCATCTCTTGGTTTCCGGGCAGTGGCCGATGGGCTCCTTTTGAGTAGTCCTGGCTTGCAGTGCTGGCTGTGGGCTTTACGGCCTCTTAAATCTCCTGCCACTGTCTTCCAATCCAAACCTCAAGCTGATCAAATAACTGGATACACAAGCTTCTGACACTTTCAGCGTCTATGTGTAGGCAGGTCACTGCCAGATGTAGTAAAAGTACTCTTCAACCGAATACATGTACAGGAATTATAAACTGGGGATCAATTCTATGGCATCCTGACCCTACAAACTTACTAACACCACATGGAAACCTAACCTAATCACAGGCATGGTATTTGTCATTAGGATATTCAAATTCATATTTTATTTCTTTGCAAAGAACTGTGTACAACATGGGCTCAGTTTCTGGGGTCTATGTAAGGTCCAAGCACACCCAGGAGGTCCAACCACCTTTTATCTTAGCTTAATACTACAGAACCATAGAGTTCAGAACTACACTAGTATGTGTGCAACAGGAGTCGATCACTTCTGAAACAAGGTGCCAGGAATATCTGTTCACCACTAGGTCAGGCAGGACAGGTTGATTGGCTGGACAGGACGTGTTTACCCCATCAGAGGATGGATGGAACACGGTCACTTTCTCCAGTGACACCTCCCCACTCCTCTCACCCTACCGTTCACATTTGACCCTTCACCCTTCATGGCACCAATGCAGTCTGAGGACCTTACTTAGTGTCCCCACAGTCCTAGGCCAGAACTGAGAAAAAGGATGAGAGAGAGACACACAGACAGAGCAAGAGAGAGAGAGGGGGGGGGGGGGGGGGGGGTGAGAGAGGGGAGGACGAGAGATAGAGTAAGAGAGAGAGGAAGCTGGCGCAAAGCAACTAGCCAATTACACAGTCAGAGGAGAGATTAGCGCCCCTAGCTCAGCTGGTGTAAATGGGATCAGGCTGATTAGCCGGGGTTTAGGATGACGTACTGAAGGCTGCCGCTTGAATCACTCGCTACCTTGGCTGGCCACCTCCTTTCTCAGGAAGAGGCACCAGCAGGAGCGGACGCACAGCCCCGTCATCCTGTCCCGCGTTTGGGGCTCACTGGTGTCAAATCGGCTGATCGAGTGTTTTCAGGCTGGGCGGGCGCTGGGCCTACTGAAGTTATGGGTTTGGCTGAAGCTTGGCTGACCAACGCTGGAGTGAAGAGGGTTTCCCTCAGCATGGCACCTTCTGCGACTCCCTTCTGGAATGGATTACAAATGTTGATCTAAGCTGGTGGACTAAACACGTTTGCTGAAGGTCACTCGGGTTTGTCGTTCTCTTCAACTGCTACTGAACTTACCAAAAATTATCAGTAAAGCAAAGAAGAAAAAAAACTGGTGCTTTTATTCTTTGAGTCTTTGAGTGTTTTTTTCCTTGTGTGGATAAAGTGCTGTGAGAGGGAGGAGAAATGGCGCTGTGGCCGGTGAAGTTCGACCTGGCCAAGCGGGTGAAGCTGGCCCAGGGGCTCTGGCTGTTCTACTGGCTGTCAGTAATGGCGGGGATCCTCGTCTTCAGCATGGGCCTCTTCTTCAAGATCGAGCTCCGCAAGAGGAGTGAAATGATGGACAACAACGAGAGCCATTTTGTGCCCAACCTGTTGATCCTGGTGGGCCTGATAGCCTGCGGTATCAACGCGTTCGGGGGCAAAGTGTGCCACGACTCGCTGGATCCCACCAAGTTTGCCAAGTGGAAGCCCATGCTGAAGAACTACCTGATGGGCTGCTTCATCTTCAACATCTTACTGTTCCTGGTGGCGCTGCTGTGCTTCACCATGCAGTTCCAGCTGTACTTCGCGCTGTCTGAGGGGCTCCGTTACAGCATCAAGTTCTACAAGGACACGGACACTCCCGGACGCTGCTTCATGAAGAGGACCCTGGACATGACCCAGATCGAATTCCGCTGCTGCGGCAATAACAACTACAGGGACTGGTTCGAGGTCCAGTGGATCAGTAACCGGTACCTGGACTTCAGCAATGATGAGGTTAAAGAGTGAGTAGCCACATAACCCCCCATCCAATCTAAATCAAGATAAATGCTACTGTTTCTATGCGCTGTACACTCAGGAAGTGCCTATACTGGTTAAAATGTTGAACTGTTCAGTACTCTTGTGATGAGAGCATCTGTTGAATGTTCACGTGTAGAGGTGCACGCTGACATGCACTGCTTGTCTGTAACTAAGAAGACATTTTAATGGAACTGACTGGACATTGCTTTAGTGTGTTGACTGTGTTGGATTTGTTGCCCTACAATGCCCTACTCATTTAGGATTAGATATATACTCAGGACATTAAAGGTGGCAGCTGATAAAATCTTACAACGCCCAAGTTGGCGAGCCACTCTAACACAATTTTTTGAAGGTCACAGTTTCACATTTTCCTGAACCCGATGGTCTTGCAAAAATAGGCCCCTGAATGATGCGATTATGCGAGAGATGGATTGCTTTTAACCTCCCCTTTATACCATAATACACTTATCTTCGGCTGACGTCACACCGTTTGTTGTCAGGCATGTTAGGCTATTTAAAGGTAACTGTGCAATTGTGCGTCTTGGGCTCAGGTGAGGGAGAAAGATCTAAAGTGTGATGATTACACTGCTGTTTATGAATGCAAGGTTTCCAATTGATTCTGCCCAGTATTGTTTTGGTAGTGAAAGTGGTGTAAGAGGATTGGGATTTGCCGATAAACCTCCTGGTAAACATACAGAAAAATCATCTCTGTCCTTAAGACCCTGTGAGGCTTACCACAGGAAGGGACCATGTTAGTTACCACAGGAAAGGAACCATGTTAATTACACAGAGGTGCTCTGCTGGGGACTTTTCTTGGCATTTGTAAGTAAGTAAGGCTACAGAAGTTATACGTGGGAACAAAGTTATAGTTGGCATGAGTCGATAAACGCGTGAAAGATGTGGACTTGGGGTAAAGGGGATTGGAGGAGGATCTGAGTGCCGTGATTGGGTGAGAGAGGACAGAGGGAGGGATGGGGGCTGCTGATTGGCTGATTGGAGGCCACTGGTTCATTAGCATAGTTGTGATAAACCCATAATCTAGGAGGATCTCATTTCCACGACCTTCACAGCTTACTGTCCTCTCCAATCAGAGCGGGAGAGAAGACTCCCTGTGCTAACTGTCTCTGACACCAGGGCTCTCAGCCAACTGGCCCACATGTGTGACACAGCTCATAACGCACACACACACACACACACTCACACTCACACACACACACACACACACACACACACACACACACACACACACACACACACACACACACACACACACACACACACTCACGCACACACACAGGTCATCTATACATGAATTACTCAAAGCTACACAACCGAAACAACAGTGGCCATGCTCTGAAACAGATGCACATGCTTACAGGTATCAGTGAGAACACATAGTAAGTGTTCTTCATAAAGGTATCCGTGGGAACACAGAGTTAGTGTTCTTCATAAAGAAACATGAACAAACAGGTGCCATCTACTGTAAATCATATATGAAAATGAACTCCCCCCCCCCCCCTTCTGATGTTTAATTCAGCTGTTTTTCCCCTCTTACCCTTCCCCCTCTCTACCCCCCAGCCGTGTCCTGAGCAACGTGGAGGGGAAGTACCTGATGGACAGCGTCCCCTTCAGCTGCTGCAACCCCGGCTCCCCCCGTCCCTGCATCCAGCACCACCTGAACAACAACACGGCCCACTATGACTACGACCACCACACAGAGGAGCTGAACATCTGGACCCGCGGGTGTCGCGAGGCACTGGTCTCCTACTACGGGGGCATGATGAACAGTATCGGGGCCTTTCTGTTCCTGGTCATCTGTCTGGAGGTGAGGAACCACACAAGCAACAGATTTAACCCCCAAGGGGAGGCAGGGGCCCCTACAGTTGTAGAGCACAGCACTGGCAATAGACTAGCACAGCACAGCCCAACCTAACTCAACCGAACACAGCACAGCACAGCACAGCACAGCTCATGCAATAGCACAGCACATGCAATAGCACAACTCTGGAACCTGCAGCATCGTGTAGCACTCTCCTAAAGGACACTTCCACCAGCAATTCAACAATTTTTATATTTTTAAGCTTCTCAGTCTTGCAATTAAAACAATAACTAAGACATGTTGCAGCTGGATGTGTTAAGCCCTGCAGGCTATCAGGCAGAGTACAGATGGCATGGATAGATGGACAGTAAGTTAGGGAGAGAAAAGGGTCAGAAACAGACACAGATACCTTATTTTGTTCCATAACTGAATTGGTCTGATGGCAAACTGTGAAGATAAACTGCAACTCAGATTACACCACGGCTAGGTTACACAAGCTAACTTGATAATTTCATTGCTATAACATCATTAATAAATGTCTGTGTATATTCAAATATTGTAAAATGAAATTGAATTCCCTTTTTAGGTTATCGTTTAAAGCCTGGTCCATTCGTATTAATATTCTTCAATCCTTTAGCGGTAGCCTAACATTCCTGAGTGCACTTACAGAAGCACATTCCTATATTTGATCATGATACTGAGAGAGCACATTCAGAGGACTGTCAGCACAGATCACACCTTGTACTATTTTATGTTCATGTACTAAAGATATCCATTACACCTACTATTCAACACCTATACATTCTTCAATGGTACATGAAAGTAAGATTTTTCCAGATTTTTTATTCAATGTAGGCCTCTAGAAAATGTGCCTGTCACTGTTCCTGATGCACACACGCATTTTCACCCATGGCAACTCTTAGGCCCGCCCACATTACAAATCCCAATTAAACCACTTACTACCACGATACACAGCCCACCGCTGGACTACAACCTAGCGTAACACTCTACAAAAGGACACTGCCATAGCACAACACTGGACCCCATAGCCTAGCCTAGCGCTCTCCTCAGTGAGAACCTAGACCTCAGCTACACCCACTAATCCTCATCCCCAGTGGTTAATCAAGGCGTCATCCGCTACCGCTAACCGCTCCTAAGAACACTTAATGGGACGGGGGCAAGCAGCGGCCAGGCAGGCAAAACGGCAGGCTCTGCCAAGGTGTAAGATCACGATCTGTGAGATCGCCGCAGGTCCTGCTGGTGCGTACTCGCACTGTCAGGGCTTGGTCTAATGGGGTCAGTGATTAACCCCAGCACTTGATTCAATTAGGAAGCGCGGGCATGAGCAGGAACTAGGCTTCTGACGCCTGACCGTTTTGGTTTAGAAGGGATTTCCTGAGCTGTTTGTGCAGCACTAACCTAGAAACATTTCTCAGACGACATGCATCAAGGCTACTGTTGCTCCTGCAGCTTAACTGCTAAAGAGAGATGCTAGCTGCTAACTGCTAACAGCACCAGGGTCATGGATCTGATACTCAGGGAGTGCACCAACCCATTCAATAGATATCTGTGCTATGTAGTGGCTTTGAATAAAAGCACCTCCTAAAGGACTAAATGTAAGACTCATGTAAGCCACATCTAAGACACATGTAAGCTTACAGCAGCACCTGACCAGTATGGGAGGTCATGTACAGTAATGCTTCACCTGCTGACACAGTAAGCGCTGCCAGCATTGATACTGCTCAGTACCTTCAAGGTGCCTCCTGGCACTGACTGGGTTGCGGTGGTACACCCACAGGAGATGCCAGTCATAGTCATGGGCCACACATGCTCAAGGGAGACTCATAGCCATGGTCATAGTTATGCACAGTTATGTGCAGGGTTCCCACAGTCATGGAAATCCTGGAAGAGTCATGGAATTTTAAAATCCCACTTTCCGGGCCTGGAAAATTCACGAAATCCCACGGCCAAATACGTTATTAATGTCATTATTTATTGAGGTCAGTTTGCTCTCCTAGGTTTCCCCCTTAGTTCCTGTCTTTTACTTTAACAAACATGACCTAGTCTGAAACCTCTTAATGCCACGCGTGCAACGTGTCCAGTTCCATTCCGACCTGATTGATGACGTCCAATCTGATGATTCACCTGAGTGGTTTATTTGGCAGCCATTTTGACCAGGTGTCTCTAGATAAACAGATAATGGATGTGAAGGGGTAGAAAAAAGGCCATTGGATAAAAATAAACCACGAACTGGGCCTGACCTCTCCCAGAACCAATCCCTCAGCCTGCATTGCTCTGGTCAGGAGTTCTGCTGGCACACTGAATGGGATATACAGTAAAGGTCCTTAGGTTAGCTCAGTAGTTCCCCTCATGAAATGCAGACTGCCACTCAAGTGGACAAATCACTATTTGATGCCCAGGGTAAACCCAAGGAGAAATCGACCTTAAATATCTATGGTTATTCTGAAAGAACAATGGTGGATGGGCGGACCTGATTTACACTTCACAGCGGGGGGGTTGCCTAAGAGGCACCCCAGGTGGGGTTAATTGGCCCTCCGAGGGGGTTAATCTGGAAACAGGAAGTCATCAGAGATCAGCTGAAGTATGGGAAAGGAGGAAGAGGGAAAAACAGCAACCCAGAGACTGCTGCCCTTGTGCTACTGTAGGAGTGAGTTACTTTAGGAGTGTGTTAATGTAGGAGTCGGTTACTTTAGGAGTGTGTTACTGTAGGAGTGTGATACTCTAGGAGTGTGATGCTCCAGGAGTGTGTTACTTTAGGAGTGTGTTACTGTAGGAGAGTATTACAATGGGAGGGTGATACTGTAGGAGTGTGTTACTCTAGGAGTGTGATAACTGATACAGTGAGATGAGAGGTGAAAAGTGCTTAAAGTTTGTAGTGGTCCCTTCAGTGTCTGAGGTTAGGGTAAGAGTACATGGGCACTTCCTGGCTTTTTCAGATGTGTCCACCCAGCCTAGCAGAGACTGGACTGGACTGGACTGACAACATGTGCCCTTAGAATTGACAGCACATCTGCCTGTCATCCACTGGCCTCTGTGGGCTGGGGTGTGATAGACCTGCACCCTGGCTGCCACGCCACAGAGCCAGGCTCAGTAGTATGTCAGTCAGAGCGCATATGCAAGCGTATCAGTCTGGCAGAGATCCTACAACTTTCTCAGCCAACCCCTGAAGCGCTGAAGTCCTGATGAGTCCTGTTGTTTGTGTTTGTTTGTGGTGTTTGTGTTTGCGTAGGCGGCTGTGATGGTCGGCCTGCAGTACCTGAGCACCTCTCTGGAGTCCCTGGCCAACCCAGAGGACCCGGAGTGTGAGAGCGAGGGCTGGCTTCTGGAGAAGAGCGTCAAAGAGACCATCGCCGAGTACACGTCCAAGGTCAAAGCTCTGTGCCAGCGGAACCAGGTAGAGGGAGAGGAGGGTGTTGCCACTGTGAGCTGAGTGGTCCTTGCCCCGCCCCTACTGGGACTAAGGCCCCTCCCATCTCCAGGACAGGAGGAGTTAAGGAAGAGGAACATGTCCTCTCTGTAACAGACACACACACACACACACACGCACACATACACACAAACACAGAGACACACAAAAACACACACATCAACACATCATTCTCCTGTCAAAAGTGAACAAATAATTTGTGATTCTCACAAGAGGTGATAACCTACCTATGAAAATGTAAAAACGAATGTCAATATTATCTGTCCATTATGTGTATATTACCTGTGAAACAAATCTATTTTTCAAAGTATATGAGGAAGATTATTTTATTGCAAAGTTGTTATAAATTTGAATGATGTTTGAATTTGAATGAAAAAAATCCCTTCTCCTTCCCTGTGAGCATCCCCCTGCTGTAAGCCAAGTGAACACAGCTCCCAGAAAGCCACCGGACAGGAGGCTTTACCCAAAGAGTCTTTAAATGGTCAAGTGGATATTTAACCCGACAGCACAACACACACGCTCACCCACATACAGTACACACACACACACACACACACACACACACACACACACTTTTAAAACCATTCCAAGCTACTGTGTGTCCGCGACATACCACTGCAAAGACACAGCTAATAACTGCGTTGAGTGTTGTATTGTCTGTAAATAATTATAGCAGTGATGATGCTGATGATCAACACCATCCTCTGACCACACGGCTCTACAGTTTGTGGAGGGGCGGGGGGGGGGGGGGGGGGGGGGACGTGGCTTTGGTCTCCAATGGCAGCTCAATCCAGGCAGCTGAGGAGAAGGGGTCCTGGGTGGCCCTCCAGTCCCTCTCTGGGGTTCTCAGTACTGGGATAACCTTCTACCAGAGCCCCTGGTCTGTACACAGGCCCAAGGAAGTCTGTAGGTCCAACTAGTGCACCATCCGTACAGGATAACATCACAGGGTTGAGACCTACTTTGAAGAGCAGATATTCAGAGCAGAGCAGTAAACAGGAAGCACACAGACACACACATACACACCATCACAATGAGGAGTGATACACAGGAGTGCGTGACGGTGTAAGTGTGTCGGTTGTGTTCTCGGGTTAAATATGGGACTCACGTGTGAGGTCTTCAGATGTTATCTAGCCATTTGGTATTGGGTTTGTGCTGAGGGTTGATTTTCTTTTGTACAAAATGTTTTTTTCCTTGTTGTCTGCAGGCAGTTTGACAGTCATATCAGTTTAAAGCAGTGAAAACCACCAGTAAGAGAGCGTAGTGTAAAGGTGACAGCATGTTTTTATGTTGATAAACTCAAGATTTTCAGTGGTGTAATTTTTCCTTCTTTTGTGTGATATTTTGTTTTTTGCGTCTCTGTAATTTTGACGGGTAAATCTTACTGTAAATTATGATGTGGGTATCGACAATACTGCCAGTGTTTTGGGTTGGGACAACCATGTAGCTGCTCCAGTGTGTAAGATAAAAAAAAAAAACAAGATGAAAAGCGATTCTGATGCCTGTTTGTTATGTTGGTGGTTTCGACTACTGCTAGAGGAACATCTCTCGGGGTAAAATTGTTTTACACGGTGTTTGCATCACAAACACACTGGAAGATTTTAATGCAATAACCCGCTTTCTGTAAATGTAAATGACCAAAGAAAGTTAAGAGACCAAGCTTAAGAGAAGAAGAAGGAAGGATAACTAGCAGGAGAAACGAAGGAGAAACAAACAGATTAAAAGATAAAGTGGAAGATTAAGTGGGAGAGAGGAAGAGAATGGGCGTGCGCATGTGACCCAGGAGCGGATTGAGGACAGGTGAGTTGCAGGAGATGTTCGCGCCAGTAAGACACGCAGCAGGGGGCAGCTTTACCTGATGGGATGATGCAGACCCGAAGAAGATCTCCCAGAGAGGCTTCCAATCGCAGAACCGCAGTAGGACAAACAACTGCCTGACTGCTGTACACTCAAGCTGTAGAATGGAATGCGGACACATTTTCAGACATGTCGGACAAATATTTTATTTCATTTGAATCCCCTTAACCTACCAAACTTCTCCACACACTTCTCTACCTCCTAGCCCCTACCTACAGAACCAACCTCACCACACACTTCCCTAGCCCCTACCTACAGAACCAATCTTACCACACACTTCCCTAGCCCCTACCTACAGAACCAATCTTACCACACACTTCCCTAGCCGATACCTACAGAACCAATCTTACCACACACTTCCCTAGCCCCTACCTACAGAACCAATCTTACCACACACTTCCCTAGCCGATACCTACAGAACCAATCTTACCACACACTTCCCTAGCCCCTACCTACAGAACCAATCTTACCACACACTTCCCTAGCCGATACCTACAGAACCAATCTTACCACACACTTCCCTAGCCGATACCTACAGAACCAATCTTACCACACACTTCCCTAGCCGATACCTACAGAACCAACCTTACCACACACTTCCCTAGCCCCTACCTACAGAACTAACCTCACCACACACTTCCCTAGCCCCTACCTACAGAACGAACCTCACCACACACTTCCCTACCTCCTAGCCTCTGCGTAAAGAACCTGCAGTCATGCAGATTAGATTCTTAAAAGCAGTTTTATGCACAGTTTTTTGACAGGTGTCACCACAGAGGAGGGCTTTGTGCCTTCAGCATGTGTCCTTGTGTGTTGGGTAGAGGAACTCAGACACTGATTTGTGTTGAAATTGTTCAGTAGCTGAAGGGGATTACTACAGGGGAGTACCCTTCTATGGCGTATACTTCGCCACTGTTTCACCAGTGTTAACTCCAGACTGTTGTCACATTTCATATCTGGGCTGTCTATATTAAAAGGATATACACCGTACCTCTGCCACGAATCTCAGAAAGTGCACTGGTGGGGTGGAGAAAGTAAATGGTAAATGTACTGCATTTATATCTACTCATGAAGCACTCAAAGCGCTTTATACATTAATCCCTCAGACATCTACACATTCATACATGATGGCGGAGGCTACTATCGAAGTTGCCAGCCCGTGCATCGGGTGCGGTTGGGGGGTTCAGTTTCTTACTCAAGGACACTTGGTGAGGAGGAGTCGGGATCGAACTAGCAACCTTCCGGTTGCTAAACGGCTCCTCTCCATTGGAGAAAGGACACGGCGCCCGGCCTGGACCTGGACGGGTGTGTGATGGCCTTCACGGGCCTCTGGAATCTTCCTCTGCCCCTAAAGGACTTAACCGGCACCTGAGGGGATCAGGGGCTAAGCTGCTTTGATGAGCAGATTAGCCTCCTCAGGTACAGGGTAGGGCCAGGTGCAGTGTAGGGCCAGTGGCCTGTGACGCAGAAGCCCCAGAAGTAGGGCCAGGTGAAGGCGGGTGGTGAGTGCGTAGGAAGCCTCCTCCTCCATTCCCTCCTCAACCCAATAACCTGGTCGCAGAGCTAGCATGTCACTGGGCAGCTGTGCCTGGACTAATGTGGGTAATTTATGCTAACACACCGGTAATTAGGCTAGCTAAATCCCCATAACAGGTTTAAAAAGGCATCCTTGCATATATTAGCCTGCCAAAAACACACGCAAATGCACATGCAAGCAGGCAGACAATTTGGAGCGGGGAAGACATCATTGCATTTATCAAACAAGAGGGGAAAATGCCTGGCGTCAGGTGAATCCTTAATCAGATTTAAGTTATTAAGGTCATGAATACGTACGACAATCTGCAGTGTACAGGATGGCTTCCATGCTTCCAAGAAACCATCTACAACACATTACCTACTGACCTGAGATTATGGCTACTCTAAAGCTGTTTTTACTTGTTGAGCACCCCTTAAACAGCCTCATTCCACTCCAGTAAGAAGTGTACACTAGAAATACTGGGCCTCAATGGCAAACATTTCTCCAACGTTATTCAATACATGACACTGGAGTTTTCAGGTGGCGGGAATATCTTTGAGTTTGTTTCTATTTGTCAAACGTTAGTAGCCCCCTCCTGCCAATGACATCGTGATTGAACAGGGACTCATTCATTATTTTAGATATATATATTCATCATTTTTAATATAAATTAATTATTATGTTACTAATATTGAATGCCAGACTGGAAATGTCCCTGGTTTTCATCTCAGAAATTTGGTCACTAGGGGGCACTGTGGCGCAAGCCAATACGCCTCCCCTGGCCACAACCAGTGTTTCCCCTACAATGATATTAGGGTGGCGGCCCGCCACCCCAACGGCCCCGCCCGCCACCCCTGGAAGCTCAAGTAAAAAAAAAAAAAAAAAAAAAAAAAAAAAAAAAAAAAAAAATATTTTTTTATTTTTTTATTTTTTTAATAAATATAGCGCCAGATCACAAAATAAGTCATGTAAGGTTACCTTTACCATAAAACATGTAAAATTATACTTATTTTTAAAGTAAAACTGCTTATCCTAACCCCTAATCCTGAAGTATAATTGTTGCATACTGTTACTGTAAGATGTTATATTGACTGCTGTCATTAAAAGAAACACATGAACATCATAATTCATTTAAGTGTTTGTGTCCGTGTCCGCGGCCGGGGCGCATTGCGCCCCCCCCCCCCCCCCCCTAAGCTGCAAACCTAGGGGAATCACTGCACAACTCTTTACTGTCCTGTCCAAAAAAAGGCATAAAAGCCCAACATAAAAAAAAAAAAAAGAGAACACTTCACTGAATATGGAAAGGGACCAGCTCTAGAAATGTAATGCCAAGACTATTAGTATTGGATGAGATAAGTTGCCGTAAAAGCAAGACTGAGGTAGAGGGACATTGTTGGCAAAACCCGGTCTCATTCTGACAGCAAGGGCTCAGCCTCCTGCACACGCGCACACACACACACACACACACAACGACAAATGTGCTTTTTTATGTTTATTTATTCCATTATTGTTTTACAATATAGTACAATATACCCATTTATACAAGAATTCACATATTAACAAGTCAGTTTGACACTACGACTGTGGCCTCAGCACTGGAGGCGAGTCCAGAAACACGCCTGGGGATCCTCAGACAGCAGGGGCTCTGAGCCTGGCCCAGGACCGGGCCGGGTCTGCCGCGGGTCCGCTCAGGACCTCAGCTGCTATCTGGGTAGGGCTGGCTGGAGAGGTGCAGCTGGGCAGAAGCAACACAACAAAAAACCCAAACTAAACTGAGCTGGATGCCAGAGTGTGAGTGTGAGTGTGAGTGTGTGTGTGTGTGTGTGTGTGTGTGTGTGTGTGTGTGTCTGACTCCAAATTGGTTGGCCCACACTGTATAGCCCCGTAAGGACAAACAGAGCGTCATTGCAAGCGTGGATTGGGTGTTATGTTGCTTTTGTGTGTGTGTGTGTGTGTGTGTGTGTGTGGGCTAAAGGGTGGATTAGGTGTTCTGTTGCTTATGTGGCCTCAGTGAACCTCTGTGTTTTTCACAGAATTAAATGATTTCAGGGGCCAAAATTGGAAGATTATGTTCTAACAAATGTTCTTGGTAGAAGATCCCAAAAAAATAAAAACATATATATATATATATATATATATATATATATATCCTGCTTAGGAGTCAATGCTACCAAAAAAAACTACATTTAACAAAAGCAACAGATTCCCACAATGCACGATATCCACATGAACCAAAGGTTCTGAAAAAGTCCAATTTATAATTTCCCATCCAATCAAACCCGATTGCCTCAAACAGGCAGATGACCCTTGTAGATTCCTATTCTGGTCCCGACCTAGAAACGGATCTTCACGTGAGGTGAGGGGAGTTCATTAACAAGTTACAAAATTAGAGCGAAACAGACAGATAGAGAGAGAGAGCAAAGAAAAACAAACACACAACAAACCAAAAAGGGTCCTGAAAACGTCCAAGACGCCCACAAACAGACATTCAGAGAAACCCAGTCACCAAGCACACACTCTGTCTGAAAAAGTTTTTGAAAGTTCACACACGCAGGCACTCGTGACAAATATGTGTACGCTCCCACTGACCCTGCGGCCGGCCGGCGTCTCGTGCAGACATGAGCACTCCTGACGAGGAACTGCAGAAGATAAGGACACAGGTGGACACACAAAGGGGACGAGTGTGTGAGGAAGAGAAGAGACACAGACAGACAGACAGACAGACAGACAGACAGACAGAGAGAGAGAGAGAGAGAGAGAGAGAGAGAAAGAGGAGAGAGAGATAGAGAGGGAGAAAGATAGACAGACAAGCAGACAGACAGAATCTTTCTGTGAAAGACAAGACATGCCAGAGAAACAGAAAAAGGAGGCTCTAGAAGAGAATGGAATTTCTAAGAGTGGGGTTGGGTAGGAAGAGGAAGCATGACCCAGGCAGGTCCTCTAGGTGGCGCTGTGCAACACGCCAAAACCCTCACTGTGTGTGTGAGCTTGAGTTGTGCTTGTTTGGGGTGGCGGGGGACGGGGGGCAAACCCCAGCATGTTTCCGTGTGAAAGCAGTGACAGACTAGCTTCAGTATTAAATAAAAATAGCGATCATATGAGGAGTCTGACTCTGGCCGCTCGCTCGCAGCTGGGGCCCGTCGTCCACAGCTCAGTGTCATGGCTGAGTTTGAGTGAGTCTGTTTTCAAATAGATTATGTTTATATATTAACTCATATATCCAACAGAAAAGATAAAGCAGGGCAGTCTTTACTGGGGCAGACCGCTCAAAGGAGAGTACAATGAGAACTACATGCACGCGTCTGCTCACAGGCGGGAGAGAGGTGAAGGTAGAGGCATCACCATGGTAACCTCAGCCCTTATGTGCAGAGCCCCTACGTGTAAAAAGGGGCACTTGCTTATGTGTGTGTGTGTGTGTTTTCGGTGTGTGTGCTGGTGTGTATGTGGGTATTCATGTAAAAACGACAGAGGGAGTGTGATTGTGTGTGTCCATCACAGGTGCTGCCAGTCGATGCCAACGAGTGTTTGGTTGGCCTCCTGGGCGTGGCCGATCTCCTCAGTGATGCTGTGTTGGCGCCACAGCTTCTGAATCTTTCTGTAGCGCTCCCGACAGAGGTGGAGTGGGTTCCCTCGCCTGGACACACACACACACACACACACACACACGCAAACATAATGAGTGAACAGAAAAATCCACACACAAAGACAAAGATTTATGAACATGCAGACACATGACCACCACTTTACACTGATTTATTTACAACATGTGTGTGTGTGTGTGTGTGTGTGTGTGTGTGTGTGTGTGTGTGTGTGAGGGAAGTGAACCCACCTGAGACCCTGGTCTGTCTCTCCGTAGTCGTCCAGGTAAGGCGGGGCGTAAAAACAGCCCTTTGTCTTTCCAGCCAGGAACAACACCTGACTCTCCCTCACCCTGGAGCACAGAAACTTACAGTTACGCTTATACACACTTATAGGCACACACACACAAATGTATACACACACACAAACGAGACACACAAACATAGACACATAAACATAGACACACACATACCTAAGGAGTCTGCTTAGTCTGGATTGAATATCATTCTGGCCTTTTAGAACATGCATATCACACACAGCCTTAAGCGCTCTATATCTCTCACAATCACACACACACACACTATTGTATACCTGAGGAAGATGCCGACTCCAGCCCCGCAGGCAAAGGTGTGTGCAGTGCAGGCCCCGACCTCCTCCTTCTCTCCATCCAGTTCAGTCTGGCAGCAGTAGCTCTGGGAGCACAGCATCGCACCACACACCAGACACAGCGTAGGGGCACGAGACTTGTCCACACCGGACTTAGGACACCTGAGAGAGAGAGACACACACACACATCAGTACACACACCAGACACACAGTCCACAATGGACTTAGGACACCTGAAACACACACAGACACGCCATCATACACAGACAGCCTTCATGTGAGGGGTGATGAATGACAGGGCCTGTGTGTGTGTTTGCAAGAACACTCACGTGAAACTGGAGGCCTGGTTGATAAGGGCACTGTAATCATCTGGCAGCTCAATAAGCTGGTTGGATTCACGTGGGAAACTACAGAGGCAAAAACACAAACACATGCTTACCATCATCACACACACACACACACACACACTCACTCACAGCTATCTGTCCAAGTTGTGCATCTGCTACAACACCCGAGCCAGGTACTGACCTGATGAGAGTCCCGCTACCCTGTAGGCACTGTTTCACATCCGGGTGAGAGCACCACCTAGAGGACGACAGGAGGACACAGCACACTTTACACACACATCTCTGCAGCACAGTGACCGGTTTCAGATACCTGTATAGGATAAACACTGCAGCTTCTGACCTGTCCTATGCTCAGCACACATCTGATTTAACAACAGGTACCTTACAGCAAGTGAAAGTGTGTGTGTGTGTGCTCCTACCCTTGCAGTAAGGGTTCCAATAGGTCTTGATGGATGTAGAAGAGCTGAAGAAGGTTGCATGGCAGATGGAGGTATCCACACAACGCCTCCCACTGGCCAGGGCCGAGAACTACCACACACACACACACACACACACACACACACACACACACACACACACACACACACACACACACACACACACACACACACACACACACACACACACGTCAATTCTGAAAGCATGTCACAGCCTGATGTATGTATGATACACAGCCCAGTGTCTGTGCCTGCCTATAACTATGTGTGTGTCTGTGTGTGTGTGTGTGTGTGTTTATACCATGCAGCTCTGGAGGAGTGGGCACTCCGTTGAGGTGGTGGAAGAAGAGAGCTGTTGCCCTCAGGTAGGGCAGGATGCCAGCCTTCACACAATGCCACAGGTGCCACCCTGAGCTCACATCACACAAGGCACTAGAACACAAACACACACGCCATCAGGATCAAACCACAGCCAGGATAACTAAATAAATTGAGACAAATCGAATATCTCAGGACACGTGATGCCTTCGAATCGAATGATCAAACCACCACTGGGAATTTAAAACTCTAGATAGTGAGTATGCAGCGACACCGATGTCGCCTTTCATCAATCTCTCCTACCCAACTATTTCTGAAAAGCAAATCTGATAGGGCAGCGAACAATGACACAACACCTCCTGACGCGGCCTTAAGTTTAACATAATTTTGCCTGAAGTGGTATCGACGCGTGGTATCGGAGCATTTTCATGAGTATGAGTACGAGTATATGAGCACAGTATCGGCACGATATTAAATAGTGTTTTTGGTACATCTCTACAAGATCAAACATCTGGTTAAGGGAAGACTGATGTCACGTCCTGTGCCCTCACCTGCCCAGGTGTGTCCTGAGTGTGTTGTAGAGACGACACACCGCCTCTTCTTCCTCCTTATCTGCTTCGTCACTCTCCTGCTCCATCGTCGTCTCCACTGAACACACACACACACACACACGTTTGTATGAGTACTTGATATTGACTAGAAGAATCTTGTGTGTGTGCACCTGACACTGCCGTCAGAAGAATCTACATTGTGTGTAAGTCAGTGAGTGAGTGTGTGTGTGTGTGAGAGAGAGAGAGTAAGTGTGAGAGTATGTGTGTGTGAGCGAGAGAGAGAGTGAGAGTGAGAGTGAGAGTGAGAGTGAGAGTGAGAGTGAGAGTGAGAGTGAGAGTGAGAGTGAGTGTGTGTTTGTGTGTGTGAGTGTGCGAGTGAGAGTGTGTGCGTTGGTACCTGGCACTGAGGTAAGCAGGATCTGGACCATGTGCGCCACGGTGACCAGGTGTAGGAAGTGAAGTTGAGTGACGTCCACAGACAGCCCTGAGCCGTCCAGACAGTGGACAGACGAGTAGGACAGCACCAGACTCACCTGGCAGAGACAGACAGGTTTAGTCATGTAGAGGATGTCCAGAAGACCAATGTCTCACCAATGTTCACAGCGTCAGGCGTCAAATACAACAGTGATACAGTACCAAGGCCAGTATGTGCGCACACTCACCAGTAAGTGGAACATGTCTACATCCAGAATGCAGGGAGAACTTTTCACCTCTGGGTCTGGAACAAGTGCTGTTAAAACACAGACACACACACTCTATGTAAAAACGTGAACATTCACTTTAGTCAGTCCAATACATAGCCTGCTAGCAGCCACGCTAACACATGAACATTCACATGAACAACATGTCTGAATGATTGGTTGGACAAGGACAGAGTGCAGTGCTTGGTGGTATGGTAGTGGTGTCTATGTGTTTTCCAACTGATGACAATCTGTAGCATGTGCATGCATGTGTGTGTGTGTGTGTGTGTGTGTGTGTGTGTGTGTGTGTTTGTTTACCTGCCAATAGTCTGATAAAGTGAGTCTGCACAGTGGAAAGGCAGCCAGCAGTCCAGCATGCAGAGCCAAACCTGACCAAGGAGCTAAGACAGTCATCCTGCAGAGAAAGAAAGAGGGAGAGAGAGAGAGAGAGAGAGAGAGAGAGAGAGAGAGAGAGAGAGAGAGAGAGATAGATAGATAGATAGATAGATAGATATTAGCGTCACAGAACAGATCATTAATAGGTGCACGGAACAGAGTTCTGAGGCGGTTGCCTAGCTACCTGTCTGCAGGGTAAACTCCCAAACAGAGGCTTCTCCTCATCCAGCAGCAGCCGCTCTGCAACACACACACACACACACACACACACCATTAAAAACACATTTATTTTTAAAGAAGCATTTTTGAATACACAGCCTTGCCCTTTGTCCTTACTTCATGCATAGCAAGTAAGCGTCAATGACAAAGCACACTGCTCCCATTAAAATCTGTTTTTAATCGAAACACTGCCGTCCTTGCTGATGATTTGTCAGTAGCAGTGGATCATACCACACCACGCCTGCACAGTGTGTGTGTGTATGTGTGTGTGTGTACACTCGGTCGGACATGGTGTAGGAGAAGGTTTGAGTGGTTACAATGCCTTTGGGGGTTTGCACATGATATAGACAGATCTATAGACTGGATGGTGTGTGTGTGCGTGTGCGTGTGCGTGTGTGTGTGTGTGTGTGAGACAGACCTATAGACTAGATGGTGTGTGTGTGTGTGTGTGTGTGTGTGTGTGTGTGTGTGTGTGTGTGTGTGTGTGTGACAGACCTATAGACTGGATGGTGTAGGCACAGCTGCCCCAGCACAGTATGGGTACCCTGGGATCCTGTTCATTAGGATGCACCTTCAGCCCCACCTTATAGGTAGCCGTGCCGAAGGTGGTCAACATCTCCTTGATGGTGTCGGAGTAGGGGCTCCTGCCACAGAGGGGGAGGGGGACAGGGTCAAACCCACACACACACACTTATTCTATCACATTCACTGTATATGTACACCAAACCACTGTGTGTGTGTGTGTGTGTGCTCACGTTGGAGTGTGATCCAGTCTAAATCCCTCTGGGACTGGGCAGTCAGGCTCACTCTCTGTGTCCACACACTCCGCACCTGTGGGAAAAACATAAAATCATTGCACTACATTTTAACCCAACCCAACACACACTTCAACATACACATGCAAACAGGCAGTGATTAGGTAACAATCTGGGCCAACTGCTTACCAACAACACTAACAATTACACCACACTCATGTGTTTGATCACACACTTCAACACACACATGCGTTCGATCACACACTTCCACACACACATGCGTTCGATCACACACTTCCACACACACATGCGTTCGATCACACACTTCCACACACACATGCGTTCGATCACACACTTCCACACACTCATGTGTTTGATCACACACATGCGTTCGATCACACACTTCCACACACTCATGCGCTCGATCACACACTTCCACACACTCATGCGTTCGATCACACACTTCCACACACTCATGCGTTCGATCACACACATGCGTTCGATCACACACATGCGTTCGATCACACACTTCCACACACTCATGCGTTCGATCACACACTTCCACACAGATGTGATGATCAAGGATGATAATAACTTTTCTAACTTTAAACCACACTGTCCCTGAGACAACTGGACTACATGTATCTTTTCTACCCGTGTTATCTGGTATAACTAAAGGCCTCCAGTATGTTTGCAAAATCCTACTTCTACTTACTAATAAACAAAAGAGTTTCTGATTGTCTTCAGACTCCACCACATTTGTTACAGTTAATCATTATCCTACTGTCGGACCCAGTTGTATCTCTCACACACGTAGCACACACACCACAGGTGGAAATCTGGTTGCTAGGATACTCACTGATGGGTTTGGCCTTCCTGTGGGCGGCTTGAAGAGCCTTGACCTGCTGACCAATCGTCTTAAGCCATGGGGCCAGGGCGGGCTGCTCACAGCTGCAGAGAGTGAAGAGGCGCTGTTACAGTGACACTGTATAACCAGTAGGGGGCAGTAGACCATGGTCACTGTGACTGGGTCACTGTATGGGTAAGCAGTGACAAATTGATCCTTTTTAGTGGCTCAGCCTGCTTAAGGCAACCAGAGCACACACATATTACTACACACACACACACACACACACACACACACACACACACACACACACACAGCGATGAACTTAACGTATAGGTGATGAACTTAACATAAGTGATGAACTTATCCATTTTAGTGGCTCAGCCTGCTTAAGGCAACCTGAGCACACACACACACACACGCACGCACACATACTTGCAGGTGTCAAACTGTACTCTCTTGAGTATTCTTCGGGTGAACACAATACTCATGCTTCCTGTCACCTGAGGTCATTCAACGATCCATATTTTAGTCCTTTCCTTTTTACTGACACAAGATAACCATCAATGGGTAGGACTGAAGAGGGACTGAACAACTTCAGCCCAGACTCGAACCTTGGTCCTCATGGTCACTCAGACCTTGAACGCACATATGACCCTGCACACACATATAACTACACACACACGCACACACAGACACCCTTGTTGGCACTCCAACCCTGCACCTCGGCCTCCCCCCCATTATCAATGAGACTGAATCAACAAGCACTGAAGGCCCCCACAACCTTCCAAATCGGGGCTCTTCAGTAGTGACGCTGGGTCTGATTGGTGGACATGCTAAGAGCAGGCTGGAGTCACAGGTCATCCAGCGGGGTGCGTGACAACCAGAGTGAACGGGGCCTATAGGTGTGTTATGTGTGCTTATTACACGGCTCTTCTTAATGCTGTAGAATGCTCCATTCACTTGAATGGGGCTTCCCAACGTTCTGCGGTCAACTATTTTCCGATAACTGACCGTTGCTATGCAGTTAATGACCGCTGTCAAGGAAAGTGGCCTTTTTGCCTCTGATTCACATCTTTCGTAGCACTCCGCAAGTAGTACGGTAACTTATCAAGGGAGTTTCAGCGGACGGTTGAGCAGCTGTGTTCTAAAGAATGTTCAACTGTCTTTGAAGTTCAACGTCTTTGGCGAACTATTTCTCTGCTTTTTAACACTACGTATAGTAACAAAAACAAATACATTGTAAAAAGACACACTGTGTTAAGTAATTTTTTTTAGTTTTAGCCGTATAATAAGCGGGATAATGTATAGAACGCCGGTCATTGTCGGGAAAATAAGCCCCTTCACGGTGAATCAACACCCCTCCGCTTCGCGTCGGGGTGCTGTTCGCCATGTCGGGGCTTATTTTCCCGACATTGACCTGCGTTCTATACATTATCCCTTACATAATCTCTCACACACACACACACACAGGACTTCAAATGACTCCGCCAAGATGGCTGTGCCTTTAGCAGAGTTCAGCAAGTACCCTGGATTATGCTGGTCACTCTCTGCTTATCTGGAGCCCCTACACACACACACACACACACACACGTCCCACCCTGTTTTTATCACTGGAAATACCTGTTGGACACAGGGAAGACTGGTGCAGTGAAACCTGGACACCAACTAGGTATATATTCCAGCAACATCCAGAGTTCAGGGTGATAACTGAATGCCTGTGAGACCAGGAAGCTAGTCTCTAACTGACTGTCTCTCTCTCTCTCTCATGCACACACACACACACACACACACACACACAGTGCTGGTGAAAAACAACCTGCAGTGTAAGCTGCTGATGGCCTTTTACCGCTCCACCATCGAAAGCGTACCGGCGCGTACTGCATTTCGGCGTGGTACTCCGGTGGTTCTGCGGCAGACAAGAGAGCCCATCAAAATATCATTGGCTGCTCACTGCCCTCCCTGGAAAACGCTGCCTGCTCCCACTACCTCAGTAGGGCCAAAAACAGTACAGGTCCTCAATAGCAAGGACCACACGTCTAAAGGACAGTTCAGTCACCATATAGATAGGTAGATGGATACTTTATTAATCCAGAGGGAATTCTGGTGTGTTAGACCAGAATGTAACTGTATTTATGGAGGATATGCAAGGACAGCCCAATATTGCAAAGTACCTCAGGGGAATAATTAATTCAATTGCCATATTTGTTTTACTTCTAAATGTTTTATTTACTTTATTGGATTCTTGTTTTGTTGTATATTGTCTCTCATGGAACCAACAGCACTCCAAATTCCATTGGATGCAGAGCTATCAGATAAGAATAAAGGCTCACACACACACACACACACAGTGAAGGATAACTAGCTTGCAGCTTAGCGAAGACTCAAGGGTAGTTATTGGATCAGCAGGTTTGCTAAATCCACATGTAACAAATATATCCACAGCCTAACAAACTCTCTGCCTAGAGACCTCCCTCTGCAGCCAGGCCTCTGGACATGCGCGCGCGCGCACACACACACACACACACACACACACACACACACACACACACACACACACACACACACACACACACACACACACACACACACACACACACACACACACACACACACATTGCCTGGGTAGAAGAACTCACTTGCTCACTGTAGGAACCATTTGGGAATCTTAAAAAAAAAAATTCAACACTGCAGCAACTCTTCAAGCGCTGATTACAGGTTCCAGGAAAGAACATCTTAACCCATGAACTGATGGGGTTAGTTCTTCTCTCAGGTCTAGCAGGTAGTGGTGTTGGACTAACTGCACTGATCCTTGGTGATTGGCCCAAATGATGCATTACAGTGCTTAACGGTCATCTTTATTCAGCCATGATTTCATATCACCAAGTAAACATACTGGTTTTGAAGTAAATATGTCTTAACGCCTGAACGTTCATGTCCAATGATCAAAATAATGGGCAAGACACACACACACACACCTGCTGGAGGTCTTTTTGAGAGGCAGAAGGGGGATGACTGTGTTGCTTAGACACTCGCAGAGTGGACACAGGAACTCTCCGTTCTCCACGTCGTAGCTGGTGTGCACACGCAACCGCTGCTGCCGCCGCTGCTCCTTGGCCTGCACCGCCTCAAAGTACCTGCAGGGGGAGCACACACACACACACACATTAATGTAGACACATACACACGTGAATGCAAACACACACACGAACGCACATTAATGTAGACACATACACACGTGAATCAAACACACACACGCACGCACGCACATGAATGCAAAGTCACAAACGCACACAAATGCAAAGACCTACCTTTGCCAGCAGTGGGAGTGCATGATGTGTCCACAGCTTCCTGTGTGTGTGCCGATGGACAGGTCAGGGTGCATGTAGAGGGGGTCATATTTCTCTGCAGAAAACAGAACACACCCACATCAGCAACACACACACAATAAAAGTCACTTGCACACAATCACATTTAGCACACCACACACAAACAAACAAACAATAAGTAACTTGCACACCACATTTAGCACGCACACACACACACACACTGACCAGGGTCTGGGGGTGGGCGCTGACGGTTCTTGGACATGACTGTGGACCTCTGGACGAAAGCGGCCAGCACCATGGCTCTGCCGTCGGGGCGGATCTCCTGCTCCTCCTGGCACAGGATGCACGTCACCACCTGCTTCCGCTCACACACACGCGTCCGCCGGGGACCCACACACACCAGCGCCGCGTCCGCACTCGTCGGACTAAGGGGGGGGGGAGATCAAACAGTGTGTGTGTGTGTGTGAGAGAGAGCGAGAGTATAGACACAATTCTACACTTTGGGAGCTGTGGAGGTATAATCTGTGCTGTGAGAAGCAGTTCCACGTTCCCTACACTGGAGACGGACCTGCCAGCAATGAGGCTAACTCTAGCATCTTTCGCTGAATAATTGGAACAGATCCTCGTTTTTGCTGATAAAGTTTGTGTGTGTGTGTTTGTTTGTGTGTGTACCTGTGCTCTGCTGAGGTAGATGTGGAGGCCTCCAGCTCGTCTAGGCTGGTCTGCTGGAAGAGCTCCTTGTTCTCGTTGATGAAGTGTCTCTGCATTTCAGACATCTGGGCCATGATCTTCTCCCTGCGCAGCCTGGCCATCTCAGCCTTCCTCTTCCTCTCCGCTTTGTCCTTGTCCCGCACCGTCTACACACAAACACACACACATTAGCAAAATAGACCCCACATACACATACCAATTTGCACACACACACACACACACACACACACACACACACACACACACACACACACACTGGCAGTTTTGAGTCACCTCTTCTTGGCTCTGTCCTCCATGATCTGCCACAGGAGTGGTGACAGTGCGCTCCCGCATGGTCTTTATGCTTGCCACAGTCTGTGCAGAAACACACACACAAGAGTAGAAGAGAGAGAGTGTATGAGTATTCGGAACTCTTCGGTGAAAGCCAACATCTGCTGCCCCCTAGTGGGAGTATGCAGGGATGGACCTGATGTGTGTTTTCTCTCCTTATTTCTGTGCTGTGCGGTGATGAAGGCAGAGGAAGAGGATGTTGTTTGGGGGATGAAGGCTAACCTTGAGTATCCAGCGGATCGTGTCCTTGTGCACCTCCAGATGGGGGGCATTCTGCAGGGTCTCCAGCAGGGCCAGAATACTGGCAGAGTTAGAGGGAGCCTCACCAGGACCTGACACACACAGACACACACACAGACACACACACACAGACACACACACACACACACATACACACAGACACACACAGACACACACACACACACACACACACACACACACACACAGGGAAACAATTACGAACAGTACACAACAGCTTGATTCCTGTTCCATCTAGATTATGTTGTATGTGTTTACAAGGATATTCTTCAGTGTGAATGTGCAGGTGTGTGTGTGCTTACGTGAGATCTTGAGTGTGAAGTTGAATGTGGCCTCCTCTTCACTGTTTTCCAGCTGCTGGTGCTCCTCCAGGAGAGCCATTCCCGTCAGGTGCAGCACCTGTGTGTGTGTGTGTGTGTGTGTGTGTGTGTGTGTGTGTGTGTGTGTGTGTGTGTGTGTGTGTGTGTGTGTGTGATGCAGAACAAGTGTTACACACACTCTTATTAAAAATGTCCCCCCTGTGCAAGCCCCCCCCCCCTTGCCCTCTATGGCATAGACTCAGACCAGTGACCCCCCCTCCTTACCCTCTGCAGCATAGACTCAGACCAGTGCCCCCCGCTGGGCTCGACGGCCCACTGCAGGACAGTTCCCAGAATGCTCAGCAGCACGTCACACTGCAGCAGGTTCACCAGGCTGGCAAACAGAGGGCAGTACTGGGGCAGCACCGGAGGCGGGAGCGCTGAAACACACACACACACAGAGGCAATGAGATACATAAATATGCAATGACAATTACAACACACACGCAATTGCCAGACAGACAATCCCAAATCTCCCCAAAAGATGTTTAACATACGAGTCCAATCAGCAGACTGTGTTTGCGTGTCCTTCATTGTTTGTGTCCCAGTTAATCCACGTGTGTTAGCGTCCCCCACGTGTGTAAGTGCCCCAGAGTGTGTTAGTGTCCCCCACGTGTGTTAGCGTCCCCCACGTGTGTAAGTGCCCCAGAGTGTGTTAGTGTCCCCCACGTGTGTTAGCGTCCCCCACGTGTGTAAGTGCCCCAGAGTGTGTTAGTGTCCCCCACGTGAGTTAGTGTCCCCCACGTGTGTTAGTGTCCCCCACGTGAGTTAGTGTCCCCCACGTGTGTTAGTGTCCCCGTGTTTCTAAGCAGCATGAGATGCAGTGAGGGAGGCCAGTACCTGTGTCCTCTCCATGCTGTCTCTTCAGCTTCCTCTGGGCCTCTTCCGCCTGCAGCACACACACACACACACACGTGAACACACACACACACGTGAGCACACACACACACGTGAACACACACACACACGTGAGCACACACACACACGTGAGCACACACACGTGAACACGCACACCAGAAATGACATTCCTACAGTGTATTCACATTTACGCATATGATTATGCTGGTGTTGTTGAAGATGGAGGGTTGTTGTTGTGTGAGAGAGGACATTTCCAACGGCGACACAGGGGCAAAGACAGATTTAACAGCCTTTGCACGTGAGCGCTGTGTGCTTGAGTGTGAATTGTGGCACTGTGCACAAATGTAGTCTGTGTGTGTGTGTGTGCGCACATGTACGTACCTTTGACTGGTCTGCACGTGAGTAGTGATGAAAGTAGAGGTTGAACTGCTTTGCACAAACTGGTCTCAGTTCATACAGCCCCCTGCCTGTTACACCAGGCTTCCTATACAGCACAAACACAAGAACACACATTAACATGCATCCACACAGTCACAATGACGGCAATGGCTTAAGTGGGAATGGGGGTGACAACACTGCCTACTTCTTTGCTGTTATTGACAGTTAAGTGGAAATATAAATTTGATATCTATTTTGGCTCATTTGAATCTGCCATTGTTCTGGATTTCGTATGTGAAAGGGACTTAGAGATCATGATGAGATTCCCTGCCTCTTTACTCTGCAATTCAATCGAATATGTGAAATAGATTTGTATCAAATTAATTCTGTTGTCCAGTGAAAGAGAGCAAGAGTTAGGGACAAAAGAACTCACTTGAACGAAGCCACACTGTCGATAATACTCTCCATACCAGTCTCTTTATTCTCCTGCAAGGGGGGGAGACAAAGGGAATAAGGAGAAAAGCAAAAATCAGCTCCATACCTGCACTGCTGCGTACTTCCACTAGGGTGCAGCAGAAGTTAGCTTTCACAGAAGAGATGCTCATACACTTTTTCTTCTATGTGTGTGTGTCGTGTCGTGTGTGTGTGTGTGTGTGTGTGTGTGTGTGTGTGTGTGTGTGTGTGTGTGTGTGTGAAACTCACATTCTCTGGTAGTGCTTTGACCAGTTCGCTGTGGGCCATTGGTCTGATGCAGAGCTGATGGATAACCTCACGCTTGATCTCATCACACGGATGGACCTGACCAATACCTGCCACAAACCTCTCACCTGGGAAACACACACACACACACAAATTAGTTTTGTAACTCACACTCACCTACAGGCCACACATATACTGCATCTAATGCATGAACACCTTCACAAACAAGAGTGTGCAGTCACTGAATTACACAAACATTTATGTCTATTACTAAAGTCTCACACACGCACAACCTTAAAACAAACTTAAAACTTTGGCACAAACTATACATGTGCACTTAGTGCAATATATATAGTCACAAGATGAATACATGATATACACCCACCTAAGGGCTGACATATTCTCACTCTCACACAATTTAGCCACATCAGATGCTGTAGGCTCAGGAGCTGTACCAACCACACACAGTGCCTACACACACACACACACTGATTGGTCTGCCAACTCACCCACAACCATGATGATGAGGTGAAGCATCTCCTCTATTAGAGTGTTGTTCTGTTGGACCACATCCTACACACACACACACACACACACACACACAACACCATATATTAACTGGGGGACTGGGGTAGCAAGGGGAGGGACACCTTTAAAGTTCAGCATCTCAGAAATACTTGACAATTAAAGATAAAACATTATAACAAATATAAATATCCATCTTGATTAGCAGTTAACCCAATACAGTCACAGTTGGAAACCTATGTGTTTAAGGAGCTGTGTGTGTGTGTGTGTGTGTGTGTGTGTGTGTGTGTGTGTGTGTGTGTGTGAGTGTGTGAGTGTGTGAGTGTGTGAGTGTGTGAGTGTGTGAGTGTGTGAGTGTGTGAGAGAGTGTGTGTTGAAGGATGCTGCCGATGAGAATATGACCCAGTAATCAGAGGGCCCATCATCCACAATGCATTGCCATTCCACCATATACTCTGTGTGAAATTGTTTGAGTGATGCGTGTTCTATGCATTATTATTCATATACTCTGTGTGACTTTGCTTGAGTGATGTTCCAATACCAATGTTTTATGCATTATTATTCATATACTCTGTGTGAAATTGCTATGATTGATTAAGTCATTAAACCATATACCTTGTGTGAAATTGATAATCAGCGTACCCAGCTGAGCGCTGCTTGTGTGGAGTTTAGTAACGTGTTTTTGCAATATTTTTATACTTTGAGTAAGGATCTGCTTGAAGGTGAAATTTGATTAACCTGTTTTTGCATTATTATTCATATAAATTGTATTTGAGCTTTCTGAAACTAGCGTTTGAAACAAACCAGAAAATGTGTAAAGTGCTGCTCTACTTAATTTTGACCTATGTGTTAGATCTCTGGGGGTGCTTAGCAACGTACACGAAGCAGACAGGAAGAGGCCCCTGATAATACAGGAAGCAAAGGGGTGTCAAGGGCAGGCTAAGAACCTAGGTTGCTAGACGACCCAAGGGAGGGATCAGCTGTTGAAGGAGGGGAAGTGGTAAAAGTTTAAAAGCCAAGTCCGCTGTGGATTTGGCAGTCTTTTCTATTACGCGCTGAATTGACTCAATTGATTGCTCTGTTCACTTTTTACTTATTTCTTAGTTTATACTTTTGTAAAGGTCCAAAGCCTATAGTCTAGTGTTTTATTTTGATTTGTGCTTTTGAGCACTTTTGCCTCTTTTTATAATAAACAATCAGAGGTCTTTGTTAAAATCCGTACACCTGCTTCTGCGTCCGTTCCTTGTTTGAGTACCACTGAATTCGCTGAATCACCTTACTCATAGCTTGTCCAGGAACCGTGCTGTGACTTTGATAAGGTTGCCTATTAAAGAGGTGGAACCATTGATGAGCTGCAGTGATCGGACGGGCGAGTGACGGGTAAGTGTTCCCCTTGTCCTTCACGGGATAAGCATACAATAGGGGGCTAAGAGAGTTCCCTTGTTGTATGGTGACAGAGACGCAAAAAGGTGGAGCTATAAGGAGTGCCAAGATTTCCGAACTAGTCTGTACTAAATGTTAGTGACAAAGTGCCGTCTTAGTTAATTGTGAGAGCTGTCGAAAAGGCTCTCGGCGTCGAAAAGCAAACAATTAATTATTACTTGGAGGTTACTAAAGGATACATTTAACAGTGTGTTACCTTGTTGGCGTTCTCTCTGCTGTATCTCTTGCGTCCATCGAGGGAGCTGAAGATGTGGAACAGCTCAAAGCGACTCAGCATGATCATTAGGAAATGGTTGGGATCCATCATGGATGCTCCTGCCTGGTGACCACACGCACACAGACAGGACAGACAGACAAAGAGACAGTCAGCGACAGACAGACGTCAGAAGTGTAGGCACAGACATAAGAGTCGGACCCACATGCACAAACACGCACTTCACCTCGACCAGAACACACCAAAGAGGCTGGCTTATTGATATAGCAGTCACAGCGCATACTGAACCGCACTGATGGCACACTGCAAACTTCACTTCTTTAAACACACTCACACTCACCTGTAACATGATGAGGTCTTTATCAAACATCTCCACCCTGCACTTCACATTGTGGTAGTAGTAGATCTGCACACAGACACAAACCATGAGACAGACAGTTAAATAATGCTGGGCAGTAATACTCATGCCTCTACAGTAACTCTCCAGTAACCCAACAGTAAGACTCACAGCTCTACAGCTATTCCTCTGGAGCACCCAGTATCCCTCCTCACCTGATCGACCAATGAGAAACCATTCCTCACCTGATCGACCAATGAGAAACCATTCCTCACCTGATTGACCAATGAGAAACCATTCCTGCGCCACATTCCAGCATGCACCTGGGCACAGAGCACCAGGCAGCGGAGGGGGTGTTCTATCAGCATGGGGGGGCTCAGCTCACTCTGGGGAGGGGGGCAGACGAGGAGAGGAGTAAGAAAGGATTACAGTGTTAAGGCGAGACACTACAGGTGAATAGGGTATTTTTTTTAAATAATAGATATCACCATGAAACTTCCTCAGTTGATTACTCACACATGTATGAACAAAAAATGTATTACAAGTTTCTGTAATTACTATGTTTGATTATGCAAATTAGGCCTTATCTAATTAAATATGCTCAAATTTGCATATATTTCCGGTAGATATCTCTGGACATAGATTCAGGAAGTGTCAAGCCATACCACGTGATGCGTCTGAGCGAATCACGTTATCAGAAACCACCGCAAACCAATGAAATTGCGTCCTTATGTTTAAACCCCCGTTTTTGCTAACATCATTGGTTACTGCTGGAAAGGAAATGTCCTTATTTGGATTAGATAACGTTGTGTGAGAGCTATAGCGCTTTCCAACGGTACCAAACATGTCTAGCATCAGAAAGCCGACATACTGCACGTTACGTTAGACTGCTAACTTTCCTGGAAACCTATGAGAATGCTGACGCCGCGACCAGACAAAATGTGAATAAATATACACATTAATGTATAATTAGGATATTTTCTTTATGCTAGTATGAAAGATTACATGTTTAGGGAGTGAACTAGCTCAAAATCTCAAAATTGACCACTGCTGAAAAAACAATGTTTTTGCCTGCCGTGTCTCGCCTTAAGAAGGAGAGGAGGGTAGACGTGACTTCAAAAAAACATCAACTCTTATTGAAACACTACTTATCTTATAATCTGTTTAATTTCAAACACACAAACTCACCAGGGGTAGTTGCTCAGGAAAGCGGTAGGCCACTTCGGTTTTGCTGAGGAGGACATGTAAACCTGGGGAGAGAATGACAACAGTTAATATCAGAGACAAGCGGTGTGTGTGTGTTGGTTTATGCTGCCGGTGAGACACAGGTAGGTGGATGCTGTTGAGATTACAGGGAATCTCCTGGCACAGTACGCAGTAGTGAATGCTGTGTGTGTTACCTGTGAGTGTGAGTGTGTGTGTGTGTGTGTGTGTGTGTTCGATACCAGTGAGCAGGTGGGACAGGTGGCTGTTGACTTACTCATGGATTACGCAGTGAATGGTGTGTGAGTAACTTGCGAGTATGCGGGATAAAGGTCGGTGGATACAGAAGTTTTCCTCACTCACGCAGTAGTGGACCGTGTGTGTGTGTGTGTGTGTGTGTGTGTGTTATACCTGCGAGTAGGCGGGACACGGGCAGGTGGATGCTGACTTTCTCCTGGCTGACGCAGTAGCGGATGGTGTCGACCGAGTGTCCGCACATGCTCAGTGTGATGGGCTGCTCCCCATCAGTGAAGCCGCTGTGGCAGTGTGTGAGGATGGAAAGGCACTTCCTGTACGCCTCGATCAGAACCGGTTCCTGTCACACACATGCGCGTGCACACACACACACACACACACACACACACACACACACACAGTGAAAATCAATGATGTAGAAACACACACACACACGACAGAAGCCACTCCCCCAACGTGGATATGAGTGAATGAGTGAGTGTGTGTGTGTGTGTGTGTGTGTGTGTATATTTAAGAAAAAGTTTGTGTTTGCGTGTATCTGTTTGTTACTCACATCAGTAGCACACCACTCCTGGATCATTGATATGATGTGTGTGAGTTTCATCTGTAGGGTGAAGGCCGCCTCCCACTCTGGCTCCATCTCTATGTGCTGTCCAACCTGCCTGACAACAGGATCCATACCCTACACACACACACACACACACACACACACACACACACACACACACCATCAAAACATGACATTGCATGGACACATTCATGGTTCAAACAGACATTTGAAATGAAAACTAATTGGAAATGTGCACACAGACACAAACTAGGGCTGGGCGATATGGGAAAAAGTTATATTTCGATTTTTCCCCCCCAAAATTTTCGATTTCGATTTTATATCACGATATGAACAAAATCACCCCAATTTTTTTTGAAAAACGTACATGCAAATACCCGCATTCTGGTGCATTTTACCATGTTTTTCTCTGAGATGTAAATCATGTTATCAGCATATCAAATTCACAATTGATATAGGTTTGGTGGCCTGATAATTATTTTGGCTACATTCAAACTGACCACCTCATTAAAGTATGACTGTTCAGGTCAGAAATGGCCAAATGTGTATTGAAACCCAAAGTCTTTAAGGATGGAAGCTGCCAGAAGTAAACGGTTCACGTAGGGGAAATAGTTTTCATACATGGCAAAGCTTGACAGCATGCCCAGCACACCAATGTTCATTTTATTTGTGGCATTGACATCATCTTTCGTGTGTGAGTCAAAGAGAGGTATACAAGTGAGTGACACATTAAAAAAAAAAAATCTTCTTTGGTGAGTGTGTTTAGTCGCTGCTGTCGTTAGAAAATCTGCCATTAGCTAGCTAACGTTAACGCCAGATTAGCTCACGGTTGTTATGGCAATAACAATACGATTATAGCCAGATAATGTCCATTGGGTGGTCCACTACAGGTAAAACTTGGGCAACTCTGACTTACTTTCCTCTTCTTCGAAAAAAAAATCCGTATGTCCATTTCTGTGGTCTGCTTCTAGCGCGACGCTCCGATCAAATCAGAGAATGAATGAACATTAATGACAGTTGAATCTGCGTGCGCGATGAGGCTGCGTAGTACACCAGGAAAACGCGGAGTGGATTTATATTGCTGTGGGTATTCCCCACTGATAAAGTTGAACGGATTTAATTGTGAAGCAATGGAAAGAATAATGGACTAGTAGACCAGCAGTCACGCACGCACTATTTTGACTGCAAAAGTGGGGGGGTCGAAACGACTTGTTTTGAAAAGTGAGGGGGTCTTGTCCCCCCCCAATTACATTGTCGCGACGCCCATGGGCTACGTGCGGCGCTGTATTCGCGGGTCTGTGAAAACATTGATTTTTTTTTTTTTTTTGAAGGCGCCGTCTAATCGAACGTCTCATTTAAAACCGTAGAAAAAAATTACATCGCGATTAAAATCGAAATCGAAAAATCGCCCAGCCCTAACACAAACACACCAGAAGAACTTTGCTTCCTTCCACACACGCACACGCACACACACACGAACCTTGCAGCATCACACACATGCATGCATACACACACACAGATCAGGACCTTCCAGACCGCACACTACATCACACACATTTGGGCACAGACAGTAATCATGCTGACGTCTTTAGAGCTTCCTGCTGTCAGAGATCAAGTCGGTTAACCTACTCAGAGTTGGAGGTTGCCGTGACCCAATTAACTACAAACACACCAGACCACAAGTGGCACAATAAGCACCAGCAGTTTATAGACACAAACACTATTGTAAAGAAAGAAAATATGAATTAGTTGTTCTACAGCCAAAAGGCATTTTTTGTCTCTTAACGCATGTGTTTCAATACGCCATCTACTTCAAAATCAAGTCCAATGCTGACGTAGATTTGACTGGTTGGTACATATCTACGTCATGCCATGCATAGACTCTCGGCCCAGTAAACCTTCAGCCACTTGTCCACTCTTGTATTTTTCTAAATTATGCAGTTGGTGGACTTAGGCTCTGAGCTGGTGGGGCAGTTCCACTTTAATTGGACAGTACAGGTGTATTACAGACCACACTGCCACCAGGTGGTAACCTGCACACAAGCATAGAACTACAGAGAGCAGCCACCAACCAGCCTCCATGGTTACCTGCATGCACTTGAGCAGTTCCATGAATGCGTCGAGTCCCTCCAGAAACTTCTCCCTGAGCTTGTCTGACCACTCAGTGGGTCGGCTGATGAGGACGTACCTGCAAAACACGCGCAATGCTGTTTAACACACACACACTCGTGCAGATAGTGGAAGTACAAATCATATTAAACATTTGCGCACATGCACCATCTTACAGCCATCTACAACTATGTGTGTGTGCACTTGTATTAAGACACACACAGACTCTCAGACACACACATACTTGAGGTCTCCAATGAGGCTCTGAACCCTGCGGAACTTGAAGGCCTGCTGGGCAGTGTAGCGCTCGAACTGGAAGCGGCCCTGCAGGTCCCGGTGTCGCAGGTGGTCCACAAACGTGCGGATGATGGTTGTCATCAGGTTCTCCTCTGTGATCAGCATCCGTGCCTGACCAGGTCAAGGGGGGCAGAGGGTCAAGGGTGAAGGGTGAAGGGTCGTGGGGCAGCACACCCTGTGTTTTCAGTGTGGGTGAGAAGCACTAAAGCTAATGGGGTGAATATGGTGGATATGTGTTTGAGCTGTGGGTATGTCAGTGTTTGAGCTGCAGGTATGACAGGTGTGTGTTAGAGCTGCAGGTATGTCAGGTGTTTGAGCTGCAGGTATGTCCGGTGTTTGAGCTGTGTTTTTTCTGCATGTGTGTGTGCGCGAGCAGTTTCTGCTTATGGTATGTATGCAAGGTGATGGCCGTGTGTGTGTTTGGACACACCATTTGTTCTAACACTGTTTCTGCTTAGGGCGTGCAAGTGTGTGTGTGTTAGTGCTAAAGGTGTGTTTCACATCACAAAATGGGGGGATGAAAAAAGAGCAGTTTAATTGTGTGAGGAGACCTCCTCTGAGGAGGGAAGAGACATGATCAGCATGAGGGCTGAGCACCTGTCGATGCCTAACACCAGGTGCATCTACACGCTTCTGTCACTCACTCACTCACTCACTCACTCATTCAGCAGTCTTTCAACCCATTATTCATGCCTTCATCACCTTCTCTAACCTTCATCCATTCAACAGTCCTCCCAACCACCTCCCTCTTTCTGTTCCATCATCTCCACCTACTATTCTATTCACCAGCCTTCCTTCTATCCATCCATCCCTCTCGTTCTGCTGTCATTCATAAATGTATTCATTCATTCATTCATTCAACTCATGCACTTTCACCCACCCCATCTATCCATCCATCTATACATCCATCTATTAATCTTTGTCATTTCCTCCAAACCTTTTACAATTTCTCTTCCATTCAATGGGCCCATACATCCCCAAATCCATCTTCTCTTCCATTCATTCATCCAGTCAGCATATTTATTCATTAACAGCCATCCATTCATGTCTCATTTTCTCTCTCTCTCTCTGCAATTCATCCATCCGGCTCTCCCTCTTCATCCCTTTCACCATCCATCCATCCATCCCTTCATCCTCTCTCCCCCTCCTCTCACTTGTCAATACTCACCAGTGAGGGCACAGTGAACATTTGCACGGAGAGGTCAGTGACCGAGTACTCCCTGTCATGGTCGTCCCTCACATAGTCGCTCTGCAAGCGCTCATAGTTCTGACAGGGGAAGGAGGGAACGAGGGAGGGGGAGGAGAGGAAACAGAGAGAGGAGAGGAGTGTGTGTGTGAGTGCGGGCAGGTACTCACCATGGTGGGGACGGTGAAGAGCTGCACTGACAGTGAGGTGATTGACACTAAGCGTTCGTGGTCGTCCTCCATAAAATCTGTCTGGAGGTGCCGGTAGTTCTAGACAACAAGGGGGGGGAGATTCACCTTCCTGTCAAAGGGCAGCAGGCCCCTGCACCCACTGAACCCCCCTTCAAAATCTGCCAGATACTTGTCCCCCCCCCCCCACCCAACTAACCCTCCTCCTTAAAGGGGCCAGTGGGTCAGCATAACTCTACAGTGGCCAAAGCAGGGGGTTAGTGAAGCGCTGTATGTGGAGGTCACACGTGTGCAGGGCCTGATCATTTACACAGGCCTTTATTTTACCTTCATCCAGCGTCAGCAGGACAGTTTATGGAAGGGATAACGGATGACACGCGTTCGGGTAGCAGACATGCCTGCACGAATGAGGTAGTCATGCAGCAATGATGCGAGGTGACCGTTGCACCTCCAAGTGCATTAACATTAATGTCTGCTACCCAAACGCAGTTCAGTTCATTATCCCGCTCATGCTACACTTGCATTACGCCAATGTGCGGATATCATTTCAACGTTTTGAACTAAAACTGACATGTTTGCAGAACTACTTCTTTTTTTCTTAAAGCACAAACTGCCATTACATGTTCTAAATGGATGATTGATTTGGCCAAAGCCCAGTTGTTAGTTCTAAATGGATGGTTGCTGTGGCGAAAGCCCAGTCGTTAGTACCATACCTCTTGTTAGCATAGCTAGCATATCCCAGCATTCTGCTGAGCATTAGCTTTGTAAAGTGGTCCATTGTTCTGATGCAGCGTAACGGTACTTCAAGCTATCAGACATATAAAACATACTCTCTGTACTTGTCAGTCCACTAATATGCATTTAATTGATGTGCAAGTGCAATACAGTACAAGCAGTACTTTAATGGTGTGCAAATACCAAAATGTTGTCACAACAGGAAATTCAAGCAAGCCATTCAAGCTTACCTTTACAGTACTCTATATTAAGAAGGGCTACCACTACATCACACAGGTGTTCACTTTAAAAGTGCAAGCAAGGGTGTAAGCAAGGCTGCAAGTGTGCATAATGGGAGGTGGCCTTAGACTAATTCAGATCAAAGTCTCTCAAAACCGTAACCCAGACAGGGCAACTTATGAACACATCATGATGAAATAAAAGCATGTCATCAAAGCCACGCAGCAAAACAATATGCAGTCTTCTTGTGCAAGCCAGAGAAGAACGCTTTAAATGCTTTTTGTTGCTGCTGTAGTTAAGAAGCAATAACACGGATTCCTGGAGTTGTTGCGTTCCCCCCATTCCCGATCGAACACTGAGGGCCCCTGACTACAGGCGGCAGCAGCAGCATACTTGTGCTGGCTCACGGGTCAGAGTAGCGGGCATCAGAGCGCTCAGAGTAAAGCATGAGTGGAAACATCCTGTTGCGTGCTCAGGGGCTGTGTTGAGCAGCTAGTGGCTTATCTGGCCTGATCTGGTAAACTCAGGGCAGACACCAAGGAGCAATAGGAAGGACTTCCTGTGCCATCTAGGTTAGTGGGTCAGTAGGCGTCTGGGAGGATATGCCAAGCTCTAATCAGAACTTCAGGAAGAGACACAAACACACACAAATATAATAGCCAGGTGGTTATCCCTGATGGCCAGGTGGTTATCACTGATGCCCAGGTGGTCAGCCTTCACTGGGAGTGACGAATTGAGAACAAAACGTCAACACTGGCAGGCAGCATCTGACATTGGGGCCAGATACAGTCTGGATCCTGCTTCTATCTAGGCTGACATTATACGGCCTAAGTCCAACAACACAGCCTGGATCCTGCTGCTATCTAGGCAGCCATTATACGGTCTAACTGCGACATCACAAACGGACGGCCATGGCTCTTCAACCAATAACAGACAATGGAAGTGCACTTTGGGTCCAACCACACACCGTAACAATAAACACTACACACACCCTGTCACAGAGAACACTACACACACCGTCACAGAGAACACTACACACACCCTGTCACAGAGAACACTACACACACCGTCACATAGAACACTACACACACCGTCACATAGAACACTACACACACCCTGTCACAGAGAACACTACACACACCGTCACATAGAACACTACACACACCGTCACATAGAACACTACACACACCGTCACAGAGAACACTACACACACCGTCACATAGAACACTACACACACCACCACAGAGTGATGGGATAATTCCGTTTAACGTTCTACTTCTACAGACATCCTGACTAGTTTTACTGCAGTCAGTCTTAAAACGTCCTGGCTGTAGGTGCAAAACAGACCATAAAAACCCTAAATTAAGGTTCTCCCTACATCAGCATGCTAAGGGGCTGAAGGTGGACATCAGAAGAATCTGCACTGTCAGTGTAAACGCTACAATCTACACCATCAGTGCTAGAATCTGCACTGTAAGCGTAAAGGCTAGAATCTGCACGGTCAGCATAAAGGCTAGAATCTGCACTGTCAGCGTAAAGGCTAGAATCTGCACTGTCAGTGTAAAGGCTAGAATCTGCACTCTCAGCGTAAAGGCTAGAATCTGCACTGTCAGCGTAAAGGCTAGAATCTGCACTGTCAGCGTAAAGGCTAGAATCTGCACTGTCAGCGTAAAGGCTAGAATCTGCACTGTCAGTGTAAAGGTTAAATCAAGAGCTAGCGTGTGGGGGTTATTGCAGGCGTTTTACTCTGGCAGTGCTTGTCTGGCCTGGTTAGGTTGTTAAACGGCAGAGGGGAGGGGGTCTACGGCAGGCAGCAGAGACAGGGGTAAAGGCTTACCTTGGCAAACTGGATGGCGAACAGCTTCTTGTACTTCAGGTCCATGAGGAGACTGCTCATCAGTAGCTGGTGGTACACATTCCTCGCACCTGTGTGTGTGTGGAGGAGGGATAGGAAACATATACAACATTGTAAAGAATCTCTTCCCAGTCAGTCTCCTGGAAAGCAGTTGACTCTGTCCAGGGGTCACCTAGCTAGCTGGTCATCTACAGAAGCTGATGGGGTCACCTAGCTAGCTGGTCATCTACAGAAGCTGATGGAGTCACCTAGCTAGCTGCCAAACTGCTCTGATCTGATCTAACTGGTGAAGAAATCAGCTTCATCATAGCAGCTTTTTAGGGGGTTAGAGTGAATTCAGTCTTTGTTTACATCTTACATTAGTTTGACCGCATGACTATAGGCTGACCGGCCTCACCTTTCCACATTTTTGAGTCACAGAGCATGAATGTGTCCACCATAGAGTCTTCCCCTTCCGGACCTTTCTGCAGGCCCACCTGGCACAAGATCCTCCTCAGGGCATCTAGAGAGAGAGAGAGACAGAAGATTGAAAGTAAGGTGGAGAGAGAGAGAGAGAGAGAGAGAGAGAGAGAGAGAGAGAGAGAGAGAGAGAGAGAGAGAGAGAGAGAGAGAGACAGAAAGAGAGAGAGAGAGAGAGAAAGCAGTTCTCTTCATACATGTCTGGTGTATTGGCTTGATTGCAGTAATGACAGCAGACCTGTTATTTGTATTAGAAACCGAGTTCATTCCATTATGGGCCCAGGATGTGTCTTATCGTAACAGGGGTTAATAGCGGCATGCGTGTGTTATCGACTGCATCCTCGTTGTCATGTTAATCTATTATTAAATTTAGCATATCGGTTGTTTAACTTAACAAACTGGCCGATAACCGACGTAGCTACGCTAGTACACTTAGTACATATATAGATTGAGGTTCAGGCCTACATACTGAATCTGGGGTATGCTCCGCATGCTTCTGTATTGCTTTTTACTGAAAGGCATCATCCTTTTTATCTGACAGTGTTTGACGGAGGGAGAGTGGGTGTTTGAGCAAGTGAAAAAGGAGGAGGAGACCAGGGATGACCAACAGAGAGGGGAAACAAACACAGTTGTGTGTGTGTGTGTGTGTGTGTGTAGGTGTGTTTGTGTTGACACACACCTGAGTGTCTGATGACGTGCCCCATCCAGTTGAGGGCTTTGAGTGCAAAACACTGATGAGCCACTACTGAAGAGTGCATCACCTGCACCCGCAAGGGTTTCGACTGCCGGCTGGTGTTCCTCTGTGAATACACACAAACACACGCAATATGGAGGTCAAAACTCAGTATCCTTAAATGCTCTCCTATGCTAGACAGTGAGAAAACACTGACTGAAAGCACACATGCTTTGGTCTTGTTCTTTCTTAGACACACACACACACACACACACACACGAAGCACAAAGCCACAACCAGCAGGTCAAAGCACACTCAACCTCAATAGCCCTTTTATGCTGGACTATGAAAACCCACTCAATAAAAACACACTTATCAAACAGTGTCCTCATTCTCTCCCTCACACACACAGACACACACACCGACACACACACACACACACACAGACAGAAGACCTGTAGACCACAGTCAGGCTAGTTGCTCAGAAATTAAACCAGAGGCAGAGGAAAGGTACCACCACTATGGCAGTAACTCACCACAATGATAGACTTGGCCTGCTCACAGAACTGGAAGTCCCCATACCGCACCGACTTCCTCCCCTACAGGAGAAGAACACATCAACATGTTAACTTAGCACAGATCAAACAAAACCTCATCAAACACTCACACTGAGGTCTCAGACACACACACACACACACACACACACACACACACACTTGTTTAATACACAAACAAACCTAACCTCTATCACAACTGTTCTCACGCATACAATAACTTGACATCAAACATCACACACTTAAATCACAAACACAACAACACATTTCTATGGAGTGACAGATTATTTTTACATATATATATATATATAAATAAACAAATAAATCAGAGTCTGCCTGCTTGGTCTGGGATGTATATGTGAGTGAAAGACAGACCAGGATAGTGGGCGCAGTGACTCACGTCTCTGTCGACGGTGGTGGCGAAGCTGACAGCCTCTTTCTGAGTGCAGCTGACAGCCTTCTGCAGGGTGTAGATGACCTGTTCGTACGTGTGCACCTCATCATTAAACAACATGCAGTAGAAGGTGTCTGCTCGCTCCCTACGGACAGAGGGATGGATGAGGGGAGAGAGGATGAGTGTGTGTGTGGGATGATGAGAGAGTGAGAGGATGAGAGAGAGAGAGAAAGAGGAGAGGGAGAGATGATGTGTGTGTGTGTGTGTGTGTGTGTGTGTGTGTGGGGGAGAGAGAGAGAGAGGGAGATAGAAGGAGATAGAAAGAGGAGAGAGAGAGAGGGGAGAGTTGAGTTAGTGTGTATCATGTGAGAGACATGTTGTTGTGGTGTGCAAATGTAACTGAATTTGCCCCGTCATGTTGAGAAGAGTCTATACAGTGTCTGTGTTAGAGTGCGTCAGTGAAACATCTAAGATCTAATATAATAAGATACACAGTGTGATCATTCATCTTTGATCGAGAGGGTTTGTATGTGAAAGCATACAAGAGAGTGTGTACATGTGACTGTGTATAGGAGTGTGTGTGTGTGTATAGGAGTGTTGAGGTGAAAGAGTTCTTACGGTGTGTGTGTGTGTTTATGTGCGTCATACATATATGAGAGTTTGTACACACAGTGGTCCAAGGAAGAGAAGGGTGTTCTAAAGTGTGTGTGCGTGTGGTAGTGTGTGTATGAAGACCAAAGAGCTAATTGTGGACTTCAGGAAGAAGATGGTGCACACACCCCCATCCATATCAACGGGATGGAGGTTGAGCGTGTTGCCAGCTTCAAGTTCCTGGGTGTCCACATCTCTGAGGACCTCTTTTGGACCCTAAACACCTCAACAATAGTTAAGAAGGCACACCAGCGTCTTTTTTTCCTGAGGAGACTGAAGAAGGGCCATCTGTCTCCTCAGATTCTGGAGAATTTCTACCGCTGTACCATTGAGAGCATTCTCACAAACTGCATCTCAACATGGTATAGCAGCTGCTCTGCTGCCCCCCCCCACACACACCTCCCCCCTGAGACTGTACTTTCCACCTCCACCCTGGCTGACTGCCACACACCCTTCTCCAGCCACTGATCATTTGCACTGTTTATTGCTATTTTTGCACTTCTGGTTAGATGCTAAACTGCATTTCGTTGTCTTAGTACTTGTACTCTGTGCAATGACAATAAAGTTGAATCTAATCTAATCTAAAAATGCATAATGTAGTTCGAGTTAGAGAAGAGTGTTCTGATGGAGTGTGTGTGTGTGTGTGTGTGGGTGTATAAGTGTGTTTATATGAGGTGGCATGTGTGCATAGAGTGGATCGAAATAGAGAAGAGTGTTCTAATGGTGTGTTTGCGTGGTACTGGGTATGTGTTTTTGTGTGTGCACATACGGTGGTTCGAGGCCTGGCGGAAGCTCATCCTCCTTCTCCCAGGTGAGCATGTCTACCGCATACTTCAGCACGATGGAGAAGACGTTATAGGTGCGCGCTATCATGTCTGCAGACAGGTGGGCCAGAGGGTCCTACATACACACAGACAGACAGACAGATGTCTTACATACACATTATGTCATATGTGCTACAGATAGATTGTCAAGTGAGTCATAGATAAAAGTGCGCTGTCACACACACACACACATAAAAAAAACCACATTGAAACATGGCATGCAAATGTCTTCATCCAGTGATGCACTTCACTGTTTAAATGTGAAAATTGACTTCCTTTATCTAGGCAACTTTATTTCCATGACATGTGTCTGTAAAACATGTAAATGCCCCTGTGTGGTCAGTGTGGAATAATGCAGGTGTGTGGTCAAAGCCAAACTTACACAAATCCAGGCAAATTGAAAGCCATGTAAAACCTTTATCCAAAGGCCACTTGGCGCAAGAGTGCTCTTGTACTGGCCGTGTTTGTGGGTGTGTGTATATGGGGGCGTGTGTATGTGTGTGTGTGTGTGTGTCTGTCTATGTGGGCGTGTGTGTGTGTGTGTATGTGTGTGTGTGTGTGTGTGTGCTTTGTTGTGGTACCCAGTGATATTATTTGTTAGGAATACCATAGAGAGCCATGTGAACTATGTGAAGACATTAAGAGTGTGGACTGAATGCTTAAACTTAAAGACTAAAGAGCTTCTACACAACTTCCGCACAACGTCTCCCTCAAGTCTGTGGTGGGGGGTGGGCGAGTCCCACACTGAAACAGGGCAAAAACAGGAAGTCTACCTGCACGCGATGGAGAGGTTATGCTCTGGGGGAAAAGACTGAAGTTTAGCTGTGTGGCTGTTGACGTACCCTAACCCAGAGTCCAGACATTGAACCCACTTCAGTTATAAACAGGCTGAAGAACAACTGGGCTCGCTACTAACAACTACCAACTGTGTCTGTGTGTGTGTGTGTGTGTGTGTGTGTATGTGAAAGAGACTGTGAGTGATTGATTGATTTAGAGAGTGATTGTGTGAGCGTATGTGACAGAGGGCATGTATGCATGAGTTTGTGTTTTTGTGTGTGTGTCTTTATGTGCAAGAGACTGAGTGTGAGTGATTTGATTTAGAGAGTGATTGTGTGTGTGTGTGTGTGTGTGTGTGTGTGTGTCTATGTGCAAGAGACTGAGTGTGAGTGATTGATTTAGAGAGTGATTATGTGTGTTTGTTTGTGTGTGTGTGTGTCTTTATGTGCAAGAGACTGAGTGTGAGTGATTGATTTAGAGAGTGATTATGTGTGTTTGTTTGTGTGTGTGTGTGTGTGTGTGTGTTCGTTCCCCGCCCACCTCCTGGGAGCTGTCGCTGATGTTGGGCTCGTGTTTCTGACAGTAAGAGCCCTCCTTCCATGCCTCCGTGTCTCCACAGTCACAGAAGCCACCGCCCCCAGAGGTAGTCATCTGCGTACACACATACATACACGGTCAGCAACACATAGGGCAGCCACATAGGTGTTTGCCCCCCACACCCCAACAAAATAACACACACTCAATCACAGGTGAATGCACTTTGTTCCATTGGCTTTGCACCCGCACTCTGCACAATGACAATTAAGTTGAATCTAAAATGCACACAGTTCTGTCCAGCTCGCTCTCTCATACAGAGAGAGAGAGATAGACCGAGTGAGAAAGAAAAGTAAAAGGCTAAATATGGTATTGATAAGAGATTATTGTCCTTATTAGTCATCAAGAGAATTCGTGAGCACAGACAGTAAAGCACAAAAACTCACACACACACACACACACACACACACACACACACACACACACACACAACTGGTAACGACAGTGCTGTTTCCTGGTCGGCGTAAAAGAGCCTCTTCACACTCTGTTGTACACAAACACACACACAAAATCTCAAAAGAGCCGACATGTGGAGAGCTAGCTGTCACAAACAGACACACACGCTCAAAGTCAGAGCACTTCCTCACTTCCCACTCACCTTCACAATGTGTGTATTTATAGTGGGTTTTCACACACTGGAGAGTGCTCGAGTCCAAGCACCCTGCCAGACACACACACACACACAAACTAGGGCTATGGGTGAGAGGTAGGCCTGGGATGCTCTCTCTGTCCAAATACCTCTACAATTTGCCAGCTAACTAGCAAAACAGCCAACATACTTGCATGTGCAAACAGTAGCGCACCTGGCACTGATAAAAGCTAGCAGGTGCTAACTTGCTAACTGATGTATTTTATCTATAGGTTTAAACCCCACTGGAGGCTCTGGCACAATGAAGGGTTACACCAGCTATATAAATTAAGGGTTAAAGGTCAAACACTAGCTGGTCTTATCCTACACAGCAACTGAAAGCATGTAAGACATTCCTATTCTAAGCAATGGCCTTTTGTTTGATATTCATCATTCCATAATCCTTAGGGTCTTGCGTTGGCAAGAATCAGGCAGTACGATACACATGAAGACACAGGTTTTTTTTATATATATATATATATATATATATATATATATATATATATATATATAAAAAGCAATATATAGAGATACTGAAAGCAACGCAATATAATGTGATGTTTAAAATCAAATGAGGAAAACTGGGAAATGTTAGCACTGGGTTGGCCATGCCTGGAAAGCTGCTTGGTGTTTAGCCTGGTGACGGGTGAGCGAGTGTTTCTGAGTTGCCTGCTTCTTTAATGCCACAGCATGAGCTCCTCCTGGCACGGGTGGCAGTAGCGGCCTGGTCTTCTGCCCCGCTGGCACCGACTCCTGCCCGTGAAGGTGGTGCCCACTTTCCTCACCATGGCTACGTGAAGGTGATGCCCCACTGCCTCCGGCCATTACCCCTCTGTTGAAATTCCCTCACTGGGCTGCACCCACATAAAGATGCACAGAACTGGTTCTCTTGTGGGTACCCATGGACCTGTCTGCCAGCCACAGGTTCACGTGTGTGTGTGTGTGTGTGATTTTTACACCTGAAGTTCTCAATGACTGGCTTTTGTGAGTGTTATACCTGCTTTAGGGCGTCATGATTGGATGCTGTGTGTGCGTGTGTGTGTGTGTGTGTTATCCATCTACAGGGTTAACCGTTGTATGTGTGTCATCTACAGGTCTACCTGTTGTATGTGTGCGTGCGCTCCCAGCCCTCTAGCTTGTCTGGCCACTAATAAGATCAGAGGTGATCCTGAAGGCCTTATCTGACCGACAGCCCCATATCCATATGGTGGAGTATCTTGCCCATTTGGCTTCTCTCTCTCACTCACACACACACACCCCCTACCCACTCACACACACAGTTATTCACTTAAAAAAAAAAAAAAAAAACACACACACACACACACACACACACACACACTATACAAAAGGCAGTTAAAGCATTGCAATACGAGATTGGAAGTTTTCCTTTTTCGATTATGTGCGGCCCACTGTGTATGTGTGAGAGCCAGTGAGTGTGTGTGTGGGTTTTAAGTTTCTTACCCTGTAGCGATGTTCTTTATGAACGCTGCCCAGGAAACACTGCATACACAACACACACGTGGGGTCTGCAGCACATTCCCTGTGAAACAAAACACACACACACACACACACACGTCACATAAAGCATGACTAGCATGTCTACTGACAACACACTAGACAGTAAACTTGCACACAGATGCTGACTGTGCACATGTGCCACCCTGTTCAAATGGGAGGCTAGGGCTGTTTCTGAAGTGGCATTATACAAACAAAACATGATAACATAGACACAAAGCTTTCTTAATTAAAACTAAGCCATCCCCCAGTAAATAGGGCGGTGAGTGCCATATCGCCTAGCCCTAGCATACAGGTTTTAGTATTTACAACCAGCAATACCAAGAATGACCAATAGGTGGCAACAGCCCAATTACTACTATATCCGTGGTGCCCTTACGTGAAACAGAAAAAAATATTATGAACCATCATGAAGATGGTTTCAGTATTGATTCTGCCTTTATTACTAAATCTTTAGGTGAGCCATTTCTAACCTAAAATGCCATATGGTAATGAGAATATTTGCTTAAATGTACTATTGGACTCACCAATTTACCAGATTAATCAGACATGGCTCATAGCCATAATCATAATAATATTTTAGCCATAATATTCATAGAATGAGATTTGATTTGCAGCAACCAAGTTGGCACAGAGTGTATCAAGACGACAGGCAACTGCTCTAACATGTCTAATGCAGGACCCATTTAATGACAGACCAATAGAATTGTTCGGTGAGTGATGCAAAAGGTCTAGCAACAATATGACTTACGGAACTCTACAGTACTTCCAGCGCCACTGAAGTAACTCTACGGTAACTACAACGGCAGTGACGTAACTCTACACTAACTACAACGCTAGTGTCGTAACTATACAGTAACTACAACGCTACTGTCGATTTTGCAACTTGCATCATTCAAAAACAAAAGATGGACACCATATTAATTAAATATATGGCCCAGCCCTAGTCTGAAAGTAGAATATATCTTCTTGTATTCTTCTGTCAACCCATGTAATCACACACCCAAAAATAAACACTGCTCAATTTAATGACTGGCTTTGATATTTTGTGTGAACGCCCCAGAGTGTGAGTGTCTGCACAGTGTGTGTGATTTCCTGACCTGTGGAGGATTTCCCCCATTAAGCCACTGGTCTATATTTCCAGTTTCCAGTTCAGACATGACATAATCCAAATAATCCACATTTCTGCAAATCTGTATTTAAAACATTATCAAGATGGCTTTCATAGCTCTGATTAAAGCATAAAGCTTCTTTGCATGCAGGGCTCGAAATTAACTTTTTGGCTTACCAGCCAATCATATTTTTTTTCCGGCTAAAATTCAACCTGGCATTTCAGCCCTTCTCTGACCTTGTTTGACATAAACAAACTTTACCTATGATTTCAATATCATTGTAAATCACTGTCAGAATGGATTAAATAAAATCAACCAATTTTACATTTTTAAATAATTTTAAAATTCAATTCAATTGTATTTATATACCTTCATTCTACCAAATATGATAAAACGGCATATGGTATTGCAAGCATTAGAAGAGGTATGTTCGGTTATCAAGAGACGACCTTTAGCTATAGAATCTTCCATTTTAGCGGTCAAGGTCAAATATAAGTGTAGAAGAAGAGCAACGGCAGAACAAGCATAACCCCGACAGGTGGGCTCTCGCACGCCCCCTTCATTGAGGCAGAGGTACTGTTTGTGTTTTTTCAATGCGGGTTTATGTCAGATCAGCAAGACTAGCACCTGCATCTTCTTGTTGGTTGAGTCAGTGAGCTTCGAAAGTTGTCTGACGACATTATTTCGAGAAGTTTAGCGTTTGTTTATCTGGTCAACAAAGTCTGTTTCTACTTTTGTTTCCCGCTCAAAATATTAAAACTTTATGTACTTTATGTAACCCCACCCCTTTCCCACTGGCGTTGCAAGCTATTTTTAACCATGACAGGCGCGATAGTCCGGAGCTGTACTGATTTCACTCGCCAAGTGGCGGAGTATTGGACACAATTTAGTTGCGAGCCCAAAAATCTACACGCCATTACCGCTTGCCAATTTCGAGCCCTCTTTGCATGGCTTGCCTTTATAGAAACATATGCAGCCACTGCCTTCTCGATATATGCAACAGAGAGCAATTGCATTCATACAACAGCTCACCAAGGACAGACTAAAATAGAACTAAAATAAAAAAGCTGTGCACAAATGCTGCTGGAGACGTCTCATATTCGCTGTTTAGCACGTGATGTGTTGTGCCAAAGGCCAGCTGAGGCCTACGAGAGCCCCTACGTCAGGGCCAACAGAACAGCGCAGCCGGGGAAATCAGCTGCTGAGGGAAATACACATGAGAAAGCAGCTAGGCCTGAGAAGCACCTGAGCTGCACAGAGGACCACCTCCACACAGACAGGGGGGGCTATGGGGTGCTACTGCACTTTCCCACCTGAGGAGCAAACACTAAGGAATGCAAGGAGAGAGGAAAGGAGATATTGAAACAGAAAGAAAGGAAGGAGAGCAGAGAGAAACAGAATGAGTGGGGAAAACAGGTCTCACAGAAGCTGCTCAAACACTTCCTGAAGCTCTGAGATTACTGAGAATTATCCCAGCCTCAAGATGACCTAATTCAGTCCTCTGTGTGTGTGTGTGTGTGTGTGTGTGTGTTTGAGAGCGAGTGGATATATCTGTGCCTGTTACTTGGCCTGTGTGAGTGTGAGAAGGATAGATATACACCGCGTTCCACATTATTATGCAAATTACACTTTGCGCAGATTTTCCTAAATAGTAATGCACATTCTGTCAGTATAATTTTCAAGTCATCAACTGTTAGAGTATAATTCAAATTTTATTGACCAATGATAACAGTATTTTTTTCAAAAATAAAAAACTCAAAATGCAGTGTTCCAAATTATTATGCAGAGTTTCAAGATATTTTATAGGTTGTAAAGATCTAAAAACTGTCATTTGTTGAATTTGCAGCATTAGGAGGCCATATTTACTGAAATCAAAAAAAGTTTTAATCAAAAACATCTTAACAGGTCAAGTTACATGTTAACATAGGACCCCTTCTTTGATATCAACTTTACAATTCTGGCATCCATTGAACTCAGGAGTTCTTTGATTGTTTCTGCTTTATTGTCTTATCAGGATGCCATAATAGCCTCCCAGAGCACCTGATTGGATGTGAACTGCCTTCCACCCACATATATCTTTTGCTTGATGATGCTCCAAAGGTTCTCAATAGGGTTAAGGTCAGGGTAAGATGGGGGCCACACCATGAGTTTCTCTTCTTTTATGCAAAGAATACCTCTGGGGCATTGGCTGCTATAGCCAATGCCCCAGAGGTATTTTTTGCAGCATGAGATGGTGCATTGTCATGCATGAATATGACTTTGCTATGGAAGGCGCGGCTCTTCTTTTTGTACCACGGAAGAAAGAGGTCAATCAGAAACTCTTCATACTTTGCTGAGGTCATTTTCACACCGTCGGGGACCATGAAGGGGCCTACCAGCTCTCTCCCCATGATCCCGGCCCAAAACATGACTCCGCCACCTCGTTGTTGTCTTAGCCTTGTTGGGACATGGTGGCCATTCACCAACCATCCACCACTCCATCCATCAGGACCATCAAGTGTTGCACGGCACTCATCTCACTCTTTATGTAGTCCTGAGCCCACTGCAACCTTTTTTGCTTGTGAGCTGGGTTTAGGGGTGGCCGAATAAGGTTTAAGGACACTTGCAAACCTCTTGAGCATCCTACATCCTGAAGTTCGCGAGACTCCAGAGGCACCAGCGGCTTCAAACACCTGTTTGATGTTATTCAATGGCATTTTAGTGGCTGCTCTCTTGACCCTACGCATTTGTTTGGCAAAAATATTCCTTATCTTGCCTTTGTCTAAACGAACCCACTTGTGCTGTGAATCAGTGACAAATTTCTTCCCCGTCCGATGATCACTCGCAATTATTTTGGAAATATCCAATGTTGTGATACCTTGACCAAGGTTTTGCACTATTTGCCGCTTTTCAGCAGCAGAGAGATCCTTTTTCTTCCCCATTTTGCCTGAAACATGTAGCTTGCTTAATAATGTGGAACATCCTTCTTAAGTAGTTTTCCTTTGATTGGGCTCGTCTGAAATCAATCTCAGACACCTGAGATAATTAGTTTGCCAATCATTCAATTAGCCCTGAGACACAGTACCACCCATGACTTTAATTGAAAAACTAAAAAAAGAATGTTTATGACCCTTAAATCCAATTTGCATAATAATGTGGAACGCGGTGTATTATGTGTTTGTGCCTGTTACCTGCAAGCACTAGGTTGGTATGTGTGCGTGCATGTGTGTGCCTGTGTTTTTGCATGTGTGCACGAAAGGGGGAAATTATGTGTTTGTGGCTGTTACGTGCGATGCCTCTGGCCTTATCTGACAAGGCTATGGGACCGATAACCGGTGGATATAAGCAAAGCTGCAAAGGTGCATTGAGGTACAGTGTTGAAGAACATCACCGCCCCTGATTCTAGTCCAGTCCAACACACCCACATTCAGGAGGCATGTTGGTCTGTTTGTGTGTCGGTACTCGGTACAGAGTTCTTGCATAGACACATGTATTCTTTTAATGACATAACATGCTGAGCCAAGAAAATAGCTTTGGACAATAATAACAGCAGGTTGCAGACTTTTACAAAAAGCTTCAACAGCATAGACCTGCGTCATATAAAGTTGCTGAGGCTACAGTGTGCTATGGCAGCAGTCAAAAAGGTGTCTACCTGCAGGAGTAGGTGGGCTCCCCCACTTTAAAGACGTGTCCGCAGAGCTGCGAGGGCTGATTGTTCTGCTCGAGCTTGGCCAGGCCGGTGGAGGGGTCCTCTCCACACAGGTACCACTCCAGCGGGGACTGCAACAGCAGCTGGGCCAGCAGCTCCTCGCTCTGAGGGTTCAGGTTGGGGCCCTGGCAGTAGATCTGGGGCACGTAGCGCGCCAGGTGCTGGTACACCTCTCTGGGCAGGTCGCTCACCTGCAGCCATTTCTGTGGGAAGTGGAGGGAGGAGGAAGAAGAAGGGAGAGAGAGAGAGAGAGATGGGTGGGAGGGGGCACAGACAGAGAGAGGCGTGTGAAAGAAAGTAATACAAAAAACAGAAAAGGACCTTTGAGAGAGGTGAGCCGTGTGAATATCACACAGGTGTTCAAGGTGGACGGTGAATGCCTAACATCAGGCCCTCAGCCTTCTTGGGGCAATTAATCAATTAAAGTAGTCAAAGGTGAAGCAGTCTACACCAAGGCCCAGTTTAATTAGTCAACAATATAATACTAAAACAGAATTGTGCAGTACATGCTAAAGGTAAGGGACTGATATTTAGCTTTGATTCAAAGCGACGCACATATGCTATATAACTATATCCAATACAGTTTTCACCGTCACTCTCAGATGCAGGGATTACAGACTTATAGCTAGGGTTATAACAAGGTCAACGGTGAAAAGCCTTCCTAACCCCAACACATCTCTGTAGACTTCCGGCTCTCTCGTTTGATTCCGCAGATAGCCTCTGTTGTGACAGATGTAACCATGGCAACCTGCAAGTGTTCCGCTGAAATGTCTTCTCTCCTGCAAGGCTGCCAGTGTATTTATGAGGAACCTAATGACATTAGTGCTGGCTACACATGGCCACCCCACCGCATGGTAGGCCACTAGGGCCCACATGCATTAAGGCCAGGCCCCCCCCACCCCCCCTACCCCCCATTAGCATAACAGACAAACTAGCTCACATGACTCTGGGGCTTTAAAGCCAGCAGCCAGTGCTCCCTCTCTCAAGCATGCTGTGATGGACATTGAGCTGGTATGAAGAATTAAAAGCTCAACCCCTGGAGGGGTGGCTACAACATGATCTGGCCCTAAGCTATAGCCTACTACACAATACTCAGCATACAGACTATTGAACATAATACCATATTCTATTTTTCTCACACCTATGTAAGCAGGCAAATGAATGGCCTGCTTAAGATATGAGAGCTAATGACTCCCAATCGGCTTGAGATTACATGCAAAGAAAGGCGATACGTTTATCAACACACACATGTAGGCCAATCTGGAGATTTCACTGAACTGGATAACTGGGAAAGGGACTCTACCACACTCCACTTTACAAAAACTGGAGTCGTGCGTGCGCACTTCTTTTTTCTCTCTCCCCCTATCGCAGCAGTGTGTCATAACCACACTGATGGCCTTTGTCTGTACACAAATGCACAAAGTACAAGAGGCACCGCCAAACGAAACAGCTTTCTCAATGAATCAAAAACAGCCCACATGAAATGAGAGTTGTGTTGTATTATGCTGTGCTATGCCTGTGATGCTGTGCTAGGCCTGTGTGTCCTCAATTCTCCCCAGCCAACCAGGGCAGGGCTGGGTGCAGTGCTGGGATCCTGGCAAAGAGGATTGGCAAGGGTGACCTACCTGCCGCCTTTGTGCTCATAAAATAAGCCAATGCCAGAAGCAGAGCGATTAGCCTAACAATTCACTTACTATGTCCACCTTTAAAAAACACCGACTGTGGGACGCTACCATCCATGCCACATCCAAAATAACAATGATGCTTAACGCCCGGTTTAAACGTTAGCGGTTTAGCCTTAAGGGGTACATGTCTGTTTACATGTGTTCAGAAAACCAGACAGAACAGCAGTCAGAACTGATGCCTGTGAGTGACTATCCCTACTCTTTGGTCCACACACACACAAATACCTACTGCAGTCTGATTAAATTACTTTGGTGAAATGAATGTGAAGGGTTTAAGTGAAAACATCGATACCTCTCTTAACGTGAATGCCACTCTGTGTGAGGTTGTATCTGGTGAAATGTCACTGCGAGTCATCAGGAATGCTGTTATCTTTTAAAAAAACGTGTTTTGCACATGTTGTGTGCGTCAGAGGGGGTCTTTCATTGTACGGTTTTAACATCATATCTGTTGTGGTTTTCACTATTCCCTGATAAAGTCAGTTTCAGAATTTGTAGCAGCTGTGCGTCACTATAAAACCATTGGTTTATTGGTTGCGGCGACCTCTCTCAAGACAAGACTTTATCAGACTTCCACAGCCTCTTGGCTTTAATATATTATTTATTGACATCACATTCCTACAACACAAGCACAACACAAACACAGCAGTCATAACAGTTCATCCAAAATCACCAGTTTCATACAGACGAATGTGCATCTCCTCCAAAGACATGGATCATTGATTTTATGGGGTCTTTATTGAGGAGACATTTCAAGTTAATTTTTTTACATTCATTATTAATTCTATTTTCAATGTATGAATTATAAATTCCATTAATTCCACTGTAAACACAGTCTCCACTTCACCATAGATAAAGCCTCCAGACACACAAGCTCATTAAAAAGGGAGTCGGGACTACCTGTGAGAAATAACAAAAGGTGCGTCACCTATTCTTCACATTCTTGGCAGCATACCAGCCACTGGTGAGACGAGGGAACGCGATCACCACAACAACAGCCCTATGGCAGGTCGCCGCCAGTCCAAATAACCCCCGTAATCTCTAAGAGTGGAATCCTGCTCTCCCTTTCGTGCCCTAACCTCACATACATGCCTCGTAACCATAAATAGCCTAACCAAATACATCTAACATTAAGCCTGGTAACCATAAATCACCTGAGCGAACATTGCTTGGCATGGCTAATTTCCATGCTGGTCAACCAGAAAAGTGTTCAAATTGAGTCAACATATATGCTGTGTCACATTTTAATGCTAAGATGTTGCATAAGACCCGTGCGTGCAACACATACTAGTACACTTCCGCGTGTACGGCAATAAGAACCTGGCCGGCTCGTCTTCCGTCTCTGCGACCCACTGACCTGGATTTTCCAGGCGAGTACATCAAGTACGACCAACCAACTGTCACATTACTGGGTGTGTGTCAGCGACGCGGCACACATAGCTTCCAAGAAAAGTTCATTAAAATGTCATCCTGAAACTTTACAACATCTGAAAAGGTTACAGTCATGAGGCGTTTATAGCTCGGTTACAAAGGTTCGAGACCAACAGACAGATCATTCTATTGTTGCCCTGGCGATAATTTCTCCCATGACAAACAGCCAAACGATATGCTAACTCAGTTCCTGACGACTGTTGTCGGCAAACATAATAACGGTAGCTCACAATACCAAAATGCCTTTAATTGCTGCATAACGTTACATTCTGCATGTATATTAACAAACATGACATTCCATTTCGGGACACTAAAGCGGTTATCTTGAAATTAAAATGATGTACATGCTGAGGCCATAGCAATTCAAGGAATAGAGCGGCTAACTTTGCTGCCCAAACATAGCCGAGGCAAAAAGTGCCTGGTTGCCATCAGTAAGCTGTCATACAACTATTACAAAAGCAACGTAAACTAGTAAATACTGGTTAGTTAGCCAGTTGTTGGTTTCTGAATTTACGTTACCTATCTAATTAAACAGGTAGCTTGCAAGCATACAAGCGGTACGTTACCTCCTGATCTGCTTATTGAAGAATCGTCACATTCTGAATAGTTAAAAAATACCCAATAGACCTAAGGAACATCGATAGAAAGATACCGCAGCTTTTAAAGTAGACATCATGCAACTAGGCAATCATTTTAAAAAGGTGACTACCAAAAATACACCGGTGGACAAGACCTAATATATATATAACCTTAAAGCATGCATGTCATACTTGTCAACCTCTGCCAGTTGAATGCTGTTGACTTATTTGATTGACAAAATCCATCGAGGGTCCTCAATGCAAACTGTTTTAAGCGACCGAGCTGGCATTTTCAGTAAAGCTAGCTAGCTAGCCATCTCTGCTAAAACTATGAACGATGTTGTTTAGCTAATGTTAGCTTAATAGCGAGCATCCCCGTTGTTGATGTAACTCAAATGCTAGTGAAGGACAAAATACATTCTTCATTTTAGAGACCACGTTCCCTTAATTCTCAGACGACTTTGCTTTTTTATTAACGGCAGGGAACCTTTGTCAAATACCGAAGACAGGTAGAGCTCGCTAATGTGAAACGCTAGCAAGCTAACTGGCTAGGTCGCAGCGACAGCTCAGTGGGTAACGTTAGTTATGCATAGTGCAGTTGAGAAAAACAAGCCGTGGAAAAAGAAAGAAATTTCACAACGTTGGGTGGGGGCTGAATTGAATCGTTTTCGAGACAACATAGACGAAACCATATTGTCTTCATATTTAACACTGTCGCTTACCGCTGCTGTGTCCTTGGCTGAGAAATTCAGAAATTCGCTACACAGAGCGGACGGTACTTCGCGATCCGCTGCCGCCGCCATCTTCACTCCACTGGCCAGCGTAAGCGAAGGAAGCGGAAATCAGCCGGTTGCCCAACTTGCAAACAAGTGGGCCAACTTTTCAGCTGACTAATGGAAAACGTGATCTCCTGTTGGAATTGGGCAAGTCACGGAACGGGCTTTTCATGGCTTAGACTTAATCAGAATTTTACACACAAAAAAGTCAAGCAAGTGTTTATTTATCATCATGTTTTATTAAGTAAACAGTGTAGCCTCATTCACAATATAACACTGATATAACATTGCATTGAACAAAACACAGCATAATTTACACAGCTTATTGCGTGCAGTTATTGTTTGTTTTTGTGTATTTTTTTATGTATGTGTGTGTGTGCGCGCACGTGCATGCGTGTGTATTTATGTACGTGTGTGAATGTGTGCTTGTGTGTGTGTGTGTGTGTGTGTGTGTGTAAGGCTTTTAGAAGGCTTGCTCCTTGTACATGGGTCCAGGACTAGACTCTCTGTCTCTCTCGGCACACTCTGAGGTCAGTTGCTGTTGCTCATCTGTCTGAGATTCTGGAAATCTGCAATCAGTGACAGATGAAGCACATCTCAGGTCAGTACTCCACCTAAACGTTTTATGTTGGACAGACCTATGGCAGAGAGAGGGGCTCTGCTCTCTCAAATAAAGGCACAGATTATTCAAATGCTTTAAGTGGTAAACATTCTAAAGGGATAGAGAACTGTACCTGTTCTCTTCCAGTACAGTTGCTTCCACCTCTGCCTCATCACTGAGGCCATAAAAAGGCTTTGACCCAGTGGCCCCACCTGCTAAAACACACAAAAGATCATTTTCACAGACCAAATCGTGTTACAAACCTTTGTTTTGCCTATTTTTTGACCTACAGGGTTTAGGGGCTGGCTGAGACTGGACAAGCTGGAGCAGGAGTGACTGCAGCTCCTTGACGTCTGTTCTGAGGGTGCTCATCTCCACACTCTGCTGCCGCTGGGTGAGCCGCAGACTTCCCTCTTTCCCAGCCCAGGACCGCCGCCTCAACCTGAACAACACAGCCGACAGAATAGCACTCTGCATGACAGATCATAGTTTAATGCTGCATGCATGTGATTTTTTGGGTTTGAGTGTGTGTGTGTGTGTGTGTGTGTGTGTGTGTGTGTGTGTGACTGAGAAGGAGGGGCAGATGTGATCGCAGGTGCAGAACATGGTCAGAGTGTGCTATTTTAAGTTGCTGGGAATGCATAAACTACTGCCAGATGCTGAAAATTGTTGGCTTTTTTCATCAGGTCATGGTCATGCATATTTATATTTTGATATGGTAGTGTGTGGTTACAGCTAAGAGGCTGCACAATGAAACTTCACAGCAACCGAAAACAAAACCATAAAGCCATTCAATGAAAGAAATCAGAAGAGGGCTTCACCAACCCTGAGCCCATGTCCTCGTCATCTGGTCGTTCAGGTTCACAGGGATCCGACTCTTTTTGGATCTCCAGAAACTCATCTAGAGTATCCTGTAATAGACACCAGAATGAAATTGAGTACATGTAGCTTTTATCTGACTTGTCAGTCATCTGTAATCTATATGAAATGCCAAACAGGTAAGCAATGTGATTTTCTCTTGAATTTCTCATTCCTTATGTCGGTTAGAAAGTCATTTTGCCTACTTAAGATCATAGGTGTGTTTTTTACACTTTAGTGCAACACACAGGGATCAGTGGCCATTGGTACAGAAGCATCACACACTAACATATATGATGAGTACTTTAGCTGTACCCCTTCTCCACCCTTGAGAAGTGGAGTGCTCACTTTGACTTGTGATGTCCACTCTTATACTGAGGGGCAACCGCCGCTTTTGACATATTTTACCATGTTTTCTTTTTTATCTAACAAACAAAAGAAATATAGGATGGACCCTTGCTTGCTCACTTTTATCTGTGAGGTAATCTTCTTCATCTCAGCATACTGGAAGCGGTCAGTGGTGACATCATCATCATAGTACTCCCCCAGAGGTGCACAGTGCTGGTGGATGTAGTGGTTGTCATAGAAACGGCGAAGGCGTGGCATGGACTCCTCCACCTGGACTACAATGGCAGCCTGTTGCATCACAGCATTTGCTAATGCGTTATCATACACCCTGTAAAAACACACACACACAGACATTTAAAACACATGTACTGATGCATGACTAAACTAGTATGCACACAGCCTAGGAGGGAGACGTCTCTTCATAGGAAGGCGGAGAGAGAATTCAGGGGTGGATAGACTGGACTCTGCTGTGTGTGTGTGTGTGTGTGTGTGTGTGTGTGTGTGTGTGTGTGTGTGTGTGTGTGTGTGTGTGTGTAAGTGTGTGTACGTGTGTTAGCGTTGCCATAGGTGGATAGGGTGGATAGACTACTCCAAAAACCACTGATATGGCTTTTGAGTTGTCATGTAAGCATATTTGTAGAAACATCCACCTTAGTGGAGCTTCTCCTTGAATTGAACCCATTTAACTCCTATCTAGCCAGGTCATTAGGACACTTAGTAGATTACATGAGGTGTCAAAGAACTTCCACGTCAGAGGACAGGGTCTGTGCGTGTGTTTGCCCTGAAGCCTGGGTGGAAGGCTCATCTCCGGGCACTCAGGGGCTTCTCTTAGAAACAGTGCACACACAGAGGACCCAAGCATGCCAATCAAGTACAGACGTTTGGACAGGACAACAGGACTCTGCTGTGTGTGTGTGTGTGTATGTACGGTACAGATGGTGGGACAGGACAACAGGACTCTGCTGTGTGTGTGTGTGTGTATGTACGGTACAGACGTTTGGACAGGACAATAGGACTCTGCTGTGTGTGTGTGTGTGTATGTACGGTACAGATGGTGGGACAGGACAACAGGACTCTGCTGTGTGTGTGTGTGTGTGTGTGTGTACGGTACAGATGCTGGGACAGGACAACAGGACTCTGCTGTGTGTGTGTGTGTGTGTGTGTGTACGGTACAGATGGTGGGACAGGACAACAGGACTCTGCTGTGTGTGTGTGTGTGTGTGTGTGTGTGTGTGTACGGTACAGATGCTGGGACAGGACAACAGGACTCTGCTGTGTGTGTGTGTGTGTGTGTGTGTGTGTACGGTACAGATTGTGGGACAGGACAACAGGACTCTGCTGTGTGTGTGTGTGTGTGTGTGTGTGTGTGTACGGTACAGATGCTGGGACAGGACAACAGGACTCTGCTGTGTGTGTGTGTGTGTGTGTGTGTGTGTGTGTACGGTACAGATGGTGGGACAGGACAACAGGACTCTGCTGTGTGTGTGTGTGTGTGTGTGTGTGTACGGTACAGATGCTGGGACAGGACAACAGGACTCAGAGCGAACTTAGCCCCGCCCACAACATTTGAGGTCTGGAAGTTCGGTCTGGCGTCGCTCCATTGGGGAGAAATTATCAGATCTCAGAAAACTGACCTAACCAATCAGATTGTCAGGGCGGGCTTTATACGATGATCGACAGATGATAAACAGTAACGTAATCAACCACGTCACCAAAGACCGCTTGGTTTGAATTTGTTTTCAACAAAGATGGCTGCCGCTGCAGAGCTGAGATGTGTAGGCTAGATTCTGCAATGCATTTGTCGATCAAAAATATGTTTTTGCCGTCCTTCCTACGGGACTCGGTAAAAGATTAATTCATCAGCTGGCCCTGGTCAGGCTACTAGCTGTCTGTCCTGCCTCTAAAACTCTGTAAAACTCTGTAAAGCTCTGAAAAATGGGAAAGAAACAAAATGGCTCGGAGTGAGCCACATACTTTTCCATCCAATCAATGCATGACTTCAGGAGCACTGAGGGGAGGGGTGTAAATTGATTGGCTGGATTGGCTCAAATATCAACAATCTTTCACCAGAATGGAGGACCAACCTTTACATTTGAGTAGTTACCTATTATGTTGAGTAGTGTTTATCTGTAGTGTGTGTTGAGAGGGTGTTCTCAGTGTTTATCTGAAGTGTGTGTTGAGACTCATCGGTGCCCTCCTCTGGCTTCCTGTACCTCTGGAATGTGTCTGAGAGCAGGGCAATCATCAGGTTGACGCACAGGACGGCCGACAGTGCCAGGAAGGTGCCGCACAGCAGGTGGGCCATGATGGAGTCCACCGCCACCATGGCGTCAAACTCGTACTCGTCCACCAGCGTGATGCGGTACAGGCTGTAGAGGAGCTTCGGCACCGTCTGCATGCTGGGCACAGCCGCTGTGCCTGGGGAAGATGTTTACAATCACATTCACATTTACATTTATGCATTCAGAAGATGGTTCCATGCTAAATATACAGTATATCATTAGTATGTGTTCTCCCTAGGTATTGAACCAATGACCTAAGCATTGCTCCTCCTACCTTCCTCTAGCATAAATGACTAAAGGTAAGTACCATGTCCTTACAGTATTAAGTATAAGAACCATTACATTAACTTATCTAACTATGTTTGGTGCTGGTTCTACATGGGTTCATATCCCAGGCATGGTTCCAACTGTTGCTCCACTGCGGGGCCAATGAACTAGCATGACTAAGGAACTAGCAGGGTCAAGGAACTAGCATAGCCAAGGTCCTAGTTTAGCCAAGGGCCTGATTCTGTTCCCCACTACCAACCACTCATAAGCTGGATCTTTCCTGTGTGCTGTATATAGCCGTAGTGTTTGCTGCTAGTACATAATCATAACAGAAAGAAAGCTTTGGAAGGAATCTTATGGTGGCAGCAGTTCTCCATGGAGGACGGTGTGGAGTTAAAGTGTGACGAGAGAGCTGTTATCACCCTACCCCTCCAGGTTCAAGCTTAGAGACACAGGGAGACCCTCCTGTCCATATACCAACTGCTACAGTAAACACACACTCCTGCCACTCGTGAAGAGTCTGTTGATCTGACCAATCATTCACAGCACTGCTCATAAAAGCCTCCCTCTGCCTTAAGCTGTTACATAAAGCTGCTGTTTACATAAAGCTGCTGATTAACAGTGTGCTGCCTGGCTCTCCCATCAAAACATAGATTACACTATAGGAAAATGATGACATGTTTTATACCATTACACACAGACTGTCCATGTAAGCTGTGAGTGCATTCACGCACGCATGCAAATGCATGCATATTGTATACACATATACTCACAGAAATGCACATGTGAACACGCACGCATGTACAAACACATTCACACAGACACAGGCTACAATATTTTTGAGATCTGACCTCCAAATATGATCCAGAAAGAGCATGCGTAGGGGATGTAGATCTCAGCGTACAGGAAGAGGAACCTCAGGACATCACCCACGATCTTCCCCAACATCACGATGAAGGGGCCCATCACCCTAAAAGCAGACACACACACACACACACACACTACTGATGGACACGCTTGTGAAAACATGGAGGACAATAAATTACCCGCCAAATACCTAATCAATAAATCAGCTGATCTTTTCCTTGTTAATCTGGCTATTCATTTCCCCTATGAGCCATCTGTTATCTCTCTTTGTAAATAGCCAACCAGCCAACAATCAATCAATCAATTCTATTTCCTAGAAAGTCCATCCATGAGTTTGGCCTGTTAGCCATATGCTATACACCTCTGTTAATGGGCAGGCTAGACCAGTGTTCCACCCTGTAAGTGGAACCGTTGCTCATGTTCAGCCACCGATACCTAAGCACACGTTTGCAGTCACAGACCCGCCAGTTCCAGCTCTATTGTGCCTTTATCTAACGGTATCGGTCATATGGCCAGCGCACCTCTCACTTTCCTGTTCTGCCATGGCAACGCTGACATCGAGCAGGCGTTGCCACGGTAACGGGTGGGCTGAAGGCGGTAGCCCACCTGTGGAGCGCTCCCTGAGGTGAGGCCGAGACATGCGAGAGCAGGTAATTTATCACACAGTGCAGGTGTCACCAGCCTGCCTGGGGCCGTCCACACCCCCCCCAAAAAAACCACACACACACATCGCCATGGTTACTGACAAAGCTTGAAGTAGACCCTGGTTGGCTAGGGTTTGGGTTGATAGCCACTGTTGTGTGAATCCACTGAAGCACAAAACAAAGAGGCAGTTTAGGAAAATTCATCTGCCTGCTTAAAATGGATATTAAAACCATCTTCCCATCATGCTCCTGCTGTTTAAAAACAGCATGGTACAAAAATATCTCTTTCAGGGACGGTTTTTTAATATTAGGAATAATATCTTATAATATGCGGAATAATATTTTGTAATATTAGGAATCATCATATCTGGGCATAGCTTTTTGGAAGAGTTGCCTTTGGCCTAACAAACTGTGGTAACTATCATAACTGTGTTTCATATAAATAAGATAACTGTATATATGTATGCTTGGTGTATGTTTAATATGTGTATCATATAAATAAAACAGCTGTATGAATGTTTGGTGTATGTTTAATTAAAGTGGATCCACCCAAGCTATGTGGCTTCAATACTGCCAGTAAGAGTGAAATGTACCTGACAGTTCCTTCAGTTCTTTGTGTGTGTGTGTGTGTGTGTGTGGATACATCAAATGGCCTGTGCCTCTGGGCTGAGTATCCAATCAGACGTTACCTGAAGGCTCTGACGTGCTTCATCAGCCGCAGCCAGAGGAAGATGACAACCACAGCGAAGAGTCTCAAGCTGTACATATGCAGCGAGCCTGACACCAGGAAGATGTCTGCCAGGTGAAGGCCCAGCACTGCTATCAGCAGTACATACACCAGCCAATCAAATATGTTCCTGTAGACCACAAACCAATCGGAGAGAGTCCAGTGATTAGCTAATGGGAAATACATCATCTAATCAGGTATTCTCATGATTAAAAACAGTAACAGTATACAGTATACAGATAAAATCACCATGGTTACAGTCTCTGAAAGATGAGTTTGTATGGATAACACAAGTGTCCATAAGTGGTTTGGGTGTGTGTGATTGACAGTCTCTTAAATAGGTCCAGGTGTGTGTGGTTGACAGTCTCTTAAATAGGTCAAGGTGTGTGTGGTTGACGGTCTCTTAAATAGGTCTAGGTGCGTGTGGTTGACGGTCTCTTAAATAGGTCCAGGTGTGTGTGGTTGACATTCTTATAAATAGGTCTAGGTGTGTGTGGTTGCCTCTGAAAGAGGTTTGGGATTTTACGGATCTATAAGATGTCTCTATAAGATGTCTCTATAAGATGTCTCTATAAGATGTCTCTATAAGATGTCTCATTAAGATGTCTATGTAAGATGTCTATGTAAGATGTCTCATTAAGATGTCAATATAAGATGTCTGGGTTGGAGTGAGAAGGGTTTTTACCAAAGGTCCTGAGCATAACTGCCCTTCATTTTCCGGATGAACCTTATCTGCTCCTCCAGGTAGTGCCTCTCCTGTGAATACAGAAACAACCCTATTTTAGAGCACACACACGGGCACACACACACACACACACACACACACACACACACACACACACACACACACACACACACACACACACACACACACACACACAAACACACACACACAACATGCAAATACACAAACTCGTACAAGGACCAACAGAACTAACAAAACACACACCCGATCTAATCACTCATGTAATGCCTCTCTTAATGAGAAAAAACACACACACCAGGAAACCCTCTAATTAACTGTTATTTACTGAATGGAGTATTTGCACCCAGTGCCTCGGGACACTGTACTACAAGTTTGAACAGAGATGTGTGTGTCTGTGTGTGAACGTGCATGCGTGTGTGTGTTTGTGTGTGTTTATTGTGTGAGTACCTCAGGCCACATGGGGTGTGTGCAGGCCAGGTCTTCGTTGATGCGCCTGATGCTCCAGCTTTGCCATCGTTTAAGTTTCCGGCGAGAGACCTGGACCTCTCGCACCTCACGGAACACCTCCTGAGCCGTCAGCAGCAGAGCGATCACCACCACCAACACACGCCACCAGTCCTACACACACATACACACACACACGCAGTGTGAGATCCTCAGAGTGTTCAGATTTGTGTCTGCATGTGTCTGTGTGTTTGTTTGGCTCACCTCTGGGAAGACGTACGGCCGCCCCTTGTCCCTGACCACAGACACAGAGATGGCCACTGTGGTCCAGGCCAGGATGAAGAGGAAGTTCAGCACAAGGAGTATCCATGCTCCCAGCCTGCCAGGAATCACACACACACACACACACACACACACACACACACACACACACGCACACACACACACACACACATACAAGAGAGTGTCTGTATTGACTCCTAAGCTTCACGATGACTGGATGATCCTGTGTTAGGTTGGGTCAAAGTGAATTTAAGGTAAAGACATATGCTGAAGTTGCTGTAAGGAACTGAACAGCCATAAATACCTATTGGGTTAGTGCCCAGCTAAGGTACAGTACCCAGCTATGGTAGAGATAGTGTACCCAACTACTATAGATAACCCAGGTATCATAGAGATAGTGTACCCAGCTACTATAGAGTACCCAGGTACCATAGAGATAGTGTACCCAGCTACTAAAGAGTACCCACCTACCATAGACATAGTGTACCCAGCTCCTATAGAGTACCTATCTACCATAGACATAGTGTACCCAGCTAGTGTAGTGTACTCACTGGTCATAGAGTACCCACCTGCCGTAAAGATCCCACTTGACAGTGATGAGCTTCAGAACCACAGGGTGCATAATGAGGTCCAGCTTTCCCTGACGCACGATAAACTCCAGCTGACACACACACACACACACACACACACACACACACACACACACACACACACACAGTTATCAACACATGAAAAACAGATATAGGGTTATTCACACAATAACAAACCAAATAACACTGCAACAGAGCATATTCCAATTAGGAAACGATTGTCATAAAACATAATTACTGCAGTTGTACATTACTTAGAAATGGTTGTGATTATCACATATTAGCAAAGTATCATACCGGCGATGTTGGCTCACTACAGACTGTTCCTGAAACAAACAGGCAAAATATTTAAACACGTTATGATTAACCATTAAACATTTTATGCTTACTAAAAATGATTGAAACATTATATTTAAAAATGATTTAGACATTATATTTGGGATTGTGTTCATATCTACCGAAAACATAACATTTGTGAGCAGAACAGAAAAGCTAGGCTGCCTTGACATCGATGTGCAACTCAGAGCTTTGTAAGTGCAGTTATGATAAGAGGCCTGTGCTGCAGCGTAGAAAGAAACATGTAGACTTGCTCAGCCTGTTCATGCCTGTATTGTTTAACATGTGTGTGTTGGCTTGTTTTTTTGTGTGTTATAAGTAAGTGTGTGTGTGTGTGTGTGAGTCTGTGCGTGTTAGTGAGAGTTTGGTTAAAATGGCGTCAAAACGGCAGGCAGGGGAGTGTTCTGCTGTACCTGGAGAATGTGAGTTCTTCTTGCAGTGCGGTTCTGGTTCCAGCAGGTGGAGGTAGTAGAACTGCTGCCGGGTCATTCTGTCCGTCACATGGAACTGATTCAGGGCCAGATGGGCCTAGCGGAACCAAACAGAACCTAATTTTTAAGCCTTGATATACCAGTACAAACAGAACTCATCCTTCAAAGATATGACTTCAGGTAGAACTTAGTCTTCAAGCCACACATACTGGTTCCAAACCTTCAAGTTGAAGGCATGATATACTGATGCCAAAAACCTCACTTAAAGCAGGAATAGTTTCAAAAACTAGCACGCTAACTACCTAAAAGGTATGCAAACCTTGCAAACAACACCAATAGCCCAGTTGACACTGATAGAAGCTTGCCAACTAACTGGTGTCATTTGGCAGTAAAGCTGGCAATGTCATGCTGTAAAAGCTTTCTTCCATTTTTGCAAGGTGTTCCAGCCAGGAACTACATACCGATATCCTGGATGGCTAGTGGGAAAGACACAGGTGTTTATCTGTCCTTCACATGACCATATGCCTCATGTTTACATCATGTATATGTTTGACCTGTGCTCTAGGCCATGTAGGACATGAACAAGTGACAACTGAAACCAGCTGGTATAATCCCATACATTCAGCTCATTGATATTCAGTGACCCGTATCCTAGCAACCAGTTGATTGGCACTCACCACAGGGGTCATCTTGCCAATCATGGCGGTTATGCAGAGCTGGCCATCAGAGTCCTGCACCCCTGCATCCGCCCCCAGCTCAATCAGGGTACGAGCTGCCTCACTGCGGTCTGGGTCAAAATACACACACACACACACACACACACACACACACACACACACACACACACATTGACACACACATAAACCCACATACATGGTATATCAATGTTAGCTTACAGCTATAGGGGTATCCTCTGTTTATAGACTTTCTATCTTTCCCCTCTCTCTGATTCAAACATATACATGCACACACACACACACACACACACACACACACACACACACACACTAGTGGTATGCCGAGGCTTACTACTGACTGTAAAGTTAATCTGTGTTTATAAATTCTCTACCCCCCCCACCCCCATACACACCCACACACTAGTGGTCTCTGCCTGTTATTATTCTCTCTCGCTCTCTGAAACACACACACACACACACACCAGTGTTGTACCGAGGTTAGCAGCTAGCTGGAGCGGCGTCCTCTGTTTGTAGTCTCTGGCGGTGATGTCAGCCCCGTGCTGGAGAAGGATCCTGAGCGCGCCCACTGCGTCATTCTTAGCAGCAAAGTGCAGAGGAGTCTGCTGGTCTCTGTGTGTGAGCGCACTGATGTCCGCTACTCCAGGAGACAAACACACAGACACACAGACACGCATAGACACAGACACAGACACAGACACACACGCACACACACACACACACACACACACACAAGCACACACAAACACACGCACACATACAATAGCACACATCAGGGTCAGAGATGTCCGTGGCTCTCTGTCTCTGATCTATATGTCTCAAAACATGCAAGCATTAATGTCTCATACAGGTACATACTCACATGCACACACACACAACAAGATATGTTTGCGTATACACACTAAACTACAAACACTAAAGCTGTTCCCCAGTTTTCAAAGGGAGTACAGAGTGCTCTCTTTCTAAGAAACCTAAAGAGAAATCTAGGCTTTCCTGCTTACACACACACAAACACACACACACACACACACACACACACACACACACACACACACACACACACACACACCTCTTTTTTCAAGCAGGTAGAGGACCATCTCCTCGTAGTCAAGTGCGGCAGCCACGTGCAGGGGTGTGACCCCAAACACATCGGCCCTCTGCACATCTGAACCCCTCTCCAGGAAGAACCGCATCACATCCACGTTCCACGCCCGGGAGATCTACACGCACACGCACGAGCCCACACCGGTAGACACACACACACACATGAGCATGCACACAAACACACACACACATATGGGCAGACCCACATAAACACACACACACAAACAAATGAGTGCACACACACACACAAACAATGTACAGTATTCAGTATTCAGACCCATCACTTTTTTCACATTTTGTTATATTGCAGCCTTCTGCTAAGATCGTGTCAAATTCATTTTTTTCCTTCATTATTCTATACTCAAGTATCACACCGTTTCTCTTGATTATCTTGGGTTTGAGATGATCTGTCCATGAACACGCCCACGCTTGCGCCTATGCCTGCGCTAGCATTGCTGACATATGTTAGAGTACATATAATTACATACCTCAACGTTAGCGACCTGACAGCACAACATTGGCTATGGACAGATGTTTTATTTTGGTCAATATAGACAGATATTATGTAAGGCCATAATGCTTAGGCTGTATACCTATATGGTGACAGGATGTTGCTAAGAGGTTTGAAAATATATGTACTGTATGATAAATGATCTAACCACATCTCTCATTCAAACATTTAAAATAGCTAAAAACCAACACACTACTACTAAACTACATTTCCTATAATGGAGAGTGGGGATCTGACCTCGTGCATCACTGTCTGGCCGTATTTGTCCGCTGTGTTGGGGTCAGCTCCGTCTGTGAGAACTCCATTCAGGAAAGGCAGGTCCACCTTTCCAACACACACAATCACACACACACACACACTTCATGTACACAGTTTCTGTTAGAACCATTCGCAAACAAACTTCTTTGTAGAACCATCTGGGACATCATCTAATAATGTAGGGTACAGGGTCATACCAACACCATAGTCATGGGCACCATAGCCAGAGAGCACCCTCACTGATCACTAACGCACTAACTTTCAATGATCACTAACTCACTTACCCTCACTGATCACTAACGCACTAACACTCAATGATCACCAAAGCACTAACCCTCACCGATCACTAACCCTCACTGATCACTAACGCACTAACCTTCAATGATCACTAACACACTAACCCTCACTGATCACTAACGTACTAACCCTCACTGATCACTAACTCTCACTGATCACTAACCCTCACTGATCACTAACCCTCACTGATCACTAACCCTCACTGACCACTAACCCTCACTGACCACTAACCCTCACTGATCACTAACCCTCACTGATCACTAACCCTCACTGACCACTAACCCTCACTGATCACTAACCCTCACTGATCACTAAACCTCACTGATCACTAACGTACTAACCCTCACTGATCACTAACCCTCACTGATCACTAACACACTAACCCTCACTGATCACTAACGCACTAACCCTCAATGATCACTAAAGCACTAACCCTCACTGATCACTAACCCTCACTGATCACTAAACCTCACTGATCACTAACGCACTAACCCTCACTGATCACTAACGCACTAACCCTCACTGATCACTTACCCTAACTGATCACTAACCCTCACTGATCACTAACCCTCACTGATCACTTACCCTCACTGATCACTAACCCTCACTGATCACTAACCCTCACTGATCACTAACCCTCACTGATCACTAACGTACTAACCCTCACTGATCACTAACACACTAACCCTCACTGATCACTAATGCACTAACCCTCAATGATCACTAAAGCACTAACCCTCACTGATCACTAACCCTCACTGATCACTAAACCTCACTGATCACTAACCCTCACCCTCACTGATCACTAACGCACTAACCCTCAATGATCACTAACCCTCACTGATCACCAACCCTCAATGATCACTAAACCTCAATGATCACTAACCCTCACTGACCACTAACCCTCACTGATCACTAACCCTCACCCTCACTGACCACTAACCCTCACTGACCACTAACCCTCACTGATCACTAACCCTCACTGATCACTAACCCTCACTGATCACTAACCCTCACTGATCACTAACCCTCACTGATCACTTACGCACTAACCCTCACTGATCATTAACCCTCACTGATCACTAACCCTAAATCACTAACCCTCACTGATCACTAACACACTAACCCTCGATGATCACTAACCCTCGATGATCACTAACCCTCACTGATCACTAAAGCACTAACCCTCACTGATCACTAAAGCACTAACCCTCACTGATCACTTACCCTAACTGATCACTAACCCTCACTGATCACTTACCCTAACTGATCACTAACTCACTGATCAATAACCCTCACTGATCACTAACCCTCAATGATCACTAACCCTCAATAATCACTAACCCTCACTAGTCACTAACCCTCACTGATCATAAACCCTCACTGATCTCTAAGTAAGGGATAATGTATAGTCCGGCGGTCATTATCAAAAAAAATCGCAACGGGACGAACAGGTCTTGTTTCGTCCTGAAAGGAATTCTTTTTCAACAATGACCGCCGAACATTATCCCGATTTTGTTGCCGTTTTGTGATTTCCGCTAAGAAAAAATTGTTCTCAAATAGAACTTAAAGTTTCAGGTGTTGTGTAGCAACCCCATTGTTTGATGAATTCAAGTAACAATAATTTTCTGTTACGTTTAATGACCAGACTACAGTTCTTGCGGAATGATATGAAAGATGTGAATTAGAAGCACAAAACCTGTTGCCAATGACAGTGGTCATACATTTTTCGCAGCAGTGAATATAAAGAAATGACAGACCTTCGAACGTTGGGGTGGCCCATTCAAATCAACTGAACTTTTTGCATGTGAGAACATGGGACCCCTCACTCACCACGTCTGTCTCCTCGTTGCTGGCCGCCAGCACTCTGAAGTGGTCCAGGAGGTTCTTGTTGAGACGCAGTGTGTGCTCCAATCCGTCCACAGTGTCCTCGTCCCAAGCCAGGCCCTTATACTTCTCACCAATGCATTCTCCTGACACCACACACACACACAAACACTTTAGCACACCCTTATCATTATCCTCAACGATGCATTTTCCCAACACACACACACACACACACACACACACACACACACACACACACATACACATACACACTTTAACACACCCCTACCATGATCCTCACCGATACATTCTCCCATTATGCACACATACACACGTTTACACACATACACATACTCACACACACACAAACACACATGCACACACGCACACACACAAAACAGCCCTATTGTCATCACCACTAATGCATTCTCCTGTCGCAGACATGTGGAACATTACACACACTTTCACACAGCCTTAGCATTATCTTCACTGATGCCTCCTCCCAACTGGACGTGTGGAAGGTTACACACACTATTACACACCATGAAACACCTAGTCACTCAAAACACAACCTATATATCATCACAGTTGTCATCCTATCACACACACACTTTAACCCCAACTTAACCCTTAGTCTTTTGCTAACACAAACCTGTGAAAAACTCCCCAGAGCAGCATATCATCACCTCCACCATCACAAGCATTTACAAATTGTTCAACTTGAAGATCATGAAGATGTGTGTGTGTGTGTGTGTGTGTGTGTGTGTGTGTGTGAGAGAGAGGGAGAGAGAGACAGAGAGAGTGTGTGTGTGTGAGAGAGAGACAGCGTGTGTGTGTACCTGTGGGTTTTTTCCTAACACACTTCTGTGCGGCTCTTTTCCAGCGGCTACAGGTGTAGGAGGCCCACTGGGCTGCCATCCGAACCGCACTGGACACCGTTGTCCTGGAAACCTGTGTACTGAGAGAATGATGTGGCACCTGTAGTCACACATGCACACACACACACACACACATTTTTGCACAGAGAAAGAAATGATGAATGACTTCTCACACACATTCACATCTGAGATATCAGAGCCTTTTGGAACATACAGAAAAAAACCCTCCACAGGGCATTCACTGGTACCTGCATCAAAGGTTTAAGGATGATTTCTGGTAAAATATGAGGAAAAATATAATTAAAAAAGTGTGCCATACTCACCGGACCAAGAGGTCCGTCAGTCATCTCTAGAACCGGGTTATCCTTCCCGGTGGGACTCACGCGCCGATGTCTCCGCATCCTCCGGTTCTCCCAGGTTGCCCTCAGCACCAAACGGCCCCTTAACTACAAGCAGCTTAGCAGCACTAAACTAAAGCTCCACAGGGCTAGCCGCTCTACTCTCACACTGCTACACAGCTAGCAGTCACCACAGTCACCAAGCCTGCATCAACACCACTAGCGCAGCTAGCATCCACACCAGTTAGACGACTAGCATCCCCAGCCACAGTCACCCAGCCCACTGCCGCACCATCAGATGAAACTTAGACCAACTCATCTACACACTCAACACCCAAACACAAACACATAAAGCCTCTGCACTTGTATACACTGCTGTGTTTCCACAGGAAGAGGCCACATACACTCACTGCGGGGGGTAGTGGACACCACTGACGCGGTGCAGGCCGGCCTCACAATCGGTAGCACTGAGTTGCACCGTAAGCCGAAACAGAGCCTATTGTGAGACTACAATGTGCACCAGAGCTAACCTTTAGTCACTGCGGCTGCAAAACAAACTAACCAGGGACACCCACTAGCATAGAAATACTGCTGACACCTGAGGGTGGGGGGGGGAGAGAGAGAGAGAGAGAGAGAGAGAAAGATGAAAAGAGGCACAGAGAGAATCGAACTGAACTGAGAGCTAGAGAGACAGAGAGTTAGAGAAAAAGAGAGAGAGAAAGAGAGAGAGAGAGATGGAAAAGGAGGAGAAGTGAAAGAAAGACAAAGCAGGGGGAAAGAGTTATAAACAGACAGAGAGAGAGAGACAGACACAGCGATGAGCAACCCCTATGGTTCTTACCGACTCAAACACCAAGAGTCTTCACCTGACGACGTATTAAACACCAAGAGTCTTCACAAGATGACGTGAATCAAACACCAAGAGTCTTCAACAGATGACGTGAAGTAAACAGAGAAAACCACAAGACGCTCAGGCATCGTCGTCTCCTTCAGTCTTATACGGAAGTCACGTTTGCGTCACATTCGCGTTGGGTTGTTCAGGCACACACTGCCGTAAAAGGGACAACAACTTAAGCAGTAAAGCACTTGACCCGGTTACTGAACCCTCCATCTAACTTATCTTAGCGTGGAACAGCCCATCAGTCCTGCTATCTGCCCTGGTGACTGTTTAACTGCACCTGGGAGGGGAGGCCTTCGTGTTTGGCCAGGGGAATCAGATGGGCTGTTTATGGGGCCTTCATGGGAAGATCATGGGAATGGAACTATGGAGGGACTTCAGATGTTTGTTATTGTGATCTAATCAATATAGATGCATATAGTCATGCACACGCACTTTGAGCTGGTTACAAATAATATATAGCAAACATTTACACACACAGCCTGAGAGTTCTATTCTCAGATATCAGTCACATAAGATGTACACACAAACCCTACCCCACTGACAAGTTTCTCAGAAACAAACAGAAAAAAGCTCTCTGTCTCTCTCTCACTCACACGCCCGCTTGCAGTCAATCAACCATACATAAAGTTTCTCAGATACAAACAGAAAAAGCTCTGTCTCTCTCTTTCTCTCTCTCTCTCTCTCTCACACACACACACACACACACACACACACACACACACACACACAAACACACACACACACACACACACACACACACACACACACACACACACACACACACACACACACACACACACAGAGCTTAAAGGGGAGGCCCCACAGAGCAGGGCCAGAGTGTCAGTCAGCAGTAGCAGTCTGAGGGACACGGCAAGAGTCAGCGGGCAGGTTGGACACGACTCATCTAGGGCCCGTAAGGGAAACAGCAGTTATATCACCGGCATGAGTGGTTATAGCACCTTCCGGGGTGGTTATAGCATCTGCCTGAGTGGTTATAGCACCTGCATGAGTCGTTATATCACCTGCCTGAGTGGTTATAGCACCTGTCTGAGTGGTTATAGCACCTGTCTGAGTGGTTATAGCACCTGTCTGAGTGGTTATAGCACCTTCCTGAGTGGTTATAGCACCTTCGTGAGTGGTTATGTCACCTTCCTGTCTGGTTATAGCACCTTCCTGTGTGGTTATAGCACCTGCCTGTGTGGTTATAGCACCTGCCTGAGTGGTTATAGCACCTGCCTGAGTGGTTATGTCACCTGTCTGAGTGGTTATAGCACCTTCCTGAGTCTAAGGGGCTTTACAGGATAAGTATAATAATAAACGATTCAGTAAAACAAAAAATATCGATTTATGTTTGATAAAATATATGAGGAAATGATTGATAAACAAGCACAAACGTGCTAAAAAACACTTAAAAGTACCAAAAGAGGAAACAGCTCTGAAATTCTAGAGTGTAGGGTCCAAAGTTGCAGAGTTTAGGGCCCAAGTTTCAGAGGTTAGGGGAAATAACTGCAAAAGAGGGGTCACCCTCAGATTCTAGTGTGGACTCTGAAACATGATGTACCAGTCATACCTGCACTCTCTTCTCCTCCTCCTCCTCCTCCTCTCTCTAGCTCATCCTCTCAGCCCTCTGCCTCTCGTATCAGCAGCACCTGACCAGCCCTCACTGGCTTTGCTTGACACAGGTGAGGGCATGTCTGGGGAGGGGGAGATAACACTCTCCAGTATAGTGAATTTGGAAAGCAGTGATGATTTTAAACGCTTTGTGTCCCATCTACATATTGCTCCACTAAGGAGAAAAGGTTACTGATTAACACACACGAACACACGCGTATGTTGTACTGCTGAAGTCATGTTCTGACATGTTCTATACAGATGCACCGACAGTCCCCCCACCCCCCCCCAAAGATAAAAACACACAGTCAGATAGGGAGATAAACCCAGATAACATCAGATATGCAAATTAAAGACTCAGATATGCAAATTAAAGACTTTATTTGTCTACATAAAAACTAAACAAGGGTCAAGGATCAAGTGTCCCTCTTTTACGACTCTTAGTTTACAGCATCTTAAAGAACACACCAGAGACAACGGCACGTTCCCATGATTCACACTCATTACAGCTCCCATGATTCACGTTTTTAAATGTGCTTCAGAAATAAATTAGCCATCCGTTGTCTTTCTGAGTTGTCACTTGTATAATTGTCATGTGTTTGTTCGTTCCGTGTACTTTGTGGGGACTTTGTCGTGACTTCAAGCAGGTTTATTTTCTGACAAAATGTGACTGGAACCGGACCTGGACCTGATCTTGTCCAGATCTAGTGGATCAGCGCCAGAGGTGGGCAAGAACAGGGCTAGAACTAGGATATAACTAGGATAAATCAGAGCCAGGACAGAGCCAGGACAGAGCCAGGACAGAGCCAGGACGGGTCAGATGGGTTGTCTTCTGATGCGCTGCTCTGTGGATGGCGTCTCATCCGAACCAGTGGTTGCCCATGCACTCCCTGTTCCACTCCACGCGGCAGAGCCAACACCACTCAAACTTACACTGGGCCCGCGGGCACACCATGTGCATACAGCCACCTGTAAGGACAACAAACAGGAACATTACAATTATGTGAGAGAGACTGTGTGTGTGTGTGTGTGTGTGTGCATGTGTGTGCGTAAGTGTGTCTGTGTGTGTGTGTCTGTGTGCATGTCTGTGTGTTTGGGTATGTTTAACTGCCACACCATGTGCATACAGCCACCTGTGAATACGGTTCAACATTCATGAATTGTAGGGTAGGGTTGGACCACAGTGTGTGTGTGTGTGTGTGTGTGTGTGTGTGTGTGTGTGTGTGTGTGTGAGAGAGAGTTTGTGTGCAACAGAGTGTGAGGAGGCTCTTTGCCTCTGACCAGGAAACAGCACTGTCGTTACCAGATGTCTGTGTGTGTGTTTGTTTTTTTGTTTGTTTTAGTTTTTGTGCTTTACTGTCTGTGCTCTCTCTTGATGACTCATAAGGACAATAATCTGTTATCAATACCATATTTAGCCTTTTACTTTTCTTTCTCACTTGGTCTATCTGTGTGTGTGTGTGTGTGTGTGTGTGTGCATGTGCGTGTGCATGTATGACCATACCGTAATACGGTTACGGTACTGATACATGCCAGCAAAGCGAAGTTCTGTATTCCATTAATTTCTGTTGGAGGCAGGCGACTGTGATGTAGATGAGCGAATTGGGTGAGCAAAACAAGTGGGGGAAAGTTTAATCTTATGAAAATGGGGAGCGAATTTCGCCAGCAGCGGCCAATCAGATTGTTTGTTGCTGTGTCTGAGGGGTTTGAAAATTGCAGGGCTATGGCGTCGTTCGGTCGTTTAATTTGTTAAAAAGAAAAGCTTGGAGGGCCTTTTTTGGAATTGTTGTTGCTCTAAGTACGTTAATTGTGTAATCCTGTGCTGTAACAGAATGACAGTTCTGATATAAAGACAAGTGGCTGGAGAGCCTACTAGCTGGTTAGCTTTCTTAACTAGCTCGCTAGTTCAGTCTGTTACACCATTTCCGAATGCCAAGCCACGCTGACTCAAAGTGAAGCTGGCATGTATCAGTGGCGTTATGCAGCAGTCTAAAGGAGCTTACACAAGGATCAAAGGCCAGATTCATGTGAACAGTACATTCATTAATATGAATAACCTCCACACATCCACACATAAAAGGCCATAGCATGACAGATAACATTACAAATTTCAGTTGAATCATGAAAAATAATCAAAGATATGTACATTATGAATAGGGCTTCTGTACACAGTAGCAATTCGTCCCCTGTCAGGCTATACCCACAGACCTGTAAGTAGAAGATGGTGTGTGTATGTATGTTAGTATGTGTGTGTGTGTGTGTGTGTGTGTGTGTGTGTGTCTGCATGCACATGCTTGTGTGTGTGTATGTGTATGTGTCTGCATGCACATGCATGTGTGTGTTTTTTGTTGTGGACTCAAGTGGGTTAACACAAGTGTTTTAGGCCACTGAGCCCAGCACAGAACTACGGAGAGCAAGAAGGCTCACACAGTACCGTTCTTTTCTATGGGGACCTTGCATCTGGGGCAGGGGCGTGTGGTCTCCTCTATGGTCTGCTGAGAGTCCTGATCCCAGCGGGCACGCAGAGCCGCCTCCCCATCCACCACATAACCCTGAGGTGGAGCAATCATCATCATCATCACCATCATATTCATCATCACCATCATCATCATCACCATCAACAACACCATCATTATCATCATCACCATCATCAACATGGGTATCTAGTGTCCGTCATATACTATGAGCTCAGGATGGGTATATAGTGTCCGTCACATAGTATGTATAGTGTCCGTCACATACTTTGAGCTCAGGATGGGTATAAAGTAGCCTGACGATGTCATACTCATAAATCTAGTCAGAATATGAGTCTGATACTGCTCAATTGAGCTGTGATTATGGGGCGTCTTTCAACGAACCAGGGAAAAAATGCCTCTTCGCTCAATTGGATACCTAGAACCAATCAGAGCAACGTAGTATGACCATCTGATACATTAAACTTTTACCAGATCCTGTAGGAAGGACGGCAAAAACATCTTTTCGATCGAGAAATGCCTTGATCGCGTTTCTCTGTTCCTCTTTCAAAATGAATGCGCTGTCAATTTATGTGAGATATGCATGCTCATGTTATACTTATTAGCAGAGAGGCTAGGTAGCTACTATGTGTTTCAGAGGACTTTTGGTCTAAGCGTTAGCAGTAACCTAACAATAATGGTCTTGAGCTTCAGTTGAGACCTACAATTCTCTGCAACATTCATGTAGCACATACACAACTAACCGAGTCAATGTAGACATAAAAAGGTTGTGTAGATAGCTTAATTCACATAAAATATTTCCCACTAACAGGCTCCCGAGACGCCGCCATCTTGGTACGATTTCGAATCTACTGTTAATTCAACTCAAGCTTTGGTTGATCATCTGTCCATCATCGTATAAAGCCCGCCTTGACAATTTCATTGGTTAGATCAGTTTTCTGAGATCTGATAATTTCTCCCCAATGGAGCCGTGCCAGACCGAACTTCCAGACCTCAAATGTTGTGGGCGGGGTTCGGTCTGGTATCCAGGCTAGGAATATAGTGTCCGTCACATACTATGTATAGTGTCCGTCACATACTGTGAGCTCAACATGGGTATATGGTGTCCATCACGTACTGTGACCTCGACATGGCTATCATCTCCACCTCCCATAGCCATCAGCACAGGCCAACCATCTCCACCTCCCATAGCCATCAGCACAGGCCAACCATCTCCACCACCCATATCCATCAGCACAGGCCAACCATCTCCTCCATGGTCCTCCATCAATCAAGCAACTGACCACGTCTACGGAAAAGACTTTCACAAACGCACCCTTAGAATGGCTGACAGTGATTGCACTGATTGGAATACCTGTTTACTGAACATCCATGACAGCAGATGACTCTACAAGCCTGTACCTGTTACTGTTGAAACTGTAATTTAGTTGCCCACACACACACACACACACACACACACACACACACACACACACACACACACACACACACACACACACACACACACACACACACACACACACACACACACACACACACACACACAGACACAGAGGGCTTTCTAGAAAGGGCTGATGACATACACCTAACAAAATAATCTAGCCCAGACAGTTGTAAAGACTGGAGTAGACCTGGCATCTATCTGAAAACATCAGATCTGAAGACACGGCACAAGTCTAGGCCTGTTACAGCCCTTACCCTAAGCTATTCACACTACACAGGAAGTAGCCAAGGCTGGAGCACAAGAGAAGCCACAAGTCTGTGTCAGTTAGTGCAGTGTCTCTTTATGAACCCTAATATAAAAGGTGTTCACACACACACGCAGACGCACGCACGAACGCACACACACACCCGCGGCCATGCACGCACACACACACACACAAGGCTTTCTAGGAAGGGAGAGTTGACCATTGACCCTTAAACACATTAACCTTGGATCTCACAGGTTAGAATATGACCCGGATACTGTTATTATTCACAATGGACATCTGCATTACCTGAACCATCACTGTCGTGGTCAGGATCATCATTATCACCATCATCATAATAAACCTCTTCTCAGGCTGTGTGTGTGTGAGTGTGTGTGTGTGTGTGTGTGTGTGTCTGTGTGTGTCTGTGTGTGTGTGTGTGTGTGCATTAGAGGATGGATACTAGGGATGCAACGGTACAGTGTGGCCACGGTTCGGTTTGTATCACGGTTTTTGGGCCACGGTTACGGTTCGGTTTCGATATATCAATATTATCCTGCCGCTAACACGCATTAGGTTATATTTGTCTTTTCTATTTCAAGTCAACAAGGTGCTTCTACTCACACTTGCAGAGACAATGCAAGATGCAATTAAATGTAAAAAGGGCACATATTAAGTAAAATCACAAAATGTATTTTAAACAAGGAACACTATTCTGGCCTTCTGTCAAAAACAGGCAATATTAAATATAGTAAAGTGCAGTATACTGTAAAGTAATGTGAAATGTAAACATTGACATTATTCAATAAACTCAAACAACAAACATTGTCATTCACACACTTAAACCCTAGAAAATACTTAACTGTTATAAATACACCCTTAAAGAACAACAGAACAAACCTTCTCTCTCCTAGTCACTTCGTACAGTTCTGGAATTATTTTGCTGCTGAAATGCGTGCGGGAGGGGATATTAAAACGAGGATCAATGTCAATGGTCTTTATCATGTGACGGAATCCCGTGCCTAAAACTACTGAATAGGGCTGCATGTCTTTCCCTATGAAGACGTCCATTGAGTTGGTTATTGCCTTGTGTTTTTCGGAATTATAAGCATATTGTTGCTGAAATGCTGCAGCAATGGATGGTTGTGTTTTCGGCGACAAACCGTGCTGCCACTTAAGAGTTACAGCCGGGTGATGGCGGGGCAAGTGGCTCAACATGTTGGATGTACCTGTGGAGTAGGCGATCGTAGGAAAGCAATGCCTGCACACCGTGCTTTGCTTGCTGACGATCTTTTTCCCTTTGTCATCATACTCCACACTGAACCCAAAATGTTCCCATACAGCTGATTTGTAAGATGACGGTGCCTCTTCAAATTTTCTTTTCTCCGTTTCTGGTTGACTCGCCATGATCGTGCTGCAACAGGGAAAGTTTCGTTTCTCCTCACATGAATCTCCAGCGTCTGCATTCAGAGCGCTGATTGGCTCTTGGGAAAGTCAGTACAATTCTGATTGGTTGTTGCATGGTTGTGGAGCGCAGAACTCATCCCCTGCTGGGTCCCAAGCAGTCATGCTATCGCCCAATACATGCGTGCATTCATTATAGCCACATATTAAATTAAAAGTTTAATGTCACCCATACCGTAATATCGCGGTTCACCTGGGTCAACCGAACCGAACAGGGCGAACCGAACGGTTCGATAAAATACCGAAAACCGTTGCATCCCTAATGGATACCCGTCCCGAGCCCGTCTGGATCCGAACCCTAACCCTAACCCAAATATTCAGATAATATACTCGGGCTTGGGTTGGGATTGGACACATCAGTGCGATAAGACATTGAACATTCCATATTTAAAATATCTTAATACATAGTGAAGTCAAGTGTCTGCTTCACATGATGCACAAGTTCGTTTTTGAGAATAAAATAAATCACATTTAGGATAACCAGTGATGCGTCTGAACCCGTTCATTGAAGGAAAGTTCATGAACTTGTTTTCTCTGCGTGTTCTTTCTTTAACTGTCTATGCCTGGTGAGAGTAATAGCGCCGAAATTGTGTAGAGGCCAAGAGCGGTAATGCAGACAGATAAATATTTAGAAAAATTATGGCTCGCAACATACTGAAAAAAAGAACTGAACTAGTTTTGGAGCTGTGAACTTAGTTCAAAATTTTGAATTATGAACTATGAACTGAGCTAGTTCATTTTCAAATTTGTGAACTAAGAACTGAACTAGTTCATGTAGAAAGTGAACTTTCCCAAAACTTAGGATAAGCCTTCTTCCCGTGGCGGGAATTAGTTTTTTTCCAAGCTGTGACAACACGATTTTACGTGGCAAAATGGCATCACGGAGGAAATTAAAGAGAAAATGGCATCACGGAGGAAATTAAAAACCATACTAAACAAAATCTACTACATGGATATATTTCTGATTAGAAGTCGATGCGGATTCTAATTAGGCTGTTGGATATGTCCAATGTAAGAAGTGTGACGTTTTAATGAAATATGATTGATGCAATCCTCTTTCTCCACAGCACAATGGATTAAACATTGATGGAATATGTAGAAAGTTTTAAAACGAATGTTGGCGTGCACTTACATTTTTCATGAAAAGAAAAGATTGACAATGGTTAGTCTTGTCTGTTGTGCCTCCTTTGGTGTAAGATACAACGTGAGAGCTATTTAGGCATAGCATATGTAATGTGTAGGCTATTTGTTTGTTAACCTTTCCTACTGTCTGTTTCTGACCGTACGTGAATGTACGTAAATGTGGCATTAGTATGAGCAGTTGAGAAATTGATTCCGTCGGGCTCGGTTCGAAAATATTTGAAAGGCTGTCGGACTCGGTCCGGGCTCGGTTACTACTCTGTCGGACCGGGTCGGGCTCGGACAGAAAAATTGGCCGATCCATGCTCTAGTGTGCATGCACATGTATGTATGAATGATTCAGTGTCTGAGTAAATAACTGTAACTGTGTGAATGAGTGTTTGCCTGTTTAAATGAGTGTGTATCTACTGTATGTGAATGTGTGTGTATGTATGTGTGTGTGTGTGTGTGTGTGTGTGTGTGTGTGTGTGTGTGTGTGTGTGTGTGTGTGTGTGTGTGTGTGTGTGTGTGTGTGTGTGTCTGTGAGAATCAAAGAACTGAAATGACCTGAGGTGTGATCCCTGTTGCCGGGGCCAACTGTTGCCGACACGCTCCTTCATGGTACTCCTCCTTACAGTCACGGCAGAACACAAACTACACACACACACACACACACACACAGACACAGACACATACAAACACATAAAGAAAGAGGGAAGAGAACAAATATGTAAGAATGTTGTAACCTAGCATTTCAGTTTGACAATAATAAACTCTCATACCCATACTGCCAAAAACACACACACTATGTGAATATGATAACACCCAATTTCAGAATGCAGTAAGAGATAACGCAGTGTGCTGAAACCGACACTGGGGGGCGCCCTCACTCCATGATCTCACCAGCCATCATACACACAAGCACAGGGTTTATACATACGACTCACACACACACACACACACACACACACACACACACACACACACACACACACACACACACACACACACCACACACAGTGTGGTCCAACCCTGCCCTATGATTCATGAATGCTGAACCGTATTCACAGGTGGCTGTATGCACATATGCACAAATTCACAAACTCATAATCTCAAACATACAATTCAGGATCATTACCTCTTTCAGATGTTACTTTTTAGCGAGAGTGATTTTCTAGCATTTGTGCACTGGCACATGTATGACTGTGCATTTACATTAGTGTGTGTGTTTGATTGAGTGTGTGTTTGTGTGCGTGCGTGCTTGTGTGTGTTTAAGCAAGTATGAATGTGTGTGCGTGCATGTGTTTGTGGGTGTGCGCCTGCATGTATGTGAGTCTTAAATAGGGAAAGGGAGGCGCACACACACACACGCACACACTCTCTCTCTCACACACACACACACACACACGCAAACACACACAGATATACTAAGGCAGACACTCACACACACACACACACACACACACACACACACACACAAAAGCATGTAAAGCTGGTATATCATCTGTTTCTTCTTCCGCCTAAGGATGAAAAGTACGAGATGAGGAGGAGAGAAACAGATTCTGACAGGAACTCTTTCCCCTCCCCTCCCCCTATCTCTCATCCTCTCTCATCCTCTCTCTCTCTCTCTAACTCTCTCCCCCCCCCCCCCCCCATCTCTCATCCTCTCTTTCTCTCGATTTATATACTCCTCTACCCCAGATGAACAGGGGACCAGCTGACCAATCCTGGCAAGTATTATTTTTCTGTTTCCCTTTTTTTTCTCATCCTTTCCATATTCAGCTTGACAATCAAACCTCTTCTCCTTCCATCTCTCCCTCATCCCCCTCTCTCCTCTCAGTCTCTCTCTCCCTTGTTACATCTCTCTCTTCTTCCATCTTTCTTCCTCATCCCTCTCTTCCTTCCATCACTCCTTCTCTCTAACCTCTATCCCAGATGAGGAGAGCAACTGAAGTGTTCAGACAGGTGCTCTGTTTCACTCCTCCCCTCCTTCTCATCTTCAACATAACACTCATTCAATCCTCCTCTCTGTCTTCCATTTCTCAGTCTCTCTCTCTCCCCCTCATCTCTCTCCCTCTATCTCTCTCTCTCTCTCTCTCTCCATGAAGAAAAGTGCTCTTTTGGACAACCAGAGAGAACAAGATATTGGAGAGTTCAACTGATCCCGTGGAGGTTTTTAGGGACAAGGCTGAATCAAAACAGAATATGCTTAATACAAACTGTGTAATGATATTGAATATGCTTAATACGAAGTGTTTAATGATATTGAATATGCTTACTACAAACCAGTTAATGATATAGAATATACTTACATCAAACTTGTTAATGATATTGAATATGCTAACTACAAACTGTTAAGTTTTACTGAACTTCGAAGCTTGGCTCCTGAACCCTCTTGTCCTTCTCTCCTTTGCTGCCCACAGACTTCTGTTATCCATCCTTGTTTTAGCTCAGGCAAGGTCTAATTCTTTCTTTTTAGCTTGATTTTCTTGATTGGTGTTTTTATGTTAACCTGTCTTTGTATACATATATAAACTGAAACAACAGGTTTTATGATAATAGACCACATTTCTTAGTATGGTACAGGGCCTACTTTTACCGCGAATACAGGATCGTCTTAAAATTATAGGGGGTCACTGAGGCACAAGCAGTAGCACTGACCATATACAAGCTTGAATGCCCACGGGGACACAGGTTCGTATCTGACCTGCTGTCGTTTTCCCGGGCCCACTCCTCACCTCCTCTCTCCATCTAATTTACTGTCCAAACCTTATGGTGTAATTTTAGTGTCAAAACTCACACACGCGAGGAAGCGTCTATTCGACACTGTGTGGGCGGGAATCAAAGCAGGACAGGCTCTTCTCTGCTTGGTCCTGATTTGAGAGCAGGAGAGTCTCATATTCACAACTACAGTTTACCAAACTCCGTTAAGTAACTACATATGTCTTTGCATGGTGAAGACTGATATTTAATGACAAACCGACCACCCCCATCGGTCTCAAACCAGCCACTCTGCACCTCCTCCCCACCTCCTTTTCAAGTGGGTTTAGGGAATCAGCCCAAACCATCACTGATCCACCCCATGCTTAGTTTTGCAGGGGCAGAGGAGTAGAAGAGTTGCTAGTTCGATCCCGACTCCTCCTCACCAAGTGTTGAAGTGTCACTGTACACTGTACCCCTGAACCTGAATGAAACCGCTGCCAATGCGCAGGGTGGGAACTTAGATGGTAGCCTCTGCCATCGGTGTATGAATGGGTAGATGTCTGAGGCATTAATGTGTAAAGCACTTTGAGTGTAAAGCTCTTAGAGTAGAAAAGAGCTATATAAATGCAGTCCAGTTACCATATAGTGAAACCAGCGGATGGATGGGTGGAAGCGGTAGAGTCGAGGTGCGCAATTAAATCTGCAGTGAGTTGGGCGGTGGTTTTATGTTTTATGGGTACAACAGATACTACAAGATCACACAAAGACAAACCATGTGACAGCATCAAGTAAAGAGTATGTCCTTGTGTATGAATGTGTGTGTGTGGAGTTAATATGGTTCTGGCAGTTTGGCCAGCTGTTTTTTCCTTAAACTCAATCTTTCTCCCTCTCTCTCTCTGTCTCCCCTCCTCTTTCTTCTCTCTCTCTCTGTCTCCCTTTCTCTTTCTCCTCTCTCACTCTCTCTCTCTCTCTCTGTGTGTTTCTCTTTCTCCTCTCTCTCTCTTAGGGATGGGCATAATTAATCGACAATCGATTAATTGATCATTAAGAATTTCGTCGATGACATTATTTTTTCATCGATAAAACGAATGCACGTTCTGTTGCGTAGTGAGAGTCTTGAAGGAATGCAATGGATTTTGCTATGTGGCAGCAATTAAAATTTTACCAAACAAGGGCAATGTTTGAAAAAACGCCACAGACCTACTCCGTTACCTGCAAGTTTCCGTGTCTTTCAAAAGTAAACATGAAAAGGACACGGCGTGTAGCATGGGACCATTTTGATTAAAAAAAATGACTTAGTTAATTGACAACACTGCGAAGCTGTGTATAAGTACAATTCGGCCACAACTCAAATGATGTACCACTTGAACAACGCACATCCGACCATGGTTAGTGACAGTACCCAACTAAGTAAGTATTAAACATTTGGAACCCACCATATTTATCAGCACTGTTGGAAATAGCTTGCCATCCTATTCCTACCAGCCTCCATCACTTAGCTTACCATGGCTAAGTTAGCATCCCTACCTAACCTAGGATTGCTAGGATAAGTTAGCATCCCTACCTAACCTAGGATTGCTGGTGAACTTGGCTTGAAGGATTCCAAAAGGTAGCCAAGCTAGCTAACTGGTTGTTTTAAAAATGTGTGCTTTAACAGTTAGTTACTAGTTTTCAATACCTTCCAGGGTTATTGTTTCTGGCTTTTTGATATCATTTTTTTAATGATTAATCGAAAATCGATCGTTAATTCTCCCGACGATCGATTAAGACAATTTAATCGAATGCCCATCCCTACTCTCTCTGTCTTTCTCCCTCTCTCTCTCAGTCTCTCTATCTCCCTGTATCTTACTCCCTCTCTCTCTGTCTCTTCCTCCCTCTCTCTGTCTCTTTCTCCCTCTCTCTCTCTCTCGTTCTCCCTCTCTCTCTTTTTTCATCTCTCTTTCTCTGTCTCCCTCTCCCTTACTCTTTCTTCTCTCTCTGTGTCTCCCCTTCTCTTTCTCCTCTCTCTCTCTCTCTCTCTCTGTTTCTCTTTCTCCTCTCTCTCTCTCTGTCTTTCTCCCTCTTTCTCTCAGTCTTTCACCTCTCTATCTCCCTGTCTCTTAAACCCTCTCTCTCTCAGTCTTACTCCTCCTTCTCTCTCTCGTTATTCCTCCTACCCTCTCAGTCTCTCTCTTTCTCTGTCTTTCTCATTTTCTCTGTCTGTCTTGTTCTTCCTCCTCTCCTCTTATCAATTCATTACTTTCTTCCTTTCTGTTCATAAAATACAGAACTCTCAAGGACCTGTCGACACACATAAAAGCTTTAACACAAAAACCCTCTGGCTCTCTCCCCCTCTCTGAACTTCTAATCACCTCTTCTCAGTATGTAACTCCCCCTTCTGCTTTCTCCTTCTCTCAGTTTCTATCTCCCCTCTCGCCATCTCCCTCTCTCCCTCCGTCTCTCCCTCGTTTCTCTTGTTGTAATGATGATGTTAACGTTTGCAAACATGCAATCACTTGATGTTAATGTGTGTTGAACTGCGCTCTAGTCTCCAATTATGAACACACACAGACACACGCAGACAGACACAGACACACAGCCCTGTAATCTCTAATCGGCGGCTTAATTAGCCAACAACGTGTAGATGAGCATCTGATTGCAACTCAGTTGCCGTGGTGATTGCATCTCTCTCCCCTCGTGTCTAGGACACACAGGCCAGAGGGTGGGACCAGGAAGTGTCACCACGGAAACACAGGGTGAAAGAGGGGTCGAGTAGGAGGTTGTTGGGGTGACTGATGAGGTCATAATGCGGTCTCAACCCAGAACACTTCAACAATTATCAAGCACACACACACACACACACACAGTTTGACAAAGAAAGTGTCACTTAACTGGCTTTATTGAAAGTTGTAAGTGTGTCTGTGTATGTATGTATGAATGTGTGTGTGTGTGTGTGTGACCGGTAGAGTTTCATTTTCGAACATTCTAATTATAAGCCGCTTCTAAATTAGCATTCTAATTCTAATTTCATTTTCGAACATTCTAATTTCTGCTTCTAAATTAGCCTATTGAAGAAAACGGCAGGCTATGAAGCTTAAAGAATGGCATAATCAGGTTGTATAAAATGCAACTAAGTTTGCCTAGGTTTACAATGGAAAAAAAAACATGAACGTCTGATGCGAGTTAATAAGTGGGCTTTAATCGCAACCTGCTGTGGCGGTAAATTGAGGGCCGCAACATGGTCATTGCTCTGACTATGTTCAATGAGAGCAGAGATTCTAAAATTATTCGACCCTCTTGTGAATCCATTGCGTCGTCCTGCCTTTTCGCAGTGAGAACAGAATATTCTATTGTTAACATGAATTATCTCACACCTTAGCCAAGGGAACTTAGGCAAACTTAGTTGCATTCTACACAACCTGATTATGCCATTCTTTAAGCTTCATAGCCTGCCGTTTTCTTCAATAGGCTAATTTAGAACCAGATATAGATTTTTGACAGGCTTATAATTAAAATATTCGGAAAATGAAACTCTGCCGGTCAAAATCTTAGTTCGGCCTTAAAAACAGCTAGAGCAGCAGCTCAATCCTCGGCTCTTGTCCTGCTTGACTTATCAGCTGCGTTTGTCAACCACCGCATCCTTCTGTCCATACTGTCAAGTATGGGCATCTCAGGCAAGGCGCACTCCTGGATGAATCGTACCTCACTGGGCGCTCATTCAAGGTGTCATGGCAAGGTCATCTGTCTGTACCTCACCACCTCACCACTGGGGTGCCTCAAGGGTCGGTAATGGGACCACTTCTCTTTGCCATCTACACCACTTCGCTGGGCCCTATCATCCGCTCGCATGGTTTTTCCTACCACTGTTATGCCGATGATACTCAACTGGTGCTGTCTTTCCCTCCTGAGGACAACACTGTTTCGCCACGGATCTCGGACTGTCTTGCTGATATATCCACATGGATGAAAAACCACCACCTTCAGCTGAACTTGGCCAAAACAGAACTGATGGTCTTCCCAGCCAAACAGTTCATCCACCACAACATCAATATCAACACTGACTCTTTATCTCTTGCTCCATCCAAAACAGCAAGAAACCTCTGGGTCATTATTAATGACCAACTAACCTTCACAGCCCACATCGCCTCTGTCGCCAGGTCATGCCGCTTTGCGCTATACAACATCTGAAAATCAGGCCGTACCTAACCCAGTATGTCACCCAGCTGCTGGTGCAAACCTTGGTGAGTTCCCGCCTCGACTACTGCAATGCCCTCCTAATGGGCCTGCCGGCTTGCGTGGTCAAACCACTACAGATGATCCAGAACGCGGCGGCGGGTCTGGTATTCAACCAACCAAAGAGGGCACATGTCACCCCGCTACTCATTGAGCTCCACTGGCTGCCGGTAGCTGCTCGCATCAAGTTCAAGTCACTTATGCTTGCCTACAAAGTGCTTACTGGTTCTGCTCCCACCTACCTAAATGCTCTTGTAAGGGCAAATGTTACACCCAGGACGCTGCGCTCATCCAGTGAGCATCGTCTGGCACTGCCGCCTGTGCAAGCACGGCAATCTAGACTATTCTCAGTTGTAGTTCCACGTTGGTGGAACGACCTGCCTAATACTACCAGAGCAGGGGCGTCCCTCTCTACCTTCAAGAAGCTCTTGAAGACCCAACTCTTCAGAGAGCACCTCCCTTCCTAACTGGCACCTTGGCTTAACTTGCACTTAAGCAGTGACAGTCCCGCACTTCGTTTTCTTTTTCTTTCTATGTTGTTTTCTATTTCTTGAAAAAAAAAAAAAAAAAAAAGCAGTATTTATTGTTACACCAGGTTTTATTGCTCTTAGCTTGATTGTTCTCTCCCTTGTACGTCGCTTTGGACAAAAGCGTCTGGTAAATGTAAATGTAAATGTAAATGTAAATGTAAATGTAAATGTAAATGTAAATGTAAATGGTACTTGTCACTCCATTCCGCCCTGAACGCCTGACACTTCGGCCTTTTCTCTGGTGGAGCTGTCCGAACATCTACGGCTTCAGGTATTACAGGTTCATCCTCATCAGACAGTTCACCCTCATCAGTTGCGTTTGGCCACTGAAAAAAGCTTTTAAGGCTAGTCTGCCATGTTTGATCCTTCTCACTCAGTTAGCTCCTTGTTTATAACCGAGGGTTTGCGCTTTATTTAAATGCAGCATATGCGTGTTGTTTAATAACTTTCAAACAGCAGAATAGCCTATTCCTTTACAACATAAAAAGGGCAGTGCATGTTTACTTTATAGGCCTAAATATAAGGGTTATTCTCATATTCCGATTGTGATTGGGGGACGGAATTTGGAAGCAATTCCAATCGGACAATTTGACCGGTAAGATCTAATATTTTCAGACATTTCATTTTTTTACCGGACAGTCCGGGAATGGCCGGAAACAACGGAAACGCTGGTGTGTGTGTGTGTGTGTGAGTCTGTGTGTGTGAGAGAGAGAGAGAGACAGAGAGAGAGAGAGAGGGAATGTGTATGTGTGAGTGTGCGAGTGTGTGTGTGTGAGCGAGCATGTGTGTGTGTGAGAAAGGGTGTGTATGCGTGAGTGTGTATGAGTGTATGTGTGTGTGTGTGTGTATATATTACCCCGCATCCCAGCCCGTCGACCAGCTCACACTGCACCCTCCTGCGGTCGTCCTCTGGCAGCAGACCAGCTCCACAGCCCGGCGCTGGACACAACACACCCCCCATCACCAGCACACACTCCTCTGCTGCGTACCGCTGGTACCGCTCATACTGGGGGGAGGGGGGAGAGAAGGAGAGGAAGAGAAAGAAAGGGAGGGTAAAGATGAAGCTAATAATAATATGCTGATGATTTGTTATTGTTGTCCCCAAGGAAGGTGGGATTACAGGAAAGTCTTAATTCTTGGATATTACTGCAAAGCCTGGAGCCTGCCAATAAACACAGAAGAATCTACGGTAATGATCTTTCAGGAAAAAAAGCCTTGGACAAGATACACTTCATAATTATAATTACTTGGGCCTGACAGTTTCCTCAACAGGCCATTCTGATCTAGTGATAATCAGACAAGGGTTGAAAAAACATATTAGAAATGAGAAAATCAGTATATAAATGTAACCCTCCGATTAGACTGTGGCTGAACGCATTCAATTCTGACATTATGCCCATTCTGTTATACAGGAGTGAAATCTGGGCACCAAGTATCACACAACTGATGGGACAAAAACCCAATCAAGGGTTTTGTGAACACATTCTAGGGGTGCAAAGCATATTAACTAAGGGAACACACCCAGGCCATAAAGAGGGAGAGAGAGACAGAGAGAGAGAGAGAGACAGAGAGACAGAGACAGAGAGAGAGAGAGAGAGAGACAGGCTAAGTGAACACACCCTGTCCATAGAGAGAGAGAGAGAGAGAGAGAGAGAGAGAGACAGGCTAAGTGAACACACCCAGGCCATAGAGAGAGAGAGAGAGAGAGAGAGAGAGAGAGAGAGAGACAGGCTAAGTGAACACACCCAGGCCATAGAGAGAGAGAGAGAGAGAGAGAGAGAGAGAGAGAGAGAGAGAGAGAGAGAGAGAGAGAGAGAGAGAGAGAGAGAGAGAGAGACAGGCTAAGTGAACACACCCAGGCCATACAGACAGAGGCTTCCTACTTCCTGTGGAAACCCCTTTTGAAAAAACGGCTTTCGTGTATCCAAAATAACCCAAATCCATACAGATCACCCAGTCTCCATTTCCCAAATTCAAAATAAAGCAGTATTACACTAATAGTAGAGCCAGACAGATGATTATTATGAACACGTGTGTAGATGGGACCCATAGGCTAACACATGCAGAATTTTATTATGGGTTGGGACCCATAGGCTAACGCATGCAGTATTATTATGGGATGGGACCCATAGGCTAACACATGCAGTATTATTATGGGGTGGGACCCATAGGCTAACACATGCAGTATTATTATGGGGTGGGACCCATAGGCTAACACATGCAGTATTATTATGGGGTGGGACCCATAGGCTAACACATGCAGTATTATTATGGGATGGGACCCATAGGCTAACACATACCTGCTCCTCTCCCAGTACCCAGAAGTGATGCGTCTCTTTAATCAAAGACTCTGGACACCCTGCTGCAGATGGACACAAAGTGAGAGAGAGGAGGGAGGGGGGGTAAGAGAGAGAGGGAGTAAATTCACATAATTTAAATCCACATCATTTACATATGTTCCTATTTCCTTGATGGTGATTATTATTTGTATTTTATTGTATTGTTTCCACTTCTCCCTTTCCCCTTCCGATGTATCTTGTGTATACAATGCAGACCCAACCCATATGCATTGGGCAATGCTGTAGAACGTTATGGTCATGCCAATAAAGCTTCTTTTGAATTTTGAATTTGAATTCAGAGTTACAGAGATAGAGTATTACAGGGAGAGAGAGAAAATGAAAGCGAATGAGGGAGAGAATGAGATAGAGAATGAGAGAGAGAGTGATTGAGAGAGAGATAGAGAGATATAGAGAGAATGAAAGAGAGAGTGAATGAGGGAGAGAATGAGAGAGAGAATGAGAGAGAGTGAGGGAGAGAATGAGAGAGATAGAGAGAATGAGAGAGAGTGAGGGAGAGAATGAGAGATAGAGAGAATGAGAGAGAGTGAGGGAGAGAATGAGAGAGAGAATGAGAGAGAGATAGAGAGAATGAGAGAGAGAGTGTGAATGAGAGAGTAAGGAAGATAATGAGAGAGTGAATAAGGGAGAGAATGAGAGAGGTATAGAGAGAATGAGAGAGTGAATGGGGAAGGGGGAAGGAGAAATAGAGAGAGTGAGGGAGAGAGAGAGTGAGGGAGAGAATGATAGAGGGTGAGGAACAGAGAGTGAGGGAGAAAGAAAGTGAGGGAGAGAGAGAGTGAGGGAGAAAGAGGAAGAGAGAGTGAGGTAGAGTTGCAGAGAGGAGATGCATATATAAATGTATCAAGAAATAAACAACTTCAAAGTCAATGACCTATCATTACAAAATTCTCACACACACACACACACACACACACACACACACACACACACACACACACACACACACACCTGAACAATGTGAACAATGTGAGGTTAAGGATCTTCTGTAGCGGCAGGGGGGGTAATGCTAGACTTTGAGGCAACATAACCACAAATTACTCGAAAGTGTGTGACAGTGTGTATGTGTGTGTGTGTGTGTGTGTGTGTGTAAGGTGCTTGTAGTGATGCATGTGTTCTCATGTCACAGTCAGAGGTGATATAAGTAGCAAATTGCCCAGCAAAGTATGTGTGTGTGTGTGTCTGTGTGTCTGTGTGTGTGTGTGTGTGTGTGTGTGTGTGTGTGTGTGTGTGTGTGTGTGAGAGAGAGCCCTGGAAAATAAGCCTGGTATATTCCACTAAAGTGCTGTAATTGGAGCTAGGGTCGGAGGTCAGCACACAGTATAGAGGTTCACCTTTCAATCTGCAGGCGTAATTATGTAAAACAAATGACAAGATGAGTGTGTATGTATGCACTAATAATGTGATAGAAAGTAACGCTTTTGTTTGGAAACATACACCAATTACCCTGCAGGAGATGGAGCCCACCTCTAATCTGCATTAGATACCGTGACACACACACACACACACACAAGTATGAACCGAGATATACATACACACATAAACACAAACACACATAGACAAGTATGGACCGAGGTACACTCACACACACACACACACACACAAACACACACACTCACACACAAAGAAGACATTTACATGCAAACACACAGGCAAACCCACATGCAAACACACATACATACACACACACACACACACACACAGAGACAAACCCTTTAAACCAGACAAACCCCTTAAACCAGAAAAAACCCTCTAAGCCAGACAAACCCTTTAACCCAGAGCACACCAGTTCAGTGCTGACCGTGGGAGACTATCAGGCTGCTGGGCTGCACCTCTTACCTCCACTTCAACGTAAAGCATGAGATGGCAGTTAACCCAACTTGTGTGTGGTGTGTGTGTGTGTGTGGTGTGTGTGTGTGTTTGTGTGTGTGTGTGTGTGTGTATATTTACATCTTGCTACATGTGTGTATGACTGACTGCCTGGGCCTCATCGAACACATTCCAGGGAAAATTATCACCATGGTTACTAGCAGGAAAAGGGGAAGTTTCATTTATCACTGACAGATATTTAGTGACACTTTTGGGAAAGGCACGCCGGCCTTTGCAGGTCTGACGGACACACAGGGACTGACAAGTGCAAGGGATTATGGGAGTTTCCCATTTATGTGTGTGAGTGAAGGGAGAGAGGGTAAGTAAGTACATGAATGTGTGTGTTGGCATGTGCTCATGTGGGTAGCTGATGGAGGACCTGTTGGAGGAGCTGATGGAGGAGCTGATGGAGGAGCTGATGGAGGAGATGATGGGGGAGGTGATGAAGGAGCTGAGAGGGGAGCTGATGGGAGAGTTGATGTGAGGTGCTGATGTGGGGAGCTGATGGAGGAGCTGATGGAGGAGGTGATGGAGGAGATGATGGAGGAGCTGATGGAGGAGGTGATGGAGGAGATGATGGAGGAGCTGATGGAGGAGATGATGGGGGAGGTCATGGAGGAGCTGATAGGGGTGCTGATGGGGGAGGTGATGTGAGGTGCTGATGTGGGGAGCTGATGGAGGAGCTGATAGGGGAGCTGATGGAGGAGGTGATGGGGAGGTGATGTAAGCTCTGAGGAGTCTCTGGTGGCTCTCGTGTCTGGGTGCCCCTGGAGCGAGGATCTGTGAGCTGTGTGGGGCCCAGGCGGGCAGGCTACGGTGAGGCTGTAATTGGGCGCCAGTGGGGAGAAATAAGCACCAATCAGACGCGAGCACATCCTCATCGCCTCATCACACACTCTAAGCGCAGGGACGTGTGTGTCTGGCACTCTGACACAGGGAGGGGAGAGACGGCGCTAAGTAATGAGGAGCGCTCAACTCAGACCACCTGCCAATCAGCTCAGGAGAGAGAGAGAGAGAGAGAGAGAAGAAGAGGGAGAGGAAGAGAGAGAGGGAGAGAGAAATAAATAGAAGAAGAGTGAGAGGGAGAGACAGAGACATGAGTCAAGGCCAAACTGATGGTGTTGATGGAGAAGATGGAGAAAGTAGGGGTCACATCCACTCTTAGCCACCACTGTTTCCGTTAGCTTGATATAGCATCTGCTGTAGAACCCAATAATGTCGGCATTTCCTGATGATAAACTCCCAATAATGTAAAGGTCAGTGTAAAGGTCAGGTACTTAGCAGATGCTGTTATCCAAAACCACTTACGGACGACCTGCAGCACTCGAAGATAATCAAATCCGCGCCAAACACTAACAAAGCGACGACGCTTACCACTGCACAACCACATCAAGTTTAAATCCATCAAAAATGACTTCCCAGTAATATAATAACTTTCCATTTATGTAACAACTTCCTAGTGATGTGATAACTTTTTTTCACTTTTTCACTTTGTAATAAAACAAACGTGATAAAACCCAATAATGTTGTCATGTAATGATAACATATCACCATTAATGCCATGACATTTTTGGAATGCATCACCTCTCAAGGTTCTATTTTAATCCTTCTTTTCAAATGGACAATCTAGTAATTAGGTCTATTTATGAATTACTGTGTTCATATTTTGGTATGTACACTTCGCTTTGGTTTGTGACAAACAAATTTCAATTTTACAAATAAACCTGAAGAACATTGTGCTTGATACACACTTTCTCTGGGAGACCTACTTGAAGACACATAACCGGCGTATGTTAATAGTGACAGTATGTGAGTATGCATATGTTAGTGTGGAAGTATGCAAAAGTCAAGTAGAGTGTTTGGGACAGGCCCATGCTGTGAAGTGCTCTACCGTCTGATGTCCTCACAGGTCACTGTTCCTCACACTCCCTCTCTCAGTCCGCTGAAGGGTGAGATTTCAACTTCTCAAATTTCAGATTTAAAAAAAAAAGAAAAAAAAAGCGTAGGGAAAGAGAAAAAAGAGAATAAAAAAACATCACAAAGCTGTGATTGCATTGCAGGGGGACGGCGTGTCTGAATTAGCATTTGAAAGCCCAATCAAACGCGCACATGCTTACAAAGGTGCTTATTTATGTAGGAGATCAGTGACTCCAGCCCCTGCACTCTTCGTACCCACTGACTTCCCATCATGCACTAGGAGCATGAATAAAACATGCAAGGTGCCCTCCCATCTATCATCACCTGCCATTTACCCCCTCCCCCTCCCCCCCCCCCCCCCATACAAGACACGCTTTTTAAAATACCTTACCCCCCCTCCAAACCGATGTGCATGTGTGTCTGTGATTGTTCTACATTTCCTCTGAAATGTGAATGGCTGAGGCATGACTAAACTATTTAAAGACTCTGTTACACACACACACACACACACACACACACACACACACACACACACACACCACGCATACACACTCACACACACACCCACACACACACACACAGACAAACTCACACACTCACACACACAAACAAACAAACAAACACACACACACACACACACACACACACACACACACACACACACCCACACACACACACACACACACCACGTATACACACACACACACACACCACGTATACACACACACACACACACAACTTATACACACTCACACACACACACACACACACACACACACACACACACACACACACACACACACCACGCATACACACACACACACACACACACACACACACCCACACACACACACACCACGTATACACACACACACACACACCACGTATACACACACACACACACACACACACACACAACTTATACACACACACACACACACCACGTATACACACACACACACACACACACACAACTTATACACACACTCACCCACACACACAAACTCACACACACACACACACACACAAACACACACACACACAAAGCCTTCCCTCCAATAACTCTGCAGTTGAACATTCCCCTCTGGTGACTCTCTAAAGCAGAGGCAGCAGTTCTCCTGACAGGTGAGCGTGGCTGAGATCATCTCAGCAGATGTTTACCTGTTGATAAAGCCTAAACACTTGCTCAAGTGGTGGAAAATACCACAAATAGCACACTCACACCTGTCCACACACACCTGTCCTTACACACACATACACACACACACACACAATCCTGCCAAGATCAAGGGAAGGAAGGGGGAGTGGGGTGTGGGGATAAGGAAATGTGTGTGTGTGTGTGTGTTTGTGTGTGTGTACATATGTGTGTAGTATATGGTGGGGGGCTCAGTGGTGCAGAGAAGGCACAAAAATTAACTGATAACCCGCTGCCAAGAACACACACACACACACAAACACACACACACACACACACACACACACACACACACACACACACACACACACACACACACACACACACACACACACACACACACACACACACACACACACACACACACACACACAAATACACACATCCACCTTCACAAATATACAGAGAAACATGCCACACATACACACACCAGATCTGTCTACTTTTTAAGGCTTAAGAGAGAGAGAGACAGAGAGAATGAGAGAGAGAACGAGAGAGCGATAGAGCGAATGACAAAGAGAGAAGGAGAGAGAGAGAGAAATACAAAGACAGAGAGAGAGGGAGAGAGAGATAGAAAATCAGAGAGAGAAAGAGAGAGAGATAGAGAGACAAAGAAAGAATAGAGAGAGAGACAGAAAAAGAAGGAGCGAGAGAGACAGAGAGAGAGGGAGTGAGAGAAACAGAGAGAGAGGGAGAGATAAAGACAGACAGACAGACAGACAGAGAGAGACAGAGAGAGAGAGAGAGGAGAAGGTGTAGTGGCACTGGCTCCTTATGGCAGATGGCTAACGTTATCTGGAAAATTGTATCACAGGGCCACACTGACCTAAGACGTCCTGAGAGCATTGGACGCCCTGGACACTGCCCTGCTTGAATCAATGGCACCTAGGGCTGTAACGATATTGGATCGAACCGAGAAATCGCGACACTCTGCGCCACGAACCTGCATCACGATGCGAGGAGGCAGAACCGCGACATGCCCTCAGCGGTCACGTGATACAAAAAGTTTGGTTCGCTAGTAAGCCTACACGTGTGCTGTGTAGATTAATTACTAGGAAAATTACTAGGAGAGGGGCAAAAAAATGCCCCCATAATTTTCTGTAATAATGAACGTGTCAAAAACATCGTCAGTTGCCATTTAATGTTTTGATTTTCGCCTTGACTTGACTGATTGTTGCGTGAAGAAACGAACGTTCTAACAAAAAATATTTGGAGCGCTTTCTAATCAGACCTATGACTTCGAGAGTGAGGAGAAATAAGGATCAGCGCAGTCTCTGTCACCATCTCAGGTTCTAAAACATAAAATTCACACACCCAGCAACTGTCAAAAATGAAAGCTAGATTGGCTTGGGGTGGAGGAGGACGTCGACGAAGAGAAAAAGACCCGGTTTTGTTTTCAAGGCATGTCGGAATTGTGGACAACGAGTTGCCCAAATCGTTGTCAAACCAGCACAGGCAAATTATTCTGCTGACTCCATCAAGGGGAGCGAAAACATTCAGAAATACATGGCATTTCGTCACCAAGCGCCAAGCAACACGCATCGCCTACGGTGAATGATAACTAGTAATAATACTTTTAGAAATGATTTAGTTCGGTTAACTTTTAATAAGATTGTATTAGTTGTTATTTCAACTAATAACCACAAATAAATAATAATACAATTGATTATTATTGCCATTTGATGACAATTGTTCATATACTGTGATTCACAAGACGGTCCAGGGGGTAAACTTTCATTTGAGACCAAGATTATGCTTCTACCAGTTTGGGTTCATGTGTAGTAAACCTTTTGATTACAGTATACATTTTGGGTAACCAAAGGTATTTTTTGGAGTCTCCAAACGGACTGTGACCAAAGCGCATGGACATAATCATTACAAAAAATAAGCTGGAGCCTTCATCTTTCATGCTTTTTTGATCAGATATTGTGCTCTCTAGAGTAGGCGCAGGACAAAAACCTCAATAATGGCAAAAAATTGCCTGAAGACTAAGTGGTTAAATGTTTTGAAATAATGTCAGTCCGGTGGGTGTGTGTGTGTATAAAGAGGTGGGGGGGCTGGTGGCTTCGCCGCGTCATGGTACCTGTAGGTGCGCCGTATATTTTCCTGTTTTTTTGTCCTTTACCAATCACACCCCTGTGCTTGAAAAGTGCTTGAATTTGTTCATGAAAAAGGTGTGGGAACCCGTGGGGGGGCGGGGGGGATTGATGCCTGTAACCGCGGCACGTCGCCCCAGCGCCGTGCTACCTCACTCCTTTTTGACCATGGTTGTGTTTGCACCCCTGATACTTATTCTAATGTGAATTAGAAAATATATTTAAAAAATCGCGAGGTAAAAAAAAAATAATAATAATAATAATAATAATATCGTGGGGTGTATCGAACCGTGGGTCAAGAATCGTGATACGAATCGAATCGTGAGGTAGGTGTATCGTTACAGCCCTAATGGCACTTCTTTGAAAGAAGTGTTCAGAAGTTGTGGACTGGATCAGTAATGTCAAACACGTCTATACGTCTGTAGTGTCAAACACGTCTATACGGGAGTAATGTCAAACACGTCTATACGTCTGTAGTGTCAAACACGTCTATACTAGGGGTGCAACGGATCAAAAAACTCACGGTTCGGATCGTTCCTCGGATCAGAGTCACGGATCGGATCATTTTTCGGATCAGCAAAAAAAAAAAAAAAAAATAGACAAGACAAATAAACATGTTTTGTCTTTTTGTTTATTAACACTTTTAAATTATTCAATTGAAATATATAAAATCAACTTAAAGTGTATAATTAACATCTTCTTTTCAACATAATCAATGAAAAACAACTTAAAGTGCAACATAAAAAGGCATATCTCCTTCCTTTAAACATGGACCAATGACCATTAATAAAAAACAAATTAAAGTGCAACATAAGAAGGTACATCATCTTCCTTTAAACATGGACCAATGACCATCAATAAAAAAACAAATTAAAGTGCAACATAAGAAGGCACATCATCTTCCTTGAAACAAGAGCATTATCATGAAAGAAGAATTAAAGAAAGAAAACAAAGCATACATGAGCTTATCATTTTAAATTCTTTTTCAAAAAGACAAGGGTGTCTACATTGTCTGGGGAGAGTGTGGACCTCTTTGCAGTCACTATGTCACAATATGAATATGGCCTCATATCAGCACCTATAACCAGACCGATAGCGTTTGTGATTGCTTTAGCCCGGTCTGATTGTGGAGGAAGGGGCTGCTTAAATGCCGCGGTGATGAGCGGTTGTTGAGCCGCTTTCGGTTTCACTCCTGTCAGTGAAACACCGGAGTGATGTCGCTGTAAATGCGTGGTCATGATCGATGTGTTTGTTGTATGGCTTTCTTGTGCCACAGTGCCTACACACCGTCACGGTTTTATCCACCAACCTCTTTCCTTCTGCATTCAAGTTGACAGGGGAGCCAAAATGCTCCCAAACAGGGGATTTAAATGTGGGGCGTTCAAGTTCTTCTGTTCCTCCGCTCGCCATGACCACGCTGTGTTGCAGGTTTTTCTTTATGTTAGCAATCGCCATGTCAGCTACGTGTTGCGTCTGTGTGGTAACCTAGGCGACAGGTTTGTGTGGCAGTGCGAGTATATGGAAACAGACGTAGCACTAGAGGCAGCAGTTATCGTTACAGTACTCACCGAAGTCTAGCCTACTTTTATTTTCCATGCCCACTGTTCTACATGTTGTACTCTGAGGACAATAAATCACAACGAGCCATAGGACTGTTTGCTTATTGAAAAGGGAACTGTTGCAGACTTTTACCCAGAGCGTGTTAAGTAGCTCTGTCCCTGGAACTAGCAGGAATGGTTACGGCTGTGTGTGGACTGAACATGCGCACAATTTTTTTTTTTCATAAATCAATCCGCGGATCATGCGTGTGCCGAACCGAAATAGATGATCCGAACGGATCACAGATCAATGATGATCCGTTGCACCCCTAGTCTATACGTCAGTAGTGTCAAACACGTCTATACGTCTGTAGTGTCAAACACGTCTATACGTCTGTAGTGTCAAACACGTCTATATGTGAGTAATGTCAAACACGTCTATATGTGAGTAATGTCAAACACGTCTATACGTCTGTAGTGTATAACACGTCTATACGTCAGTAATGTCAAACACGTCTATACATCAGTAATGTCAAACACGTCTTTACGTCAGTAATGTCTAACACGTCTTTACGTCAGTAATGTCTAACACGTCTATACGTCAGTAATGTCAAACACGTCTATACGTCAGTAATGTCAAACACTTCTTTACGTCAGTAATGTCAAACACGTCTATATGTCAGTAGACGCTGGACTGAATCAGTAATGTCAAACACGTCTATAAGACTGTAGTCGCTGGACTGAATCAGTAATGTCAAACATGTCTATATGTCTGTAGTGTCAAACGAGTCTATACGTCTGTAGGCGCTGGACTGAATCAGTAATGTCAAACACGTCTATACATTTGTAGGCGCTGGACTGAATCAGAAATGTCAAACACGTCTATACGTCAGTAATGTCAAACACGTCTCTACGTCAGTAGCTGAACTCCCTCATGGCTATTTCCAGATGTGCACTGTAGCATCCGTCCAGCACCTGAGATAACCTCTTAAGTGAAAGTGAAGTATTTGACAAACAACTTCCATTGGTGTCACTCGCCTCTTTCTCCACAATGTAACCATGACAAGAGTAAAACACAGGTTTACATGGTTAACCACTTACATGCTTACTTACACTTTATAACCTCTACACATTCACACACACCCCACACACAACCAGTGTAAGACCCTTACCATACCTGTCACATGTCCTCATTCACACACCACACTGAAGTTTCTGTCAGGTGGAGATCAAACACACACATGCACACACACACACCCGCGCACACACACACACACACACACACACACACACACACATCTTATTCAGTGCTGCCCACACACCACTGACTACACAGTGTCTTTGAAGTTGCGCTAGAGAGAGAGAGAGGGAGGGAGAGGGAGAGGGGAAGTAAACACACAAAAGAGAAATCTGTGTGTCTCTGTGTGTGTCTGTGCTCAACACAGACACAAGAGAGATGCAGGAGGGAGAAGGAGAGGAAGTAGAGGACGGAGGAAGAGGAGGAGGAGGAGGGGAGAAGAGGAGAGGGTTAGAAGAAGAGAAGGAGGAGAGGAGAGGGGTAGAAGAGGAGAAGGAGGAGAGGAGCCTTGTGGGATTACTAAACTCCACTGTGGCAGCCAGCAACTAAATGAGATTATTTTTGGAGGCAGGGGAGTACAGACTCAGACAGACAGACACACACACACACACACACACACACACACACACACACACACACACACACAGTTTCACTGGAAAGAGATGCTGTCTCACGGGACTAGGCTGGCATATTAGCTTATTAATGAAGGAGTGGTACTGCAATGCACACACACACACATTCACAAAAAACTCTTTAGAAATAACATCAGGATTCACTGTGACTATCAAAGCCAAGACAGATTTACTTTGTCTAAAACAAACACACACACACACACACACACACACACACACACACACACACACACACACACACACACACCTGTGAGTGTACCTACTCTAAGGTCCCTACTATGGCAAGTTACACACTGTTGATCTTGAAATGATCTTCAGCTTCACACCTGATGACACACACACACACACACACACACACACACACACACACACACACACACACACAGACACCTGGGAGAGGAAAGTTGTAGCACAGTCTCACTCTGCAGAGCTCTTTTGTGGACAGAATCCAACAGTTTCCATGGAGATATACAGAGTGAGAACCAATCGCCTCCACTTCAAAGGCTTGGGGACTTAAAAGAGCGAAAGTGAGAGAGATGGAAGGAGGGAAAGAGGAGGGAGGAGTGAGAGATGGATGAAGAGCGAAAAGGAGAAAGAGACACAGAGGGACTGGCTGGGGGAAGAGACAAACAGATTGAGAAGAACAAGAAGAATAAAAAGAAGAAGAAGTAGGAATAGAAGTGACAGGAGAGTGAGTGAAATAGCGAGAGAGAGGTAGAGAGAAAAGAAGATAGTTTGGGGATAGAATAAAGGACAGAGACAGACAGAGGGACGGAGAGATGTGAGGGACAGAGAGATGCAAGGGACAGAGAGAGACAGAGCGACAGAGAGAGAGACAGAGGGACGGAGAGATGGCTTAAGGGAGAGACAGAAAGAGAGAAGGATACAGAAGCAGAGGAAGTTAGATAACACATGTATATGGAGAGGGGGAGGGGAGGTAGAGAGAGTTTGGGATCAGAGAGGAGGAAAGAAAGGCAAATTTGCAAATGTGAAGAGAGAAGACTGGACAGAAAACTGGAGAGATAGCGAGATGGAGAGAGAGATTTGGGATGGACAGATGTAGAGAGAGTTGGGGATGGAGAGATGGAGAGAGAGAGAGATGGAGGTAGAGTTGGGGGATGGGGAGATAGTTTGGAGGATAGAGAGAGGGAGAGATGGAGAGAGGTTTGACTGAAGGTGAGAGGGAGGGATGGCGAGATAGAAAGAGGGAGCGATGGAGAGAGAGAGTTGGGAGCTTATCTCCTCTGCTAAGCTCCTAGGCAGGCCCAGGTCCTTCCTCAGCTGCCTGATAGGAGCAAAGCTGCAGATTTCCCCCCTTCAAACGGTAGCACATGCAAAGTTTGCAGATGTGGCCTCGCTCAAACACTAAACCTCTTGCCAAATCCCCTGGCCAAACACACAAACAAACACACACACTGACACACACTAACACGCGCACACTAACACACACACACTAACACACACACACACACACACACAAAAAAATACAAAAAAATAATACAAAAATATACACAAAACTACACACACACACACACACACACACACACACACACACACACACACACACACACACACAAATATACATGAACACACACTCAAACATACCTAAAAACACATACAAACACACACAAACATACACACACATGAACATATACACACACACAGAGACATACGAACATACACTATCTCTGCTTAAGAAGATGAGGCTGTCACATGCCACCTGCTCAGCTTAACTTTCACACACACACACACACACACACACACACACACACACACACACACACACATACATACATACATATATATGTATATACAGAAACACCCACTCTAAGAGGCTCACCAAACATTTGCACAACCCTATCAAATAAATACATTAGTTGTAATAATGCTGGATTAAATACACACACATACACACGTTCTCCTGAAAACCATCTTTGCTCTCAGCGTGTGTGTATGATCTGCGCTACATATCTGTAGTGTCTGTGTGTGTGTGGGTGAGTGTGTGTCTGTGTGTACGTGTGTGCGGGTAGATAGATGTGTTTGAACTTTGTTGATGTTATGGCTGTAGAGATGTTCATACATAAAGAGAAAGGCTCTTAGAGCCTGGAGAATGATTTTACCGTTATATCACTTTACTGTTTCAGCACACTCACACACACACACGCACACACCCAGACGCACACTCATACACACACATACACATACACACACACTCACACATGCACACACATACACACACACGCACACACACATTTCAGCTCTATATGGATCCTCCTCATTGGGCCAATAGATTCCCTCAGTCTTAACAAATGGCCACATTTAAGCAGGTTCAGACAGTATGCACACACACACACAGGCACATGCACAGGCACGCACACATACACACGCACAGGCACGCACACACACACACAAACGCACACAGGCACACAGACACACACAGGTACACACACAAGCACACGCACAGGCCCACACACACACACAGGCACACATTTTTCTGTCAGGGGTTGTGTGTGTGTTTAATATTTTTCTTATAGTAATCCTGTTTCAAGGTGACTTCATAGGCCTGCACTGAAGACTGTTTAAACAACAGTAATGTGCATGTCTTCTAGAGAAGAACTAATGTCTAATGTCTACAGTGCCACTTGAAAGTATGTGAACCCCTTGAGCACTTAAGCGTTTTCTGTTGTTTTACCATGATTTTTCATTTTTTTATCACCAATTTTCCATAGATGAAATATCAGGTTTATGTTTATCATTTGCATGTACTTGTTTAGAGGAAATAGTTTGAGTAGCTGAAAAACTACATGAAACATGGAATTAGTCCATTTCAAAAGTAAGTGAACCCCCAGCTGAATTGGTAAAGTCAAGCAGGTAACAGATTCAGTGAAACTTATTTGGGTGCTTAATTAGTCAATTGAGCAAACCGATCATCTGAGACATCCTTAGGGAAAGGTTTGGGCAACACAGATTAAAAGAGAGAGGAAACCAACCAAACTACTGTAGTGCCAAGGTGTACCCACACAGATCAACAATGCCGAGAGGAAACGAAATATCCGAGAACATCAGGAAGAAGGTACTGACAGCCCATCAGTCTTGGGAAAGCTATAAGACCATCTCCAAAAAATTCCAGCTCGATCCATCCATCCAAGACAAATAATTTAGAAATGGAGAGCATTCAACATGACCGCATCTCTGACTAGAAGTGGACGCCCATCAAGACCATCACCAAGAAGCACCAGAAGAAGAATAAATCAGGTAAAAGTCAACCCACACATCACCTCTAAAGAGTTTCGGACCTCTGGCATTATCTGGGGTAAATGTACATGGGTCTACAATCAGACAAAAATTGTTGGTTTTGATCGTGACAAAATAATTCTATCTCGGACTCATCTGTCCAAAGAAGGGACTTCCAGAAGGCCTTTGGTTATCCAAGTGCTCTCGGGCAAAGTTGAAACAGGCATTTTTGTTCTTTCTTGAGAGCAGAGGCTTCCTTCTAGCAACCCGATCATGAATGTCATGTCTATTCAATTTTCGTCTGATTGTAGACCCATGTACATTTACCCAAGATGCTGCCAGAGAGGTCTGAAACTCTTTAGAGGTGATGTGTGGGTTGACTTTTACCTGATTTATTCTTCTTCTGGTGCTTCTTGGTGATGGTCTTGATGGGCGTCCACTTCTAGGCAGAGATGCGGTCATGTTGAATGCCCTCCATTTCTAAATTATTTGTCTTGGATGGATGGATGGAGCTGGAATCTTTTGGAGATGGTCTTATAGCTTTCCCAAGACTGATGGGCTGTCAGAACCTTCTTCCTGATGTTCTCGGATATCTCGTTTCCTTTCGGCATTGTTGATCTGTGTGGGTACACCTTGGCACTACAGTAGTTTGGTTGGTTTCCTCTCTCTTTTAATCTGTGTTGCCCAAACCTTTCCCTAAGGATGTCTCAGATGATCGGTTTGCTCAATTGACTAATTAAGCACCCAAATAAGTTTCACTGAATCTGTTACCTGCTTGACTTTACCAATTCAGCTGGGGGTTCACTTACTTTTGAAATGGACTAATTCCATGTTTCATGTAGTCTTTTGGCTACTCAAACAATTCCCTCTAAAAAAAAGTACATGCAAATGATAAACATAAACCTGACATTCCTCCTATGGAAAATTGGTGATGAAAAAAATTAAAAATCATGGTAAAACAACAGAAAACTCCTAAGTGGTCAAGGGGTTCACATACTTTTAAGTGGCACTGTATATGATAATTAAATTCTTAAGGAGTGGAACTCAACAGGCTCTTCAGTGAGTTGCTGTGCACACACTGTGCTCTCACACACAAGAGAGTGTGTACGTCTGTGGCTGTGCACACACTGTGCTCTCACACACATGAGAGTGTGTACGTCTGTGCACACACTGTGCTCTCACACACATGAGAGTGTGTACGTCTGTGCAAACGCTGTGCTCTCACACACATGAGAGTGTGTACGTCTGTGGCTGTGCACACACTGTGCTCTCACACACATGAGAGTGTGTACGTCTGTGGCTGTGCACACACTGTGCTCTCACACACATGAGAGTGTGTACGTCTGTGCACACACGGTGCTATCACACACATGAGAGTGTGTCCGTCTGTGGCTGTGAACACACTGCAGTCTCACACATGAGAGTGTGAACGTCTGAAAATCGACTAAGGGTCTAGTAGAGGTGACCTGCACAGCTCAAAATCATGAAACCCCATCTGTGCTTGTGTGTGAAGCGTCTGTCTGCGGCGTCTGATTAGAGTGTGTGTACATCACCATCCGCCTCGTGACAGCTCTTCACACCCGACGAGGAGTGATTACAGAGCTTGATTAAGGACTCAAATCAGCCTGGTCAACACACGTCAGAATTAGCCAGGAATCTGTGAGGCAGCACGGGCATATGGCATCTCCGTGCCAACACAAACTTTGCATATTGGGTAATTATGCCATAACACAGGAACCAAAAGCGCTCAAAGTAAAGAATGCATAGAACAGACAAGAAGTCACAAGGGAAAACAAATGAAATGTATTAAAATGAAATACATGATACACTCCTCTTCTGCTTAGAACAGACAAGAAGTCACAAGGGAAAACAAATTAAATGTATTAAAATGAAAATACATGATACGCTCCTGTGTGTCTGTATAATGCTGGATAATGAGGGTGCGACCAGAGCGCCAATGAATACAGGCTAGCGTCTACGGAGCACTGATGAATACACAATAGGCTAGCTTCTACGGAGCCCTGATGAATATATGCTAGCAGCTCCGTCTACGGAACACTGATGAATATATGCTAGCATCTCCGTTTACGGAACACTGATGAATATAGGCTAGCGTCTCCGTCTACAGAACACTGATGAATATATGCTAGCATCTCAGTCTACGGAGCGTTGATGAATATAGGCTAGCGTATCCGTCTACGGAGTGCCGATGAATATAGGCTAGTATCTCTGTCTACAGAGTGCAGATGAATATAGGCTAGCGTGGTGGTTAACGGAGCACTGATGAATATAGGCTAGCGTCTCTGTTTATGGAGTGCTGAGATTGTGTAGGAGAACCTCGATGGTTACCAAACACAACCTCTGTGGCCCAGGCTGATATGTGGGTTACGGGTATTACCTCTTCCTCTCAGTCTGGCCCACAGCAAAGGGCATAAGGACCAAACACCCTCCACAGGGACAGGAAGCCAGACAGCTCTTGGTTTGCAGTTGGTGGTTTGGCAGTTAGCATAACGAGCTACAACATATCTCTTCACAGAAAGAGAGCGAGAGAGAGAGAGAGAGAGAGAAAGAGAGAGAAAGGGAGGTAATTACCCATTCTTGTTTTAACTGGGCGAATGTACAGAGAACGCCAACTGTCTTTAGGGGAAAAGCATGATCCTAAAAACACCACCTTGACTCCCTCACACCGGAGAGGGCTTGGAAATTCCTCACCTTCACACACACCTGACAGAGTGTCCTCCTCACCCTCACACACAGCTGACAGAGTGCATTCCTCACCTCCACACACACCTGACACAGTGCCCTCCTCACCTTTATACACGCCTGACAAAGTGCCCTCCTCACTCTCACACACACTTAATCATCCCTCACTAAGACAACACTAGAGAAGGAAATTCTAACCTTCTAACAGCCCCCCAAAACACTGAAAACCCAGCCCATTACCAGTGTATCTACTTGACTAGTTATTTAGGACTAGTCATACATCTCAGGCAGTTTCACCACAGGCCTGAGTGTTCTAGGAGACAAAGCTCGTAGAACATTCTATGAAATACACAAAATCATTACTAATTTTCAACCACCCAATAAAATTTGGATAAAGATTATTGACCCCATTATCACAGTTTCTGCTATATGGCTGAGTTGGGTTGTTTACTCATGACCTTTGAAGTTACCAAAAGAGCAATCAAATTTTGGATGCACTGAAAACAGTCAGATCCCCAGCATTACCACTACAAACATTGCTTTACCAGTACCAGAGAAATATATCTTTTAAATAGAGTTAAACAGAGAATACCTATTAACAGACTTGCCAAATGTTGTCAAATTGAAGCATCCATATAGAATAGGCCAAAGTAAAAATACCGCTTGGGGAATCAGAATTACAAAAGATCATGGGCAAGAGAGACATCAGCGCCTTTGCACCTACTGCGCCCATAAGGAGGCTGAAGACAAAATTCACTTTCTTCAGAAAGGTCCTTTTCACTGATTAAACACTTCTACTTGAAATCCAGAGAAAACGTTCCATTCCTTTTGTCTCTGGATGAAGGCTCTAAACTCGGAATCCTCTTAGAGGAGGAACAGACATTAGAGCTGGCAGCTCAGATTGTGTCGCAGAAGAAGAAAAGACACATCATTAAAAATGGACAAGGTGTAGAAGACTTCCTCTCCTTCTCATGTAAGTATCAACTAATTAGTACTTCTTCCACTTCTATTTATTTAGCCTTCCTTTTTCAATATCACC
>NC_137910.1:15711035-15713535 GCF_963457725.1 Sprattus sprattus | reverse complement strand
TCTTTACAACATACCTAAAAATATAATCAATCCAAAGTATCACACAAATGGCAACTTGCCATAATAACCTGGACACTAAATGGGCTTTTCTACTGTTTGTCTCGGTACGATAGGATACAATAGGATACCTCACAGTATGGTACACTCAAGACAAGGACCTCTTGCTAGCTAGGCTATATGGTTTAACACGACAGGGTTTGATTTTAAAAAGCTCCTTTGCCATTGTGCTGCCTCTGTTCTGAATAGACTACATATAAACAGAACCTTTTCCACAAACTGACTGATCCTCATCACATTATGGCACAGATACTCAACATTCCTCAAGTACAACTACTGTCAAACGTTTTTGCTGTGGGCTATGTGTTTAGCCTAGCCTGCTCCTGCACTACTCAACAGTCCTTAAGTATAACTACTGTCAATGTATTAGTAGTGGGCTACATGTTTAGCCTAGCCTACTTCCACAAACTACTATTTCCTTCAGAGTGTGTGAGGTGCGTGTGTGTATTTGTGGTCGTGTGGGCATTTGTGAGTTTGTGCGTGTGTGTGGGACTGTGTGTGTGTGTGTGTGTGTGTATGTGTGTCTGTTCCATCTGCAGAAACAGCAATTCAGATAGGAGCTTAGCCTTGCACTCTAAATACCCCTTTGGCAGGGCTGGTCCAGATAACATATAGGTGTGTGTGTGTGTGTGTGTGTGTGTGTGTGTGTGTGTGTGTCTGTATGTGTGTGTGTGGTCTCACCTGTGGCAGAGAGGTTGGTGTGAAACTCTATCAGTGCTCAGACACAGTCTTAAATGCCAGCCGATGCCTGCAGCTTCCTGACAGCCCCAGAAATGAGTCTCTGTGTGTGTGTGTGTGTGTGTGTGTGCGCGTGTGCGCGCGTGTGTGTGTGTGTGTGCATGCGGTGGCTTGGGCTCACATCAGTAGATATGATTCTAGCATTCTAGAAGTCTTCAGTCTTTCGTTTGTGTTATGGATATAAGCTCTCATTGACTCTGCACTGCGGAAGAATGAAAAACGAGAAAACGTGGATAATATCGAGTCACTCTTTATCAGCCATGTATTAATAGTGTTTGGCTTCATCTGCACTTGATTTACATTCCTGAGAGCATTTGTGTTGGGGCTGTAGGTTAATAACAAACCTGTAGTGATCGCAATCTTGGTTAGATTTATAGGCCTGAGAGAATCTGTATCTGTTGTGGATTAATAGGCATGGGAAGCCCTGCAAGCACTTTACTGTAACAGTTATTTTGGGTCTGTGTGCATGAGACTGAGAATTATAGAAAGTGTGGTGTATGTGTGGGGTGCCTGTGTGTGTGTGTGTGTGTGTGTGTGTGTGTGTGTGTGTGTGTGTGTGTGTGTGTGTGTGTGTGTGTGTGTGTATGTGTATGTGTGTGTGTGTGGTGTATGTGTGTGTGTGTGTGTGTGTGTGTGTGTGTGTGTGGTGTATGTGTGTGTGTGTGTGTGTGTGTGTGTGTGTGCGCAGAGTGAAATGGAGTGAGTGAATGAGACAGCTGAGTGATGGAGGGTCAGTGTGATCCAGCCCTGCTACTCTCCCACTGAGACACACACAAGGGCGTCCGTTGCCAGGAGTGAATCAGCGTGGAAACCTCAGAGTTGTGAAGCAGCACTGTGAGGTCCTAGGGTGAGGTGAGGCATCATGTCACAAAACGACACACAAACACACACACACACACACACACACACACACACACACACACACACACACACACACACACACACACTTAGTCTGTCTTATTTCCCTGTCTTCTACTTCTCTCACTGTATCTGTCCCTCTCACCAATAAAACCAAACAAAACCAAAAGCCACAAAAGCAACAGGTTTGCAGTCTCCAACGTGGCAGTCTCAATTAAGCAATGAGCTTCCCCACATTCTGTCCCAACACCAGGAGGTCGACCTATTACAGCCAAAGGCACGAATAGGTTTTCCCGATTCCTCAGCCTCAACACTCGACTACATCTATTTATACATCCACTGTTGGTATGCCATAAAGACTACATGTATTTATACATTAACTACATCTATTTATATATCGACTATATCTATATTGACTATATGTCTTTCTACAGTATATCAACTACAGCTATTTCTATATCGAATATAATTTCTATATCGACTATATCTATGGGTATCTATTTTGAATGATATCTATTCTGAGTCTGCAGAGAATTTCTTAGGTCTGATGGTGCCTTCTTGAGCAGGACTGGATTGAAAGCCCTAAAGGACATCATCCTCTTCGCCCTACACCACCCATCTGCCCCCTGCACCAGTTCAACACTACAGATGCAGCTTCAGGCAGCCATTTGCACCGATTCAACACTACAAGTGCAGCCACAGCCTCCTCCATCTGCCCCAGACCATAATGAAGGGCCGACGAACACTTCACAGTAGCATCACAACATTTGACACCTTCCCAGGTTCAAACTTGGTGCCATTTGCCTACAATAGGTGTGCGTTATTTTCCTATAAATGCACACCCCGC
>NC_137910.1:15631035-15703535 GCF_963457725.1 Sprattus sprattus | reverse complement strand
CACTGGGGAGATGAGGGAGGGTGTGGGTGTGGGTGGTTCTTTGTGTGTGTGTGTGTTTCAGTGTGTCTGTGGGTGTGTGCATAAGTGAGTGTGTGTGTGTGCGTGTTTTTCTGTGTGTGTGTGTTTGTTTGTGTGTGTGTGTGTATCAGTGTATTTGTGTGTGTGTGTGTTTCTGTGATTGTGTATCAGTGTGCCTGTGCGTGGGTGTATCAGTGTGTGTATGTGTGTATCAGTGTGTGGGTGTGTGTGTGTGTGTGTTTGTTTGTGTGTGTGTGTGTGTGTTTTTGGCATGGAGTATCCGGCGTGGTGCTGTAGCAGAGCCAGGAGATTACATGCAGACACCTGCTGAGATGTGGCGCAGAAAAGGTCACACAGCCCCGACTCACGCTCACACACTCAAAAACACTATCTCACTATAACAGGTACAAACTTTCCTTACGTCTTTGGCGAACAGACCCACAAGCACACTGTCATGAACACATGAACACACAAACACACACACACACACACCTTCTTTCTCACTCTTCCTCTCCCTCACCCTGTCACACACCCTCCTGCAGACACACACTTCAGAATATAAATGATTAATCAGTAAAGCCGTTATGAATTATTCACCAACACACCTCCTTCGTTGTTCCTGTCACTCCCACCGCACACACACGCACACACTCACACACACAAACACACACACACACACACACACACACACAATCAGTCACATCTCTCCTTGGCTTTTGCTAGATTTCTGTTCTACAAACAGCGTTTTGTCCACGTTGACAACTGCTTAAATCCTACTGGCTGTGTGTGTGTGTGTGTATAGACAGCTCCGGAAAAAATTAAGAGACCACTTCAAAATGATCAGTTCCTCTGGTTTTACTTTTTATTGGTATGTGTTTTTAGTAAAATACATTTTTTAGTTTTTTTCTTTTAATGACTTTATGCTTCTCCTGGCACAAAAATTCAAGCAGCTTGGCTTTGTTCGATGGCTTGTGACCATCCATCTTCCTTTTAATAACATTCCTCCTGGTCATATGCCCTGTGTGCATGTACTGTAAGGAGCGTTTTTTGCCAGCAGGACAATGCTCCATGCCACACAGCCAGGTCAGTGAAGGTGTGGATGAAGGACCACCAGATCAGGACCCTGTCATGGCCAGCCCTATCCCCAGAGCTGATTTCCATTGAAAACCTCTGGAATGTGATCAAGAGGAAGATGGATGGTCACAAGCCATCAAACAAAGCCGAGCTGCTTGCAGTTTTGCGCCAGGTGTGGCATAAAGTCACCCAACAGCAATGTGAAAGACTGGTGGAGAGCATGCCAAGAGACGCATGAAAGCTGTGATTGTAAATCAAGGTCATTTGCACCAAATATTGATTCTAAGTAAAAACAATAGTGTTGTGTTGTTGAAAAATGAATATGAACTTGTTTTCTTTGCATTACCCGAGAAAACACTGCATCTTTGTTATTTTGACCAGTTGACATTTTTCTGCAAATAAATGCTCTAAATGACAATATTTGTATTTGAAATTAGGTAGAAATGTTTATAGAATAAAACAAAAATGTAAATTTTACTCAGACATACCAAGAAAAAGTAAAACCAGAGAAACTGATAATTTTGAAGTGGTCTCTTATTTTTTCCGGAGCTGTATATATAAAGGAGTGTGTGTGTTTGTGTGTGTGTCTATGTGTTTTGTGTTGGTGTGTGTGTGTGTGTGTGTGTCTGTGTGTATTGGTGTTTGTGTGTGTGCGTGTGTGTGTGTGACATACCCGGCTGAGTGTTAGCGTGCCCTGTTTGCAGGTTTTGCAGCGCACACGTAGTTTTCCAGGCTGGATTGCCTTACACACACTCTTGCAGAACACATAGAAGCTACTGTGAGGCTTTGGCTCTGTGGAGAAAAGACAAACACACACACACACACACACACACACACTAAATGAGTGGCACTCACACACAGGGAAAATGATTAATTGTTTTCACTTGCAATGCAGCATTCATTATGATCCACTACACATGTATGATCCTAACACACATATACACACACACACACACAAACACACACACACACACACACTCACACACACACATGAACATACACATGAACACACACATGAACACAATATACACACATACGGACACATATGTCCACAGTGATCCAATTTGGGGAGATGAAATTTCCACAGGATTTGATTTGATGAAGAAAGGACAAGTCCAGCTTGCTCCGACACACAGAGAAACACACTCACACAAACACACACACACACATAATGGCTTTCTCATTAGAGCTAAAAGCATGAGTGTAGGAGAAGGCCAGCAATACAGTGACACAAATGACAATAAATCCTAAAGGAGTGGACTTTGTGTGTGAGTGTGTGTGTGTGTGTGTGTGTGTGTGTGTGTGTGTGTGTGTGTGTGTGTGTGTGTGTGTGTGTGTGTGTGTGCGTGTTAGGAAATGTATGACTGTGTGTGTGTGTACTTGTGTGTGTGTGTGTGTGTGAGTGAATGTATGAGTGTTTGTGTGTGTGTGTGTGTGTGTGTGTGTGTGTGTGTGTGTGTGAGTGTGTGTGTGTGTGTGTGCTTGTGTGTTAGAGGGTTTTACGTGGCAGTACCCATCTAATTTATAACCCAGCTCCCAGTGACGGCCATTATGCTAATACACCTACTCAAGGAGAAAGGGGTTATACAAAGGAGACTAGATGGTGGGGCTAAGAATTTTACTGATCGTGTGTGTGTGTGTATGTGTGTGTGTGTGAGTGTGTGTGTGTGTGTGTGTGATTTGTTTCATGATATGCCTTCAGCAACATACTTGCAGGTGTGAGTATTCATCTAAAAGAAGGTAACAGATTGTACTATCCTATATCTAATTAAAACAAACTGCACACACAGCATTTCTTAAATAATGTCAAAGTGTTAATACGGAAATGATAATTTCACACTTTTGAAAAGATTAACTGAATTATCTTCACTTGCAAACACACGTATGCTCACACACACGCACACACACACACACACACAAACAAGGACGGTGCAGTAGGCCTAGGATGACGGCCAGGCCTATGAAACGTTTGTGTGTTTGTTTGCATGAGTATGTGTATGTGTATGTGTATGTGTATGTGTATGTGTATGTGTATGTGTATGTGTATGTGTATGTGTATGTGTATGTGTATGTGTATATGTACCTGAGTGTGCGAGCGAGTTGTCTGGACTGTGTTGCTGGTCCTCCAGTATAACCGCCAGGCCGGCGGAGCTGGTGTGTAGCCGGGATGCGCTAAGGTCCAGTCGGGTCAGGCACTCCACTCCCCTCCCTAACCGCTGCTGGAGCACCATCTCGCTACGCCGTGCTCTGCCTGTAGGGGGCAGTACCACATGCACTGTACTCTGCTCCGGCAGGTCACAGCCCTGAGGGAGAGTCAGAGTGAGCAAAACACAGAGAGAGAGAGAGAGACAGAGAGAGAGACAAATAGAGATGGCTGGAGGGTGCGATCATAAACATCTGAGGAATATGAAAGTTTTTGACAAAAACTGCTATCTCAACTATTACTATATCTTACACACACACCTACAAACTCCATCCGTAACACTCTACACACAGACACTCTAACTATCTTACACACACACTTACACACTCCAAGCATAACACTGTACACACAGATACTCTAACTATCTTTCACACACACTAGGGCTGAACGATTTGGGAAAATAATCTAATTGCGATTTTTCCCCAAAATATTGCGATTGCGATTCGATATGCGATTTTTTTTCATTTTATCCTCTTTTTCCCCCCAACAAAACGTATTGAATGATTTAAATATAACAATATTAGATACATTTAGTGTGAAATATTCTTTCCCACATTTTATATTTGTATTTAACTGCTCATTACAGAAACAAATCGGTGGCTTTGCCACTGTGCATTTAAGTCATTTGATCAAAGTCAAGTATAAACACAAGGAAGGCACTTTTTAAAGTGGCCTTATGCAGTAATTGTTCTTCAGGGTTAGGGTTAGGATAAGCAGTTTTACCTTAAAATAACAACTTTGAAAAATATTGGGGCGATACAATGACTTTTAATATGGAGAATTGCCTCTGTGCCATTGCCATACCAAGGTCCGTAGGCAAATGACTGCGTTATGTAGGTGTGCCTGAAGCAGCCCGGTTTTTACTGTCTGCCGAACTAGTAAGTAGCCTAGTTGCACTTGCTTGATGTTTGACTGTGTTAGGACAGTTGTTGAATAACTAGTTGGTCATAGTGTCAAAGTAAGCACATTTCAAGAGATTTGGGTAGTTTGAGCCACTAGCATCTCGTTAGCGATAAGCAATCGATCCGTTATGCTGCTTTAATCACTGTGTGCAAAAAATGTTATCTTAAAAAACAAACAAACAAAAAAAAAAACATTGCGGATGTTGCGGTTAGAAAATCGCGTTTTACCATATCGCGATTTAATCGCAAATGCGATTAATCATTCAGCCCTAACTCACACTTACACACTCCACCAGTAACACCCTACACACAGACAGACACCCAAAGCACAGATCCTAAAACCTCCACAAACTCAAGCCTACAAGCCGTGTAGGCAAACCTGCAGACACACACTCTTGTTGTTCTACTGTGTGTCACACTCATGATGTTTGGACTGTGTGTGCTGTGCGAAATAAACAAGCCCACTCAGACATCTCCAGACAGCATTAATTACAGAGGGACTCCAAGCAGACTGTGGGTGTGTGTGTGTGTGTGTGTGGGCGTGTGTGTGGGTGTGTGTGTGTGTGGACTCTAAGCAGGCGCTGCACTAAGTCTCAGAGACGCAGAGAGAGAGAGGACTGAGGACACATGAAAGCTCTGAGGCTTTTATTCTTCACACAGAACAGAGACAGAGGAGCCCTAATTGGCTGTAATAGCGGAGCTACATCTGCTCTGACTGGCTGAGAAGTTGGAGTTGGGAAGCATTTTGATGTGTTTGTTTGTTTGTTAGTTTATTTATTGTTTGTCAGCTTCTTTATGTGTTTGTTTGTGTTTTGTCAGAGTTGTGTGAGACAAAGACAAAGACTTCTTCACAGCTGCTGCAATTAAATGGAGTATTCCCCAACTGGTAAAAACTTCCCCACGAAACACAAACACACAAACATGTCAGTCAGCCCGCCCACTTTTTTGGCCTCAAACAGGGGCTAACATAATCTACAACACAAACACACACACACACACACACACACACACACACACACAGACACACACACACACACACACACACACACACACACACACACGTACACACACACACACACATTACAGGTGACTTCACACTGCTTCAGCCAGCCCCTCCCTGCTAATCAGCATTCCTATGCCAGACCACATGTTTACTAGCAGAGCAACTTCAAGGTTTCTATTGGGAGACTCTGGCAGCCTTTCTGACTACATTGTGTGGGCTAGGTAGCTAAATGAATTTGGCGAGCAGACAAGGTGCAATTTAAACAGAGCATTCAGAGCATACGTATACAAGAAGAGCAACTTCAAGGTTTCTAGGAGACTCTGGCTACTTTTTGTGGGCTAGGAAACTAAATGAATTTGGCTAGCAGATGAGGTACAAGATAACACTTTACTTTTCGAGATATTCAAGACATTCAAGTTTTGAAGCTTTTTGCGCCCACAAACAAAGGTTTTAGAGCTTAGAAACATACATAGTGCATATATAAACATGCCTATTCCGGTCATTTTGAGACTAAATCTCGATGTTCCCTCGGGTTACAGTAAATGACATCACCCTGCTTTGTTCCTCAGGGTCAAACTAGCCAGAAACAGTCGAGCTTGCTAGGGGAGTACTTGTTACACCTCACACAAAATAAAAAAAAAAAGTTTTTTCTTGATATCTCAAAAAGTAAAGGTTTTCGAGCTTAGAAACCTTCATAGTGCATATATAAAGAAGCGTATTCCGGTAATTATGAAAACAAATTCAAGTGTCCACGACCTTCAGAAGCTGAGATACAGATGCGCTGGCGCGTGCTAAAAGGGTGTGGCAAAATCTCAATGTTCGCTCGGGTAACAGTAAATGACAGCACCCTAGATTTGTTCCTCATGGTCAATTTAGCCAGAAACAGTTAAAAAAAGTCATGCCCCTCATACTTCATACTCAACCTATGGGCTGCTGCTGGAGTATTCAATGAAACACACACAAACACAGACAGCCACCACTTACCACACAAACCAGAAACTACACACACACAAACACTTCTCCCCTCCTGAACTAACCCCAAACACTAACCCTTCATCACACCACAGGAATGTGCACTGCACTTGTGTGTGTGTGTGTGTCATGTTGAAGGTCTGATCTACACACCTTGAACCTTGAACACCCCTTCAAATCTCCAGTGTGTTTGTGTGTGTGTGTGTGTGTGTGTGTGTGTGTATGTATGTGTGTGTGTGTGTGTGTGTGTGTGTTTGTTTGCGCCTTGTGTTTACGCTCCTCATTCATTTGCATTTTCATTCTTATTCTTCTCCATTTATTTTATCTATCTGTTTTATATTGTAATGAAATAGACTCAAGTGACACACACGTACCCCCCCACCCCCCAAAACCACACTCACACACACACACAAACACACAAAAACACACACACACACACACACACACACACACTCACTCATACAGACAGGTGGAAAGGGAAGCGGAGCAGAGAAAGAGAATTGGGTGAATCCTGAGAAGCCTGTCAGACTAATGCGGGGTGGGAATTCTGGGTCCCACTGGTGTTCAGGAAAAAGGAAACAGTTGGAATTACGCACCACGGAGGAGGTTGGGGCAGATGGGATATAAATATTAGACTGACAGCAAATTGTTCTGTTTTTGTCATTTATGCCTTTGGGGATAAATAAAGTCAACAATCAATCTAACCATCAATCAATCTATCAATCCATGTATCTATCTACACACTCGATCAGTCTGATAACCCAGAAAGAAAAACACACACGCAAACACTTATACAAACACTGTTAGCTCATGTCTGAGTTAGCTCAAGGCTGTGTTAGCTCATGGCTGTGTTAGCTCATGGCTGTCTTACATTTACATTTAGTCATTTAGCAGATAGTTTTATCCAAAGTGACGTACAAGGGAGAGAACAATCAAGCTACGAGCAATAGAGACCTAGTGTAACAATAAATACTATTTTACATAAATAGAAAAAAATGTAACTGCTGTAAGTGCAAGTAAAGTACTAGTAGAAGTGCAAGTTAGGAAGGGAGATGCTCTCTAGAGAGTCTTCAAGGTAGAGAGCGACGCTCCTGCTCTGGTAGTGCTAGGCAGCTCGTTCCACCAACGTGGAACTATGAATGAGAATAGTCTGAGCTCAACACACACTCTGCCTAAGATGTGTGCAGCTTTTGGACTTTGGTTTTAGCAAATGGATGCCATCTAGTCTGTGTGCGTGTGTGGGCATGTGTCTGTGTGTGCCTACGTATATTTGTGATTGGATTGTGTGGGGAGTCTAAGTGAGTGTCTGTTGGGGTGCATGTGTGTGTGGGTGGGTGTGTTTTGGTGTGATGCACTTTTGCTAGGCTAATAGAGCATATTACAACATTGCAAATTACTACAGATCACTGTGTGTGTGTGTGTTTGTGTACAGTGTGTGTGTGTGTGTGTGTGTGTGTGTGTGTGTGTGTGTGTGTGTGTGTGTGTGTGTCACTACAGATGTCAGAAGCTGAACCTCAGGCTCTGGTAGATAAACAGCAGGTCCAGTCTGTACCCACAGGCAGTGTGTGATTGTATGTGTGTGTGTGTGTGTGCGTGTGTGTGTGTGTGTGTGTGTGTGTGTGTGTGTGTGTGTGTGTGTGTGGGTGTGTGGGTGGGTGTGTGGGTGTATGTGTGTGTGTGTGTGAGAGTGTGTGGCTACAGGCAGTGCAGTCTACAGACAGCTGCCTTATCCCAGACGTGACACGACTCCCAAACACCAAACAGGAAACACACTCGCCCTGCACTCAAGGGTCTGAATGGGTGATGTTCACAAACGTATACATACACACACTCAAACATACACACTCACCCACATGCACGCATACTCACCCACACACACACACACGCATACTCACACAAATACTCGCCCCTCACTCAAGGGTCTGAATAGGTGATGTTCACAAACTCATTCATACACACACGCAGAGACACACATACTCACATGTGACTAGGCTTAAAGCTAAAGATGGATTCCATGCAGTGTTCAGGAACACACACCAACCTTCCTATACATGAGTGTGTGTGTGTGTGTGTGTGTGTGTGTGTGTGTGTGTGTGTGTTACCTACTCATTGTGTTATTCATTTCCAGTTAAATGATGTGTTTGACAGTAATTGCTCACCCTTGTATGATTACATGCAAACTTCATCATTTAAACCCTTCACACACACACACTTCAATAATTTTCTTCATTACCAGCACTATTTCCTTCCCTCGTCAGCACTCAAAGATAAGGCCAGTGGAGAGCATTCACACACACACACACACGCACACACACACACACACACACGCACACACACACACACACCACACACACAGGCATGAACACACTCATAGATAAGGCTGGGGGAGGGCATTCACATTCATCTGACGGAGACAGAGACTTGCTTTAGTGAAATTATGATTTTTTTTCCCCTCCTCCTGTTCCTTTCCAGGCTTTAGGCAAAAGGACAAACATTACTTGGCAGGTCAGGAGAAAGGACTCACACTAGCTTGGCGGCTCAGGAGAAAGAACACACACTTGCTTGGCGGCTCAGGAGAAAGAACACACACTCACTTGGCTGTTTTCCTACTCTTTTTCGTTCTGATCATACACGCTCATACAAGTCTCCCTAAAACTACACATAATCAGGGACAAAGACAATCCTGCCTTTCTCTTGGACACACACAACTGTGGTCACTTGCCTCTAATCAGCACTAGTGGGTTTATTTTACACTGCAACATGGCGATGACAAGGGATTTCAACACAAATCGCCCAGTTCCTTCTCAAATGGGAGTTTGAGAAATGGCCTGCATTTCCACAGTGCTTTATGACTTATCACACACACACACATGTGTATAGCTGGGTTTCAGCAGTCGTTTCCTGACTGCTGTATCTGCTGCGTCTACCTGCCCGTCTGCTGTGTCTACCTGTCTGTCTGCTGGGTCTACCAGTCTGACTACTGTGCCACCAGTCTGACTGCTGGGTCTAACTGTCTGTCTGCTGGGTCTACCAGTCTGACTGCTGGGTCTACCAGGCTGACTGCTGTGTTTACCTGTGTATCTGCTGTGTCTATCTGCGTACCAGGAGTGTCTATCTGCCTGTCTGCTGTGTCTACCTGTCTGTCTGCTGTGCTACCAGGCTGACTGCTGGGTCTACCAGGCTGACTGCTGTGTTTACCTGTGTATCTGCTGTGTCCACCTGTCTGTCTGCTAGGTCTACCAGTCTGACTGCTGGGTCTACCTGTGTATCTGCTGTGTCTATCTGCGTACCTGCTGTGTCTGACTGCTGTACCTACCTGTCTACTCGCTCTATCTACCAGCAGTGTCTACCTGTCTATCCAGTTAAAGTGAAGAAGGCTGTGGAAAGTGGAACAATCCTCCTTTATTAGATTTCCTGCATTTTTGTCCCAATTAATTCCTCCACCAGACATCCCATAATCCTGTGAGAGCCAATTAAGGCAAAGACTAAACAGACAAACAAACAAACAAACAAACAAACAAACATATGCTCACTCTTGCACCTGGCAGCAACATGCCAAACCTGTGGCAAATATGAATATTTATCAGTTTCATATTTATTGTTAGTTTCATGCAGCAACAAGAGGAATGCTCGACCACAGACACGCATGTATGCACCCACAATCAATGACCAATGACCGCAGACACACACACACTTACTCAGTCAAGCACAGACACACATGCACGTATGCACACAAACACTCACACACACATATACATATATGTCTCAGTACCTCCACTGGAAATTCCTTCAGCAACATTGTGTGTATATATCAGTCTGTGTGTGTGCATCCATGCATGTGGGTGTGTGGGTGTGTGGGTGTGTGTCTGCCTACGACATTCAGTATTCCTTCAGGGATCATGCTCTGAAGTACTAAGCATCGTCTTTAATCGAAGTCTGGTAAGCGCCTTGGGATGCTAATTCACGACAAGAGCTCCACAAACAGAGTTTGCAATGATCAGTGATAATATTAGTGCCATTACAGAGATTACAGACGAGGGATGAGAAGGAGAAAGTGGGGGAGAGAGAGAGACTGGAGGATGTAGTGTGAGAGATGAAGGGAGGCGGAGAGAGAGGGAAGAGGAGAGAGAGGAGAGGGGGAGAGAGAGAGAGGGGAGGAGAGAGGAAGCCAGGGAGAGGGAGAGAAAGAGAATGAATGGTATAAAGCCATGGGAGTTGGAGTGAGGGAGCAAAAGGAAAAGACTGAGGGAGAAAAAGGGGGGAGAAAAAGGGAGAACTGGAGGAAGAGAGATACACAGTGGTGTGGTGTGGTGTACCCAACCCCCCCCCCCCTACTTTAGAAAAATCTGGTCATGCCAATTGGAGGGGGAGAGAGAGACAGACAGACAGAGAGACAGACTAGGTAAGGTAGGGAGAGAGGGATGTTTTAATGCACAATGAAAAAGGGCAAAACTAATTGCACCACGGACTAAAGGTCAAACAACAATCCAACTAACTGTCATGCCCAATTTACACTTGTGCGATTTTGGTCGTAGAGGGACATTTGGGACATTTGGGCACGCCCTAGCAACACCTTCCCCCAGGTGTTAACGCCCATCTGAGCCCTCGGAGAGCCCTCGCTGGTCGAGGAACGTGCATCTCCTGATTTTCCTAACTTTTCGGAGAGGATCGGATACCCCCTTGGCTGTGATTGGCCCGCTTACGACATCATTTCCAAACTACATCATTTCCGGAATCACACATATCCAGACCTCACATTTCCTGTTTTCTGTCAAATTGTTTTAGTAAGACTTTGGTAAACTACAAAGCCGCACCGCTTGCAGCATTACGGCTACTGTTTTTTATATAAACTCTCGAACAGTACATTGCTCCCGACCACTGTTGATCTCTTGGCTGGTGGCTCGGTGTTAGAAGTGCCTTCTCCAGCAAGCTTGAAATTACATCTAACGTAATTTGCAACGGAGTAACACTGGGAGCGTTGCTCTCTATCCATTAAATAGGGAATGTATTTCACGTATGTGTAGAACCTATTTAGAATGGCTGACCTTAGATACAATGGCAGTGAAAGAGACTGGAGGCAAACATTACTTTTGCATCAATGAGGGTGGCGTGTGAGAGCTTATCAGCACGCTAACGTTGTACTTATTAGCAGCGAGGCTAGCTAGCTACTATGTGTGTCAATGGATTTTTGGTTTAAGCAGCAAACTCAAACTGCAACATTTTGAGAGTTATTGTGAATATGCGAACGTTTGTTTACTGTAAAATGTCCTGTTGGCTTCCACCAGAGGCTGTTGCACACACACACACACACACACACAAACATATGTCTTTGCCATCCTATTGCCTAAGAAACACATACACAGAGTCTCATTGATTTCAACAACAATATGTAACGATGGGGGTCTATATGTGTGTGTGTCCATGTTTTTGCTTGTGTGTGTGTGACGTCCACTTGGCCTTTCTGTTATCTTTCTGATTGTCAGTTCCCCAGCACTCGGATTCGGGTGTGCTTGTGGGCGGGCCGCCCCGGATCAGCTGAGGGGCTACACCGGCACCCAGGTGTAGCCATGGCCTTTATAGGAACTGCTTCCGTGATCTGTGTGTCGCTCTTAAACTACACCATTGACTGTTCCGTTGTCCTTTTGGAGAACAAGTTAATTAATAAATACCATTGTTTAACCGCAATTCGCTCGCCTCTGTCTCCCTTATTGTTTCCGCAACCCTCGGCCTTAACAGTGTGTCTTATGTTTGCGTGTGTGTGTGTGCGGTGTTTTATGTTTCCGTGTGTGTGTGCATGTACGTGTTTTATGTTGGTGTGTATGTGTGTGTGTGTATGTGTGTGTGTGTGTGTGTCGTGTGTTTGTTTTATGTTTTCGGGGCTGTGTGTGTGTGTGTGTGTGTTTTATGTTTACGTGTGTGTGTGCATGTACGTGTTTTATGTTGGTGTGTGTGTGTGTGTGTGTATGTGTGTCATGTGTGTGTTTTATATTTTCGGGGCTGTGTGTGTGTGTGTGTGTGTTTTATGTGTGAGTGTGTGTGTGTGTGTGTGTGTGTGTGTGGTGTGTGTGTGGTGTGTGTGTTTGTCTGTGTGTGTGTGTGTGTCTAACCTGTAGTGTGCTGTCGCTCTGCAGCTCTCTCCCAGCGAAGATGACCCGGAGCTGCTCAGGCTCCACCCCCTGCACACGCCCCACCTCCTCCTTCAGCTCGGCCACGCTGGCTCCGCCCTCCAGCTCCACTGGGAAACCATGGCTGGAGTTAAAGCGCACATACACTACAGACGAGAAAGGGAGAGAGGGACAGTGTGACAAAGAGGTGAAGTGTGTGTGTGTGTTACAATGTCTGTGAGGCATTCAGAGGAGAGACAGAGGACACAGATCACCATATTTGCACTGTGTGAGAAAGTGCGTGTGTGTGTGTGTACATGAGAGAGAGAGAGAGAGAGAGAGAGAGAGAGAGAGAGAGTGTGCGTGTGTGAGAGAGAGAAAGAGAGAGTTAGAGAATGTGTGTAAGGGAGAGAGTGTGGAGAGTGACAGATGACGAACATACAGAAACAAAACGGCCTATTTTAACATTCCACCTGCAACACCAGCCATTCACCCACTTAACATTCACAAAAGCCAGAACACATTCGTATGCACACATGCACACACACAGTCTGAGATGTGCTTAAACACCCTGAGACATACTCCAAAAAGCACACGCACACACACAGTCTGAGATGTGCTTACACCCTGAGACACACATCCAAAAAGCCCCGAGAACAATCAGGCTTAGACACACACACACACACACACAAACAAAAACAAGTGCACTTACTTGCATTAAAATAAATGCATAGGTGTGTAAGTGTGTGTGTGTTTATTTGTTTGTTTGTTTGTTTGTGTCTTTGTGTGTCTTTGTGTGTGTGTGTGTGTGTGTGTGTGTGTGTTTTTGTATGTGAGAGAGAGTAAGCACTTGTGGCTTTGACAATGGGCCACTAAGTTAAAGAGTGAAATGGACAACTTTAGCAACACATCTGTGCGACCCCCAACCCCCATCATTCAAGCATGGCACTTGGAGGAAATTGTCATTTGCAGATATTGTTAACTTAAAAGCGTATGTGTATGTGTATGTGTATGTGTATGTGTATGTGTATGTGTATGTGTATGTGTATGTGTATGTGTATGTGTATGTGTATGTGTATGTGTATGTGTATGTGTATGTGTATGTGTATGTGTGTACAAAAAAATCAGACCAATTGGTTGTTTTATTGGATCTTCTAAAGTTAAAAGTAAAGTTATCCTTTGTTAAAAGCGCCGCAGTCAATCCAGAGAAATTAGCGAAAATGTTTAAGGTTTCGTCATTTTACCAGAAAATCAAACTTAACATAAAGTACTGGGGAAACTGAGACTGCTACCAGTACTACCCTGGAGAATAACCACCAGCTGTGGAGGAACACTGGCAGTCTGGGTTTTGTGTTTCAGATGAAGCGCACAAGCAAACTATATGAGTGCTTTTGTATGGGTGTGTGTTTGAGACAGAGATAGTATGTGCATACGAGCATGTGTGTGTGCCTGTGTGTGTGCCTGTGTGTGTGCCCGTGTGTGTATCTGTGTGCGCGCATGTGTGCAGGTGTGCTTGTGCCTGAGTGTGTATGTGCCTGTGTGTGTGAGTACCTGTGTGTGTTTGTGTGTGTGTAACGTGTGTGTGTGAGGAGGGGTTAGGTTGTGTAGCCCTGTAATCCTCTCTTATTGTTTTGGATCCCGGGCGGAGTAGGAGGCAAATGGGTAAATTCCCTGCTTGTCATGTTCCATCACGAGAAGCTGCCTCACCGGGCCACTTCCAGACGTGCCCTGACTGCATGACAGGCTGCCTGTGTGTGTGTGTGTTTTTGTGTGTTTGTGTGTGTGTGTGTGTGTGTGTGTGTTTGTGTGTACTGCTTGTGTACATGTACTATACTATAGTGTACATGTGCATGTATACTGGAGTGCAGGTGTACACAAGTTTGCAATTGGTTGCCAATGAATGTGAGTGTGTGTGCGAGAGTGCAAGTGCTTGTCTGTGTGTGTGTGTGTGACACCCAAAACCTCTGAGAGTGTATACATGTACATGCAGGTGTGTGTGTGTGGAAGTCTGTGTGTGCATTTGCACATAAATGTGTGTCAGGAATAGTCTGTCCAAATGTCCCATCAGTGTCAGGAAGCAGTAACCAGTAACCAGAACACAGAATGCCAAAGCTTTGTAATGCTGGGATTAGACTTGACAAGCTCTCCGCAGTCTCCTTGGAAACGGAGGACATGAAACACCAGCCACTTTAGAACCCCACACACTGCCTTCCAGTACCTCTAGAACCCCACACATTCCAACAGTTCTAGAATGCAGGTCTAGCTTCCCCAGTGTATCTACCACACTAATACAGTATTCCTCAGGAAGACAGAAAGTTGGAGACAGCAGACAACAACTGATTATTTCCCAGATAGCAACAAAAAGTGAAAGATCATTTATATTCATACCCCTTCGTTTGCATATAAAGCTCTTTCACTGATAAAACGTCAGAGCTAATGCATCCATACCAAATAGTCTCCTTTGCTTTCTGTGCAAACACACAACAAAAGAGAAACACACACCCTTCACTGAAGCAGGGACGGGGGAGGGGTGCTTTTATGTGGAATCCTTCCTCAGATGTATTTAACAGTAAGTGCCGAGGTAACTAGCTGACGCTCATCTGAGGCATTCAGGTGAGAGAGAGAGTCAGAGAGAGAGAGTTAGAGAGAGCGAGATAGAGAGAGAGAGTTAGAGAGAGAGAGTTAGAAAAAGCGATACTATACCTCTGGTGAAGAGAATGCCAAACCTGCCACTGGGCAGCAGATACTGTCAGACATACGTGCTTGCGCGCAAACACACACACACACACACACACACACACACACACACACACACACACACACACACACACACACACACACACACACACACACACACACACACACACACACACCGACACACACACACACACACACACACACCTCATAACCTGTCACTTTAGCGTGAGATAATGATGATAGAGCTGTTGGACATTTAGTGGCTTCTGTGCGCACACACACACAAACCCCAACCCTGTCACTGTGGGCTATGACATTACTGTTCTGCTGATGAGAAAGAGGCTGTGTGTGACAGGCCTGGCAATTTCCCCAGGAGCATGCAGACACACACACACATACATCTGATTGTTTCTGCATGAGTGGTCACGGTTAGTCTTAGCTCATCTGTCCACAGCTTCAGGCCTGAAGACGTGTGATAATGGTGTATCTGTGTGTGTGTTTGTGTGTTTGTGTGTGTGTGTGTGCATGTGTGTTCATTCAGAAACCAGGCCTATCTCATTATCCCTTAATCAGCTCTTATCTAAATAATTCTCTCCCTCGGCGAACCATGAGAATGGATTTGAACTCATCCGCCCACAGACACATTGTCTATAACTCACCCAAACAATACCGCAAACTGCTACAAATCAAAAGGAATTTAAGGTACAGGCCTTGTGCATGTAAGCTTTTGTGTGTGTTTGTGTTTGTGTGTGTGTGTGTGTGTGTGTGTGTGTGTGTGTGTGTGTGTGTGTGTGCAAAAGTCATTGACTGAATAAATCCCACACTGCAGCCCCGCTCCACTTTGATCTTTGATTATGATTGTGCGTGTTAGTAATGACATGTTTCTGCCTCCTGTCTTAGTTACCTAAACTCTCTTCTTAGTCTCTGGATCATGAGCAAACACCAGTGTCAGGCTCTCCTAATCCGGATTTCCGTGTGCGTGTGCGTGTGCGTGTGCGTGTGCGTGTGCGTGTGCGTGTGCGTGTGCGTTTGTGTGTGCGTTTGTGTGTGTGTGTGTGTGTGTGTGTGGCTGGTTTTGGATCCTCACAGTGTGAAGGTGACCCCTCTCAGGGCCACGCCTCATGACATCTCACAAGTATATATCCAAGGATGTCATGACCAGCATCACAAGCAGACGCCCTCTGACATCAACACAAGCAGACACCCCACAACGTCATGACCAACACCACAAGCAGACGCCCTATGACACCACAAGCAGACCCCCTCTGACATCATCACAAGCAGACACCCCACGACGTAATGACCAAAAACACAAGCAGACACCCTCTGACATCACAAGCAGACACCCTCTGACATCACAAGCAGATGCCCTCTGACATAACCACAAGCAGACACACTCTGACATCATCCCAAGCAAAGGCCCTCTGATATCATCACAAGCAGACACCATGGAGAGAATCAGGGTCAGGCGGCCTGTGACTGAGAGGGTAATGGCTGTAGGTCAGCACTGCAAACCCTCTGCCACGGTAGCTTCTGATCCAGAGACAGCTCCAGCCCACAGGAAGTCAAGACCCAGAGAAGCCCACAGGAAGTCAATTAATCAGGACACAGGTGTGCATTGCCCGTCCCGCTCACTTTCTTTCTCTCTCCACACACACCGTACACACACCGTACACACACCGTACACACACCGTACACACACCGTACACACACCGTACACACACACACACACACACAGTCACACACACACAAACACACACACACACACACACACACACACACACACACACACACTCATACTCTCATACTACCTGCACCACTCCGCCCACTAGGCAGCTGTCTCTGGAATAGAACGGTGCTGGACCAGATCTGTGCCATATCAGAGCCAGATCAGAATCATATCAGAACCAGATCAGAACCAAATCTGTGCCAGAACAGAGGCGGCTTCAACTGCTATCTGGGTACCCATGGGTCTCGTTTACTGCAGAGCGTGAAATTATTCTGGGTCTAATCGTTGACTAAACAATAAAGCCTGAGCTCAAAGTGTGTTCATCAAAGATAGCCAGTCACACACACACACACACACACACTAGGATCGCCTATCCTTAGGATTATATCGATACTGATACTGCTTTACAATACCGATACTTATCGCTACTATTATCAATAATACTCGCCAGAATGGGGTGTAAAAAAAGACATGACATGAAAATATGCTAAACATGTTATTTTGTTCGTTTTACAATAATACAAAATGATTAAGCCTACTAGGGTTACATTGTAGTAGCTTTATGTTAAATGATAAACAGTTCAATTCACTTCGAAAGTCCTCATTCCCTCCGCTACTCCATAGATTCTATCCCAGCTCCTTATAGGCTACTCATATGGTGTCTCTGGCAACACGTTTGTGTTCGGGTTCATCCCTCCATTTCAGTTGGATCACATAAAATAAACTTTAGGCTACCCCATTTGACCGGTAACATTATCATAATAGCAGTTATTTAAAGACGTTAAGCCCTTTTTGCACTGCATGGTACCGGCTTGACTCGACTCGACTCGACTGTAATGGTGTCAAAAGGACAGAAAAACTCTCACACAAACACACACTCGCACACCCCCTATTTTATTTCTCTTCTAAATCACAGGGGCTGAGTGACCTTGAATCAGCGCACTGGAAGTGTCGCCTGATTACAAAGAGCACATTGTGGTGCTCACAAACACACGCAAACACACTAACACAAACAGATAAAGACACACACACACATGTGCAGACATACACATTCACACATACACACACACACAGTTGTGAGATTGCTGGGGCTCAGTATAGCAGACTGTTACCTGCGTGTCTGTCTCCAGCGAGTGACAGTAATACAGCCCTTATCCCGTCCCCTTCCTGAGGGCAAAGCCACCTCTATCCCAGTAATTAGACTCCGCCACTCCACTGCTGCTGCGGCTGCGGCCACTGCGGATCACTCAATCTGGCCACAGCTCAGCGTATGGACAGGCCTTTTCTACCATGTTTTTCATTTAGAACCACTTTTTCTCTTTCTCTTCCTTTCTCCTCCAATCTTTGCCTCTCACTTCCTGAGTACATTTTTCTTTTTGTCACTTCTTACCTCCCTCCGGGGAAAGCCTTTCCGGTCCCTCTCTTTTCTTTCTCTCCATCAATGTGTGACCATCTTTCTCTCTCAACTCTGTTCATCCCTCTCTCTTTATCTCTTTCACTCCCATCCTTCTCTTCATCCCTCCCTTTCTCTCTATTTTTCTGTTTGTATCTCAATCCTACTGACTATCTTTCTCTCCCCCTGACTCTCTTTCACTCGCATTCCCTCTATTCAGCCCCTCTCCGGCTCTCTCCACCCCTCTCTCTATTCATCTCTTCCTTTCCCTTTCCTAATGCCTCTCTGTGTCTCTCTCTTTACCCTTACTCTCTCGCTCTCTTTCTCTCTCTTCACCCCTCTCTTATATGACAGCTGGTTGGAAGATATGAAAACTTGTGAGTGACATGCCAATTTCCTTTCTGCCAACCCTCACCAAAGCCCAGATTTCTCAAGGTCTTCCCCATCCCTTGGTTTCTCTCTCTATCACAATCCCCCTCTATCTCTCTCTCTCCTCCTCCTCCTCCTCTTCCCTGCCCTATCAGTGCCTCCAGTGAAACCAATAACTGGGAAAAGGAATGAAGAGACCTATCAGAGATGGAGATAAAGCTGGGAAGACACCCACTGAATCTAAATGACTGGTTAAACAGAAATGAGAGGAGAGAAAAAAGAGACGATTCGAGAAGTCAGAGATGTCTCCATGTCTCTGTGTGTTTGGGGCAGTCAGAGATGTCTCCATGTCTCTGTGTGTTTGGGGCAGTCAGAGATGTCTAGGTGTGTTTGGGGCAGTCAGAAATGTCTCTGTGTCTCTGTGTGTTTGGGGCAGTCAGAAATGTCTCCATGTCTCTGTGTGTTTGGGGCAGTCAGACATGTCTTCATGTCTAGGTGTGTTTGGGGCAGTCAGAAATGTCTCTGTTCCTCTGTGTGTTTGGGGCAGTCAGAGATGTCTCCATGTCTCCGTGGTTGAAGCAGTCAGAGATGTCTCCGTGTCTCTGTCTTTGTGTGTTGTCCTCAGTGTGTGTGTGTGTGTGTAGAACACAGACAGTAATATGAAGGCCTAATAGGTCTATAATAAAAATCGAAATCACTCTGACACCTCTGTCTGCCCCTGCATAAATCTAATGTCCTCATTTACATCTAAACAGCACACACACACACCCCTACAAAGACATACACATGTCTACACAGACATGACACACACACACACACACACACACACAAAGACATTACACAGAGAAAGACAGACACACACACACACACACACACATTGAGCACATTGATAGCATCATGGACACACACACAAACACGTCTCGACAAACACACATACAATTACACACACTCAGTCCCACTTTCTCTCTCTCTCTCTCTCCCCCCCTCTCAAGACGTCTTCCCTTTTTCTTTAAATTGCAGCAGGGAGCCTGTGGTTTGGGGGGTCTTTCATAAATTCAGCACAGGGCCTGAATATATGCAGAGAGATGTGGGTGTGTGTGTGTGTGTGTGTGTGTGTGTGTGTGTGTGTGTGTGTGTGTGTGTGTGTGTGTGTGTGTGTGTGTGTGTGTGTGTGTGTGTGTGCCTGTGGTCTTGTAAGAGTGGAGACGCAGGAAGACAAATGTGGATGCACATTACAGAGAATTATTCTCCGGCCTCGGCGGCTCCCCGGGCAGGAAAGACACTTAGCAGTAACGAACCAGAAATCAATAGCAATTTATTCTCTCCTTGGACTCCAAAAACAGAGAGTAAATAATCCCATGCCTCGCGCCTGTCCCAGGAGGACTGGGGCCTCGCTCACAATGTACACTACCACTTTTCCCTCTCTCTCTCTCTCTCTCTCTCTCTCTCTAATTTCTATTCTCTCTCACTCCCCTTGACCCCCTCTCCCTATCCCTATCCCTATCCCTCAATCTGTCCCTCTTTACCCTACTACTCTCTCTCTCTATTCCCCCTCTCACTATCTCTCTTTTTGTCTCCCCTCTCCCTATTTCTTCCTCTCTCTCCCCCCTCCCTCTCTCTATCCGACATAGAATGGAGGCTCGTTCACGGGGCTATAGCTATAAACAGACATGTGGCACGCCTGAATCCAGCAGTAGGGAGAGGCTGTGCTTTTTGTGGGATGAATGAAACTGCTGATCATGTGCTAGTGTATTGCGGGCGGTTGGAGGGGGGGGGGGGGTGGAGTTGGGGGGCTTGACTGCGAGAGGTTGGGGGGCGCTTGACTGCTTGAGGGACTGTTTTAAGAAGCCTGGGGAGGGGATTTCTTATCACTGTGTTATCAGAGGCCCAGTGACATAGGTTCAGAAGAAGCGTGAGGTTTGTCTGATAAACTTTATTATGGCATCAGCTAAGGTGGCCGTTTGGATGACCCGGAAAAATAGGTTATTTGGGGTTGGCTCAACTGATCCTGCAGAGGTATTTACACTGGGTAAGGACACATGTCAGTACCAGGGACAACAACAGACACACCTCCATACTCACGATTGGTTAGGACACAAGTGTCTCAGTGTCTGAACAATGCACTGCGTAATTACTTCAATCTCTTCAATCTCAATCTCACTATACTATGGCATGCCATACTTCAATCTCACTATACTATGGCATGCCATACTTCAATCTCACTATACTATGGCATGCCATACTTCAATCTCACTATACTATGGCATGCCAAAGGGCATCCAGGGTAAAGGGTGGGAGAGCACCCATGTGATTACAAACCCATTAGGATTTAAATTACATTCATCAGCTCTCTCTCCAGTCATGGCAGAAAGTCTAGCCCTCATTTTCTCCAGCGAGGTATGAAAGCCTCTCCTCACTGCTCGTTAGCAGGAACTCAGCAACATATGGATGATGATGAGGATGGTTTTTCGGAAATATCTGATCTCAGTCAGATTGCTGATGATGACCTGTACACTGTTAATCAGATTAATTCATTTTTAGACGTGACAAAAGTGAAACCCATACCGGTAGAACAGTATTTTACGGATTTTAATATGTTCGTGATGTCAGTGATAAAAGTGAGTTAGACTGTTGGTTACGATGTGCTGTACAAACAAAAGCGGTTCAGTCCTAAAAAGCTAGAAAAAGAAAAGGGCTAGTTCAAAAAGATCTGGAAAAGTTTAGACAGTGCACATGGGCAAACAGCTTATATGTGGTGTGTCTTCTTTATTTACCCTTTTTTCTCTGTTTTCACTTCCTCTCTGTACTCTGTGGGTTTTTTAAGGGTGGTATCCTTCAACGTTAATGGAGCAAGAGATCAGGGGAAATGGGTCGTAATTGAAGATATGATGAGAGATAAGCAAATCACAGATGAACTTAACGACGCAGACTGGGGGTTATGATTAGAAGGGAAGCACTTTCTTAGCCATGGCTCAAACATTAGTGCTGGGGTTACTGTGATCCCTGCTCAAGCAGTTCATGTTTAAGTGGAAATAGAAAGGGGATGCTGTTGAGTGGTGAGGGCTGAGATGGGTGATTCTGTGTTTGTGTTTTTTTTTAATGAGTATGCGGGGCTGAAGGGCTGTGATGGATTTTTTTTTTTTTTTTAACATTTATCAAAGGCTACCAACAGTTTTTCTCAAGATAGGAATGGTGAAGAACCACATCCTCCATCTGCAAGGGTTTAAGAGAGTGTACTTAACTCAATGGATCTTGTGGATGTTTGGATGGGAAATAATACAGGTGTTCGGCAATATACCTGGATAAATGCCTCTGTAATTAGAATAGACAGATTGTATATTTCAAAAAGTTCATGGAACAGAGTGACTGAGGTGCGTATTCATCCAAGCACTTTCTCTGATCATCATGTGCTACAATGGATGTTTCTCTTGCACAAGATTCTTTGAGGATTATTTGGGAATATTGGAGAAAACAAAAGCTTCTATAAGAGAGTAAATAACATTGGTGGTTGATTGCGAAAGTCTAAAAGCAGTAGTGTACTACCTTTTTAAGCTCCTTAACGATTAGGAATTGTCTTTAACTTGTAGAGATGGAAATTCTTAATTTTAGAACAGCAACTTTTGGTGAATAATGGGGTTTCAGGATGTTTAAATCTGAACCGACAAGAGCGGAGTTCTTGTTTACCGGAAAGAGCTGAATAGGCCGTAAGGTGAACACGGTTTTCGTTTCAGCCCGTTCCACTCACTGGCATCTACACAATCTTTAGCTTATAAAAAAGAACGAGTCGTGGTTAGTTACCAAAAAAAAGTTCGTCGCTGATTTTCCAGTCGATTGTCTATATGGCTTTGTTTCATGCAGAACTAGAGACTTCAGAGCGTAATAAGATTTTTGTCGGAAAACATCCGAACATCCTCAAAAGTGGGCTAAATTAATTCTAATTAGTGCTGTATAGATAGCCGCGTCCAAGAATAACAATGAGGCAAATATACGGTAATGTTATTTTTATGTTAAGTCATTGACATCAAGTTTAACATACATGGGAATACCCATTACTGTGGATCTTACATGGACTGTGAACACCCACCGAAGAAATCAAGGCAAAGACTGTACTTCCTACATCAGCTGAGGAAGTTCAGCACCATCAGCTGTGTGTCCTGACAGCATCACTTGGTATGGGAACTGTACTGCCTGTGACTGCAGCACCGAATCATCAGAGCATCTCTCCATATTCTGCAGGAGACCTACAAGAAAAGACCTACCAGCGCCCAAGGTATTGTAAAGGATTCCTAACATCCTGACCATGGACTTTTCAAAACACTGAGGTCAGGCAAACGTCTCTGCTGCTACAAGACCAGAACAGAGAGACTGAGGAGGAGCTTCTTTCCTCAAGCATTCCTTATCCTGAACACACACAATGACTATAAAACATCAATTACACCTTTTTTCACACACTGCTCTTTAAACTCCCTCTTGCTATTTATGAAAAATATTTCTTGATCTTTCTTTCTTCACACTCGCACAGAAAAAACAGTAGTATTTTTATGTATGTGACAAATAAACCTCCATGTATCAATAAAAGGCAGTAATTGTAAATACCAATGACCATCTGTTTGTTCATTCATTCATTCATTCTTCCACAAATGAAAACAACACTAATGAACCATAAAAACACTCTTTATGAAACATGAAATATGATATATAAAACTGTACAAAACTGAATAAGAAATAACAGATTAGGGACACTCAGTCCTCACTGTTAGTGTCAGTGTCAGGACAGTTATCTTCCAGTTCCTACAGCAACGACATAGGTCAACTATGCAACACAATCCTGCAGAAAAACATCTGTCTGTCTCACAGGCACCTTTGCAGCCACAGTGTATCACATGCAAAACACTGTCAGGGGCCGGATTTCTAGTCATCCAGGTGACGTGCAAGTTCCCATTCTCTATTTGCCAACCATATCCAGCAGGTGATGGAGCACTTATATTATGTTTGAGACAGGACCTCATTATTGCAGCCTGGTAGTTTGCCCTTTTGCAGTGCTGATGGAGGGCATCAGTGGTAGGGGGAATGGATAATTCTGGCAAGGCTGATGATGTCATACAGAAAGCCTTGAACCTAGCTTTATTTACATTATCAGCTGCCGACTGATCATATAAGTGGCATACATACTGGCAAAGAAATGCAAATGTTGACTGCTCCAAGTTTAAGTTAGTACCTAAACTTTTAAAAGCCTTTAGGTACTCATCTTTCTCACATGCAACAGAAAATGTCTTTTTTTTCTCCTTTGCCATTAAAGGCACTTGTGGAGTCACACCCAGAAAATGTTTGAATTCCGATCAAGGCTGAAAACACACTGGTTCCAAGAGCTGATGACACCTTGGTAATGTCAATGATACATGTCCTGTTGCCAGTCCTTGTAAAAAAACATATAAAGTGCATGGCAAATCTGTCTGCACACTTACAGCAATGACTGCCACATCTGTAGATGCCAGACAGTGTAGCGGGTTGAAACGGAAACAGGGTTCACCTTACAGCCTATATGAGGATGTGCATGTGTGTGAGTGTGAGTGTGCACACACTGGGCACCTTCACGAGGCTTCTCTCCAGTCTTCTCTTCCACACACACACACACACAAACAGAGTTGAAGACCTTGTAAATGTTTTCCCACATAGTATGTTTTTGCATATGAAAATGCCAGTGAAAATGCCTTTACATATTGTAAACATATAAAAGGTCAGGCACATTTATGTGGACCTTCCCTGCCATGTACTATCAGGTGATGTTTTAAAGACCCAGCTTGTTTAGAAGTTTTTCCACATTGGCATGAGTATCAACATATGCATTTGAGAAGGGCAAACTTCAAACTTCAGAATTCAAGCATTTACATGGCTTTTCTTCACTGTGCAACCGCTGATGGCATTTCAGACTTGATGTCCTAGTGTAGTGTTTCTCAACCACTGGGCCGTTGCACTTATCCTTATTACTACTGTATTTTGTGCTGTGTCTTACTGATATAATGTATTTAACCCTTATTTAATGTTAATCACAATTACAAACGAGGGTCTGACAGGGCTTACAATTAGGTGTGAGTGCTCCAGATCAATGAGGAAAAGTCAACCCCCTCCCTGGTTTTCTAAAGTTGGGATGATTATTGTATTTCTGTGATGACTTCTTACAATGTTGCATGGAATTGTTTGTGTATCATCTAAGCCTATGATTTCTCATAGTTAAGATCACCTTAGCTGACAGTCTTTGCCTTGATTTCTTCGGTGTGCTGGGTGTTCACAGTCCATGTAAGATCGTCAGTAATGTGTATGCCCATGTATGTCAAACTTGATCTAAATGACTTAACATAAAAATAACATTATCGTATATTTGCCTCATTGTTCTTCTTGGACGCGGCTATGTATACAGCACTAATTAGAATTAATTTAGCCCAATTTTGAGGATGTTCAAGTGTTTTCCTCTATCTTTAACGATGTTTCTAACCGCACGGGAGCCGCCATTTTTCCATTCTGTTGTCAAAAAGCAGCCTTCTCATTGGTGTAGCATGATCACGTGTCGAACTGTGGCACGGCTCCCGACAAAAATCTTATTACGCTCTGAAGTCTCTAGTTCTGCATAAAACAAAGCCATATAGACAATCGACTGGAAAATCAGCGACGAACTTTTTTTTGGTAACTAACCACGACTCGTTCTTTTTTATAAGCTAAAGATTGTGTAGATGCCAGTGAGTGGAACGGGATTCATTTTCTAAAGCACTTTTCGTGCTTCACCTTGCGGCCTAGAAGGTGCTTTTCTAAGAAGCAGGTTCATCACATTGAGAAATATTGGTGGGCCCTCATTATTCTTTTTTAGTTTGACTGCAGGATAAAATAAAAATGCTCAGTCTTAAAACTCCTGATGGTGGTAAAACGTCTGACCCTGCTGAGATGTGGAGTTTGGCAGTTCTACAGACTTGTATGCTGCTGAGGGAGAAGATCCACAGGGTATGGAGGATATCCTACAACATCTCCCACAGATAAGGGAAATGTTGGACTCTAATATCACTTTTCAAGAGGTGACCGTAGCTGTACAACAGCTGTCTACTGGCCAAGCTCCATACTAGTTGTTGCTCTCCAATCCCCCTATTTTAGAGCTGTATTTGTCCGGGTCGGCATCACAAAGCTACAAGACATAGTGGAGGTGGGTTCTTGGTGCTCTGCTAAGGAAGTGGTGAGGCTCACATGAACTCATTCGGTCCGTTTTATCAAAAAGCTAATGATGGACATCCAAAATGTGGTCCCAGACGACGCTCATTCTTCCTCCCCTCCACTCCCTTCTCTTTCATTCTCTGTCTTTTCTCTCTCTTCTTGCTTTCATTCTCAGCCCTCAGTGACCCTCAGGCTCATATATTCTCCATTACCTCTTCGACAGCGGAGAACTTCGTCGTAACACTAAACACACAGAATGGACCCTTCATCTCTTCATCCCCTATCTCTCTCTCACACACACACACACCTCTACCTGCTCTGCCTCTTCCTCCCACCACCCCTTCATATCACCCTCTCCACCCATTCTTCCATTCACTCCCTCCCTCTCTCTCGCGCGCACGCACGCACGTACGCACACACACACTTACAGACACACACAGACACACACAGACACACATCTACCCTCCACATCACTCTCTCCACCCACTCATTCTCTCAGTCCCTTCCACTTTCTTTCTTGTCTTTCTTTCCCCCACCTCTCCACTCCCTCATTCCTTCTCTTCCACCTCTGCAGCTGCAGTGTCTCTGACTGATCTACTCATTTAATTTCTCTAGTGATGGACACCAAATGCAGCTCCATCACAGCTGAAGCACGTCCCCTGCAGTGTAGACATAGAGCAGATGCACCAGCAGGAACAGCAGAGCCCTCTCACTTACACCATCATTTCCGGTCATATAGCTGTCAGATGTAGTAACGCCGCTGGAAGCAAACCTAGCGTGGCATCAATGAATTTGTATTACAAGTTTCCACATTTTCACAGGTCATCCATAATAACTCTTTCTCAGTCCAACTCACGCCTACACCTTCACAAGTGCGCTCTCTGATTCACATATTCTCTCTACGTCTCCCTCTCTCTCCTTCTCTTTGTATCTTACTCTCTATGTAGTTCTGTCTCTCCTCTCTCTATCCATCGTCCTTCCTATCCATCACTCTCTTTGTTTTTCTTTTCTAAGTGTCTACATGTCTGTCGGTCTTCAATTTCTATTCCTCTGTCTCGCTCTTTCGTCTTTCTCTCCATCCATTCATCCCTTCCTCTTACGCTCCCTCTTACTCTCCCTCTCCCTCTCTCTCTCTTTTTTTCTGTGGTCTGCACCATAGCACCAAAAACACCAGTGTCCTCTCCTCAGTGTATTTTCTCACAGCAGTGGTTTTAAATGCAAATGAATGCAGAGTCGTGACCCTCATGCACAGAAGAGTCAACGAGGACGACTCTTTCGCATCCCTGTCCCAGATCAATAACGCCATTCACAAGCACTCCAGATCTGCCTGTGCTGATCCTTTCAATCATACACCCAGCTGTCAGAGGCCCCCTAATGTTCAGGACTGGACTACATTTTCTAGCCGTTTCCACTAAGTGACGGAGAGGAGCTGCTAACAGTATTGAGGCATTAGGACAGATTTCCCATCCATCACAATAGACACGCTGTCAGACTTGCCCAGCCCCGAGGACATTTTTATTGGACACTATCGCCAGGGAAGATAGCAGGTCCGTCTAGCAGAGGTGCAGTTTTGTGGATTTGGGCTGCCAGTCCATTCTCCTGTAAGTCAGTCAGTCTGCCAGTCAGCTCGTCAGATCAGACTCAGCAGCGATATCAGGCCTGCCTGGAGTCTCACAGCACCACTGATCCTGAACATAGTCCATCAATAACGGCACCTCTTCAGCGGCTTCTGGAAACTGACCGTTTGTCATGTTGTTTCCAGGACACATATCTGTTTTGGAGAGTTTTACTTTAGGCTTTACAACAAACTTGGCTTACTATGACAAAAAAAAAATGCTGCCGTCCCCCTGTGGAATGAGCACGCACAGCCTCAGGCAAATGCAGGCCCTTGCTGTTATAAGCCAGGGAGATTGCCTCTAAAGCAGGCCCTTGCTGTTCTAGGCCAGGGAGATAGCCTCTAAGGCAGGCCCATGCTGTTCTAAGCTAGGGAGATAGTCTCTAAGGCAGGCCCTTGCTGTTATATGCCAGGGAGATAGCCTCCAAGCTCCAGTGGGAGAGCCGCTGTGTGGGCAGCACTCTGCCAAGAGCTGGAAAAGCGCACTTGGGTGCGTGAAATATATGTATGTACACACCTGCCCTGAGCACAGCGCAGGCAGCCTCCTCTGCTCCTCAGGGGTAAGGGGTGTAGGAGAGAAAGCAAAGAAGTCAAAAGCCATAAACCTATCAGACCCATCAGACATGGGCAAGTGCTTAGGTACTTAAGCAGCATTAGGGTGCACATGCAGGCACAAACTGGGTGCATGAAGGATGTACAGATAAGGCATGAATATCAGACACACGCTTTGCTGAATCCAAAACAAGAAGAAGAGCAGTCTGGGATAAGAACTTTATGTCCATGTCTCTAATGGTTCAAAAGGAGAACAGCACAGAGCGTCCAGAACAGTAGCTTGCACTGCCGCCTCACAGCAAGAAGGTCCATGGGGCGCTGTTGGTACTAGGGGGCATGTTCTCCCGGGCCTTTCTGTGTGAAGTTTGCATGTTCTTCCCGTGTTCAAAAGGGGTTTCCTCCACTAAGAACCCGGACAGAAAAACATGCAGAAGATCAGAACCCTCTCCTGTCCGTCCCTGACCAAGACGGGCATATCACTTGAATTGGTCCCCGGGCGCCTAAAGGCTGCCCACTGCTATAGGGTCCTGGAGGAAGGACAATCCGGGATGGGAAAAATGCAAAATGGCTAGAATAACTGCTAAGTACAACTTTAAAGGCACCCAGTGCAACTTTATGTAAACATTCAATGAAAAATAAACATTACATTTCTAGTCTTTTTTACACGTAGTAAGTTTCAATAACTCCATACCATTACATATCGTCATTCAAGGAGCAAAGATGAGACGTCGTCGTGTGGTGAGAACTGATAGAAAATCGTAAACAACAACAATCTCCGGTGGGGAGAGGCCATTTTTCCATTGACTGGAATCCTGCTGTATTTATTGTAGGTTACAAAAAATAAAGAAAATGGCGGCGATTGTTGTTGTTATCGATTTTCTATCAGTTCTCACCACACGACGAAGTCTCATCTTTGCTCCTTGAATGTCGATATGTAATGGTATGGAGTTATTGAAACTTACTACGTGTAAAAAAGACTAGAAATTGAATGTTTATTTTTAAGCCTCGAAAGTTGCACTGGGTGCCTTTAATGTTCACAGAGTGTGGCCACAATGTCGAAACACCCACACTAGAACACTGTAAAGCTACAATAGCTGCTAAGTGCACCTTTAATGTTGAAATAGGGCGGCCATGCTCCAGTAGTTCTTGTAAGAATGTAAAAACATCAACAGCAGAACACTGAAAAAGAACAAGGCCTCTGGACTGTAATGCAAAACACTTATAAGAACAGATTTATTAGATTTAGAATCTCTAATAAAAGACGCTCTAGAGGAGTGACCTCTAGTGGGTGTTCGGGTAGAGCTGCTTAACTTCCTAACGAGGTTTATAGAATGTACTCCCACTCAGTTATTCTAGAATCTTACACAGAGTGTTCTATGTCAACACTCATTGTCTAGAGGTGTTGTACATTTTTTTTTTCTAGAAAGATCAAACTTTGGATTGGTCTTTTTGTATTTTCAAGGCCTTTTGTGCATAAGCTGTGGAGTTAAGAATTCTCCATTTGTACAAGTTTACTCTGTGTAATCAACCCATGCAGTCTTGCTACGGACATCAACCTTTTTCAAACCAAGTAAATATACCACTGACTACACATACATCGCGACTAGACTACTGCTGTCTGGATATAGCAACACCTCACCAGAGTCTCCAACCAATACAGAATGTTGCTGCTCGCACACTTATTAGAACAAATAAATATGAACATATCTCACCTGTACTTGCCTCTCAGCACTGGCAAACTATCAAAAGCAGAATTCATTCCAAATTACCTCAAGAATTTCCTTTACTGCACACCTGGACCACTTTGTTCCCAGGGTTTAGGTCTTCTTGTAATCAAAAGTATCAAAAAGTCTCTAAAGCACAATCTCCTTGTCTCTATCCAAGAAGCAAACAACTTTTACATCTTTAAGATTAAAAACATTCCTCTTAAGTGCATCCTTTAGACACCACTTTTGTGCCTTCTGTGTGTACACTAAGTCATGATTTACAAATTGTCGTACACCCTCTTACCGTGTGTGTGTGTGTGTGTGTGTGTGTGTGTGTGTGTGTCACTGTCTGTGTGTGTCTGTGTCTGTGTGTGTGTGTGTGTGTGTGTGTGTGTGTGTGTGTGTGTGTGTGTGTGTGTGTGTGTGTGTGTGTGTGCGGGAGAGATAAGGCCAGACTGACTTGCTCCCCTGCGTAACTCCTTTTTATCATTGGTCAGTGTGGTGATTAAAGTCATATATTTACCATTGGCATCCGCACAAATTCAGCAGTCAAGTTATATATATATATATATATATATATATATATATGGGTCAATGACGTGCCATACTGATTTTTGCTTCCAGTGAAAATTTCTATCACATACTTGTACAAAAATACGTTTTTTATTGTATATATTCATTAATCATACATCATTCTCCCTCATCACTATCCATATTTGTGTGAAAAATACAAAATTGGTAGACTTTTACACCATTAAAGAGTGAAATGTCATGCGGTAAAACGGAAGCCAGTTTTTTTTTTTAAAGACAACTGCTTTTAAAATGACTAAAAAGGTTTAAAATTCATCAACTTTGGTCTTTGGCATAATTTTAAATATGTACAGAATAGCCCTTCAAAGTATTGATAGGATATATCTTGAAGAAATACCATTAATATCTAAATCACTTTGTTCCGCAAAGACAGATTTCCCTCAATGTCATGTGGTAAAACAAAATTTGGAAGCCATTTTGTACTTTAGAAATATGACTCATATCATGTGACCTGTGATGACATCACTCAGAGGACCCCTGAGGACAACTACAGTTGGAGGTAAGTTCAAAATGTGCTCCTATATTTAAGTTATTATCACCTTTTCCAGGTGACATACAAAGTGTCACAGATTTGAGCGTCATGCGGTCAAACGTCAAAAAAGTGTTGATAACGTTAAAAATGTAAAACATTTTGATTTACACATGAAATTTAAAGTTTATAGGTCAAGGTCAAGTAAAGTGTGGTGAATAGGTAGCCATGCAACTGCCTGTTAGGAATGAAAATGATGCAATCCGTCATGCGGACAACCAAAAAATGTCATGAAAATGTCATGTGGACAAACGTTTTTCCATATGACATACTGTTTTACCACATGACAGAGAATATTTTAAACTGAATTATCTTTTTCTTTCCTAAATATTTTAATACTTTGTGAAGCTTGAACAATTGTTCTTAATTACTTTTAACATATTTAATACATTTTTGTATATTTTAAACATTATTTCACATTTTTACAGATGCCTCTTTCCAGTAAAGAGAGGGGTGCACGTTTCCGTGCAAAGATCAGGGCAGATCCTGCTGCTAGAGAGTAACTGTGAAAGTATATGATGGTAGTATATGATAGTATATGAGTCAGTCAGTTATATCAGTACAGACTGCATTTTCTTTAAGCCTGAATTGTAGTCTTTATCATCAACACTAGTATAAAGATAAAGTGTCTTCAATGACTTACAGACAATAAAGATATGAATAACTGAACTATTAATGACTATATTTTATTCACATATCAGATTAATGTTATGAATATTAACAAATAAATAGTCTTGTTATTATTCTTGCAGGTATCGACAGATAAAGCAAGCTGGGAAGAGTGGTTATAACGATGATCAGCCATGGTGGGAGGGTGACGGCTTGGCAGCAGGGCGGTGATTGATTGGGGGGTACTAGATTACCATTTCAGAAGATGTTGTTGTTTTTAATCATTGTTCAAGTGATAGATTACAATGAGAGGGCAGATTGGAGTGATGTGTGTTTTTCTATGAGAAAATTAATTCTGAGTTTTAGACCTGTTCATAAGGTTTTGATAAGAAGCTGAAACATTTTTAGCTGACTGTTGTGTTGGAAATCAAATTGTAAATCATTTTTACCAAATAAGAATGTCATTGTTCTTTTTAATCTGACTGTAGTGATGAAAATTTACATTTTAAATCAGATTTACCAGATAAACTGTTTACTATTATTGTGCTTTTTTAAGTTGTTTTAAGTGATGGAAGTAAATCCTTAAATCTGATTTATCAGTTCATATTTCACATAAGAACACAAGCCAAAAATGTATTCAAATGTAACAAGACTGTTGCAAAAAAGTTTTTAATGTCATTAAAAGGTTCACTTTAACAGCCCTGACTATCTTTGGCATTTTTCAGAAGTAGCCAACTTCAACTTGTTAGCACAACTGCATTAGACCATAACGCATGAGTCTATGTCATGCGGTAAAACAAAATATGTCATGCGGTAAAACGCTTAATTTTGAAATAAATATACAAAATATTCTATTAAGTGAAATTGTGAATGAACACAATGAAGAAGAGCTAATAAAATCTAAAGGTATGCCTGACTTTAAAGCACTTTTGCCTCTCTAATTGAAAAAAGATGTAACAAATGTTGACAGATGACATGCTGCTGTCTTTAAAGACAAAATATCAAATATTTAAAATTCTAGTGTTGACATTCTGCAACTGGGTATAGCATCTGTGTAGATCAATAATTACATTTTGATTGTTTGTAACAGAGCCATTAACATTAATTTTAATATTATACTGAAAATAAATTCGTTTTACCGCATGACATTTTTAAGGGGTGTATACAGGTAAATGCATTAAAATGTCATGTATTGTCGTCTTTTGCGAGGGGCACTAACAGAAATTAAAAATACACATGTGGATTCACACAGGAAAAGCTAAACCTGACTTATAACTATACATTTTTTTTTTTGCTGTTTGGAAACTCAAAAACGGCACTGACCCATATATATATATATATATATATAATGTCATATATGTCGCTGATACTGATGAAGAGGCCATACTACTCATCATTCTCTTTGGGTGCCTAAGGTGACAAGGTTTCGTATCCCAGTTTCTTCCTTCTTCGCTACCTATCTCCACTGTGGGATGCTGCTGCAGCCTTTCCACCTGATCAAGCTGCAGAAACAGCTGCCCACTTCCACCAAACTATTATGCACAAATTCTACTTTTAATACATAAACACAGATCAGCCTATCAGCCATCATTGGCATGGTTTCTGCTTCACTGTTCTGCTTATCCTTATAATAATATAGCCTAAAGTTCAGCTTTTACCACAATTACTTCTATTTAAGCACAACAGACATTCAGGCACAATGTAATGATTATTTACAGGAGTTCGTGTTTTTATTTAGAAATTTTGCAGTGAACTATGCTTGTTTTCAAAGTAGACATGTCATCCTCTACTGCAAAAAAAAACACTCCGTGATAATTTGGCAAGACCTGGGCAGACTGGATTGAATGTCTAATATGAGAACTGTAGGGTTATAATATTTTTAGTTCCTGCTGTCGCTGCCTACCTCTGTGGCTTTTTAGATAGCGCATGGTCACAAAAAAAACTTAATTTTAATGCTAGTTCGGCGTTGGAACATTTCGTTCACGTATACGGGGCATGAACTGTAATGCGATAATGACTAAATATGTCACCCTAGTCGTTGCTACAGACAGGAAAGTTAAGGTATGGGTAGGCTACCATGAGTTTGACATTAAGTAAGACAAAGTGAGCGTCCACGATCAATGTGATACTAGCTAGCATTACTACCATGAGGATTATTTTGAGGACTGGCAGGCAATGTCAACATTACTAAATAAATACAAGTCAGTTGTATTATGCCTACACACATACCTATCATGATGAAGACGAATTTTCTTTTTCGGACTTCATGTTCAGCCAGATGACTTTCGTATGTCTCCTAGCCACTGACTGGAGTGCTCCAGACGAACTACTTGTCAAAATCACTGGGCATGCCCACAACCGAAATGCAAGGCGGGAAATGGTGTTATTCAGTTCTTGTTTCACCGCTTTAAAAGCTGAAATTCAGGATGGTAACTCTGAAATGACAGTGAATTTATGCATTTTGCAGTATTTACTTTTTAAAATGTTAAATACGAAACATTGAAAGAACCATCTGAATAGTTTATTCTGTTGACAGATAAAGTCTTCTACTCTATACGTCATACCGGAAACCTTTGTTTGTTGACGGAAACCTTCTCACGCATGTTTAAGTAGCTAGCTCGCTAGCGTTTTGGTTTATGTCGCGCTATGTGTGACAGCAATCCGCTGATTAAAGGCAAGTTAGTGGCTTTTCAAGAACTGAGACGACATGCTGGAATCGCAGCAGCTCCATTATCATGGGAGTATATCAAACAGTGCCGCTCATACCGCACAGGACCCGTTTGAATTCAGAGTAAGCTGTCGTTGCAATTCATTCTTTTCTCTTCGTCCATGAATAACTTAAATATTCAAATCCCGAGGAAAAGCCAAACATAAAAGCATTTTAATTCCATATACAGACATCTGACTACTGTAGTTTGACACGTTGTTGACATCCCATCGTCTTTTATTGCTTTGGTCTCTTCACCCATAACATATTTAGACACTATTTTTCTATTTAGGGTCTCACATTGCTACAATCTGTAATCCTGAAGACATTCTGAATTAACTGAGTACCCCGATGTATTTTTTTTAATTCAAAGTGGTCAGTAAATAAGGTAACAGAAAACGTACCGAGTAAGTTAAGTAGATTGCAATAGCATTAAATGTGCAGCAGGTATGCCTCGAGTAATCAATAATTCTTGATCGATGGTGATGGTCCACTGAACCATGTTTCCTAATATCCTAACTGTGTGTTGTGCATTTGTTTAAGATCATTACATCCTTGTACGTATGTTAGTAGGCTTTGCATAGCAAATACCGAATACACTACTAGCCTATCGTCTTTTAACACGAATCAGCAAATCAACCAAACCTAAAAAATTGTGAAACATTATAGTATAATTTTTACAGTTTTGAAAACATCTCACTTGAAGATTGAATTAACAGTATACTCGCTGTGACTGTAAGAAAGGGGACTGAAATAGCTAAAATGCTTAGCCCACAACAGCCCCCTCCCCAGACACACACACCCACAAACACAAACACACATAAAGCGGAAAGTTTTAGTATATAAAATAATCTAGCACATTTTATAATGCTTGATGAAATCTTTATGTGTTTAGCCCCATTAACCAGCACATAAAAGTGGCATAGTATTAAGTGTCAGCAGGCGTCAACATTGTCAGGTTTTGTGCAAAGGGGTAACATGATCAAATTCAATGTGTGCTCCCTTTAACACCTTAAAACAGGATTACTCCCCAGTGAAAATAACTATGATTGAAGTCGTGCCTCATAAAAATATTTTTATGTACACTTTAATAAACCCACCAACCTACTGAGGCTTGGGGACTGGTAAATGATGTAAACTTCATTAATATTCAAATTGAAACTGCATCAATGTAATGTTTTGTACATCTCTTCAAATATGATGTGGCATATAACAACCCAGCCTGCACAGTAAAATCACTGACTAAACACCATTCAATTTGCATATTAATGAGCAAGATGACAGATTATAATATTTGCCCTTTTTTCTTTTGCCTTCAGGGAGTAAACCACAATTTCTTATTTTATTTCTTAGGATAGCTAATAGGTTTTCAAAAATAAAATAAACCTCAACAACAATCACGTTGTATTTAATCTGGAATTCATCAAAGGATTTTAGAATGGCATTTCTTTTCCTGTGTGAGAGGAATAGCAATTATACCTTTACCTCTCCAATTTTACAGGGTTAGTTTGTTCCTGTTTGACAGCGACTTTTTAGCATCTCCACGTCTTTAAAGATGCTGCTTTGAAAATGTCAGCACGTCTTTCAGGCCAGACTTTTCCCGCATTTCCCTGCCTGTAGTGTTATGATGACAAAGGTGAATTAAAAAAATATATGTTATTATAGATTATTGACGTGGTGTAATTGAGCAACCATTTCCCTTCAAATGTCAGAATCTTTTTGTTGACTTGAAGGATGATGGTGAGCTTTTAGGGATTTAAGAGGAGAGGATATGACTAAAGGGGATCGAATGCACAGAGGACAACAACATTCCGGAGCGATCTGGAACCTCTTAAACACCTCTGACACATATAGAATTTCTAAACTTCATGGCCAATAGTCTTCAGCTCCATGTTAAGGTCCTTGCATGTTGTTTTTCCCCCCGCAGCCGCTCAAGGTGGAGCCCGACACCCTGTGCGTCTCCCAGGCGGAGGAGCTGGCCATGCTGAGGGTGCGCGTCCAGCAGCTGGAGAGAGAGATGGCCCGGCTCGCGTCGGAGAACCACCACCTCAAAGACCTGCTTGTCAAGGGTGAGGAACTGCCCCACAGCTGCCTTAGGGACAGATCAGGGCCATAAAGTCATGCCTGCTTTTGAAGGCCGAGGATCCAGCCCACAGCACAGCTGAGAGCAGACCGAATCAAAGCCAGATCAGAAATACACCAGTTCCATATTAGGGCCGCACCAGTGGCAGGAGTTGGGTGGGGGTGTGACATCAGAGGCACAAAACGTCATATTTTCTTAAATTAATTAATTTATTTTTTTATTTTAAAAATAAAATTTAAATAATTTTCATAATGATGTGAAAAATAAACTTAATCTAATCTACTAAGAAACAGATTAAAAAGCACCCTGGGCCCAATGTGGTCAGATGATATGACAACTGTTTAGACTCAACATGGGCCTAATGTCGTTGGGCGATATGAGAACTGCTTAGATTCGACATTTATGTCTCCCAGTGTCTCCACCAATCTTTGCACAGCACTAATGTTAATATAGGCTGTCTACGCTTTTGTTTACTCAGTAAAGCCTTGTGTTGTGATTCTCTGTTACTGTTAATTAGCTATGGTTAGCTAATGTTAGTTTAGTTGTTGTTTTTGAACTAGCAAGCACATTAAGTATCTGACTTGGACTCAACATTGTAAGAGACAGTGCTTGGAGTTGTGTTTTTTATCTTTTAAGTATGGGCAACTAGAAAGCACAGGAGAAAACAGCAGCAGCTTGTTAAAGCACTGGCTTGAGGATGAGTAGGAGAACATGAGTTTCCCAGTGGCAGCCTTGTTATTGTTGTTGTTGTGTTGTTATTGTTAATATTGAATTACCTTTGAATATAGTAAACTGGTGCGATCAGTATGTTTACTGTTATGTTTTACTGGTTATTGAAATCAACTCGTAATATATATATATGGGTTTATTGGAGTTTTCAGTCATTGTGGTCAAAGCCAGCATTTATTATATAATTCCACTTACGCAGAGGACGTCAGTGGAGTAGACGGTCCTTCAGTGTGGCCGAGGACACACTTGAGTACACACTGCTAAAAGCACGTGGCCATATACGTCCCAGAACCCCTTCAGATGTGGTCTGAGTGATCGGATCTCTATGCGTCGTCAATGTGTTTGAAGTGATTTTCACATCTGTAGTGAGTCTGTCTGTCTGTCCACCTGTGATTGGATCACCCAAGACACATGTTAATGCCAGGTGTAAACAGGGCCAGAGACAGCAGGCCAGGCTCTGAGAGGAAATAACACACAGGGAGTCAGGTGAAGGCGTGTGTCTGGGAGAATAACACACAGGGAGTCAGAGGAAGGTGTTTGTCTGTGGGAATAACACACAGGGAGACAGGTGAAGGCGTGTGTATGGGAGGATAACGCACAGGGAGTCAGAGGTAGGCGTGTGTCTGGGAGAATAACACACAGGGAGTCAGGGGAAGGCGTGTGTCTGTGGGAATATCACACAGGGAATCAGAGGAAGGCCTGTGTGTTTGTGGGAATAACACACAGGGAGTCAGGTGAAGGTGTGTGTTTGTGAGAATAACACACATGGAGTCAGGTGAAGGCCTGTGTCTGGGAGAATAACACACAGGGAGTCAGAGTAAGGTGTGTGTCTGGGAGAATAACACACAAGGAGTCAGGTGAAGGTGTGTGTTTGGGAGAATAACACACAGGGAGACAGGTGAAGGTGTGTTTGTGAGACTGACATTCAAAGCATCTGACATGATTGGGACGAGATAAGTAATTGAAAAGATAAGAAAGAATGATGAAGAATGTGACGAGGAGGATTTTGTAGATAAACAAAAAGATGGTGGATTGTCCTCACACGGCTCCGGCTCCGTGATGCTCTAGCAGGTGTGTGACTGCTCTTTTCAGCACACTGAAAAATTATTATATCTACCATATGGAAGTACAAGAGAGCAATACTGGTGAGTAATGTTAGAAGCTGTGATGGTGTGTTAATATGGATTTCCTCATGCTGCTTTACAATTTAATCTCCTCCACCCTGCCCTCTCCCCCCATCACTCCTCAACTCTCTCCCCCCCTAAATATCTCCTTACCTCTCTCCCCATCTCTGCCCTCCTTATCCCTCCTTTCCCCACCTCGGATTATGTGTGATTGTGGATTTTCTCCTCTGATCTCACCCATCCTCCTGCCCTCCCCTCTTGTTGTTTTGTTGGTCTGATGTCTTGCAGAGATCCCTGGTCTGCTGTCGGCCATGAGGCAGACTCTGGCCCCCGCCCCCGGCCCCGCCAAGTCCGACCTCCACTGCTCCCTCTCTTCTTCCTCCTCATCCTCCTCTTCCTCGGGACCCCTGGCCTGCTCCATGGCCAACGCTGACGGCAGGTACGGACTCATGCCGTGGCCCGAACCCGGCCCGGATCCCATCCCCTCCATCTCGGAACTGCTTCGGAACAGGCATGAGGACATGGATGGGCTCGACGGGATAGACGGGAACATCGGGAACGACGTGGACCTAGCGGGCAGCCTGGAGAGCATTGCGGGTCGGGGCGGCGTGATGAAGTTCGAGCTGAGCGATGAGCTGGAGGAGGAGCTGGGTCCATTCCTCTGTGACCTCGGACCACGGCGGCCCTCCGTGACCTCGTGTGGTGCGTCACCATGCCAACTGGCTGAGATGAGGACAAGGGGCCGGCCACCTGGATTCAGTCAGCTGGGAGACCACCGCCACCGCCACGTGAGTGTGTTTGTGTGTGTGTCATCTGGCTTGGAGTAAGAGCCAAGTGGTCTGTGTGTGTGTGAGCGTGTGTGTGTGTGCCACTTGTGTGTCATCTGGCTCAGAGTTAGATCCAAGTGGTGTGTACTAGTGGACACATCGTAGCATCAGTTTTGTGTTGGATACTCCCCTTTTGACTGCCATTTCATTGGGTCCATATTCTTTTTCACAACTGAGACAGTACTCCATCAAACCCAGGTCCTGCTGTGTGTGTGTGTGTGCGTGTGCGTGTGCGTGTGCGCGTGTGCGTATGGTGTAAATATTCATCCTGTAGTCTCAGCTGTGCTCAGAGTGAAAGGCCTACTCCCCCTCTGCTCTTCTCCCTCTTCCTCTCTTTCTCTTTCGCTCCTCAGGTGACCCTGGTCAATGTCCTGATCAATATCTCAGCAGGTGGACCAGACCACTGCCCTCCTCTCTCTCCCTCCCTCCCTCTCCCTCTCTCTCTTTCCCTCCATCTCTCTCTTCTTCCATCTCCCTCTATCTCCCTTTCTCTCCCTCCCTCTTCCCTCTCCCCCCTTTCCCTCTTCATCTCCCGTCTGTTTGTCAGGTGGGAATGAAGCATATGGATGTGTCTTTAGGATCACTCTCTCCTTTCTCTCCCCCCTTTTGTGCCTTTGTTTCTCTCAGCCGCAGTTTTATTGAATTTTATCGAGCTTGTGAAATGCAGAGCCCTTTTTTACAAATGAGCAGTACCACATGAGAAAAGAACATCCCTTTCACGCCATTAGCTTCTGTCTTAAGGCACTGTCACACAACACAGGTTTTTACACTGGGAGGAAGTGTATGACCCACAAATCACTGGAAAAAACTAAAACCTAATATATCAAGTGCAAAGACTAGTAGGTGATGTGTGTGTTTGTCCATCAAGTGTGTGTGTTTTTTTGTTTGTTGTATGTGTGTGTGCCTGTTAAAGAGTGTATATCTATGTGTATGTATGCATGACATTTATATCTGTGTGTGTTTTGTTGTGTGCAGATGGAACAAGATGAGGTCTTCCCAGGTTCCGGAGTGTTCTGTGATGCCAGGGCATTACGGAGAGCCAATCAGAGTGCCACACCAACAGCGATGGTCCGGAACCTTTTGGTGGGCGTGTTCGACAAGCACACTCTCCTCAACAGCAACCTGCGTGGAGGCAGCAGTAAAACCTCCCCCTTTCACAATCACCACGCCCCACTGGACCCCCGCAAGCTCAGCGCCATCTACGGTAAACACACAAACACACACAGACACACTCAAGTGCACCCTCACACACAATCACAAACACACACAGACACACAAGATCATCCCCACAATCTCAACACCCCCCCCATGCATGAGCACTCACTCCCCGACGCATGCACACACTCCCTCCCCATGCACGCACACGCGCACACAAACACACACACACACACGCACACGCGAACACAAACACACACACACACACACACACACACACACACACACACACACACACACACACACACACTGCTCACTTGCAACTCCATATACATTGCATCATGATTTAACTCTGCTAAGACCTCGCAAGAACCTTGCAACTGAATGGCAGAAGACCCTCTGCAGACGCACGCACGCACACACACTCACACACACTATCACTATCAAACTCTTTTACTCTCTGTCAAACTCTCTCTCTCTCTCTCTCTCTCTTGATTGTGTGTGTGTGTGTGTGTGTGTGTGTGTGTGTGTGTGTGTGTGTGTGTGTGTGTGTGTGTGTGTGTGTGTGTGTGTGTGTGTGTGTGTGTGTGTGTGTGTGTGTGTGTGTGTGTGTGTGTGTGTTACTCTGTGTTACTGTGATGGCAGACATTTTTCCAACTGGTTTGCTGGTCCCTATTCATCATCATTTGCTGTGATAAGAGGCTGACGGCTACAGTGTTGTGGCCCAGTCATGGCAGACTGACTCCTCACTAAACACACTCTACCACACACACACACACACACACACACACACACACACACACACACACACACACACACACACACACACATCCAGATACCTGCTGTCCAAGAGTCAACATCACACAGACACACACACTGTCACACTCACCACCACCACCACCACCAGACACCTGCTGTCCAGGTGTCTGCATCACACACACACACACACACACACACACACACACACTCTCTCTCAAACTCACCACCAGACACCTGCTGTCCAGGGCTCTATATCCTCTCTCACACACACTCACCACCAGACACCTGGGGTGTATTCCAAGTATGTAGTGACAAACCTGAGTAAATTAACTCAAGAGTAAGTGGTAAACCTTAATAGAAGGCTTTTTCTTTGCTAGGAGAATGAGGCCATAGGGCTCTCCTATTAGGAGGTTAACCTACCACTTATTCTGAGTTAACACACTCAGGTTTGTCACTAACCCTTGTAATTGGATTACCACCCCCCCCCCCCCAGGTGCCTGTATGACATACACACAGCCACACCTTCTGTCTTGGAATGTTAAACTGTATGCCCCCCCCCCCTCCCCTCTTTCCCAACTTCCCGCTTGCTAATTAAATATACACTAATTTATTTGTTTAATTTGTTTTGTCCAATAATGCATAAATAAATACAGAATTTGCAAGCATCATCTACTACTATTGGTACTACACCCAAACTATGAATCAGAATAGATTATTAGATTAATGGATCATCTGTTTTTTTTCTCTTTTTTCTGTCCATCTGTCTATCACACTATCTCTGTGTGTGTGTGTGTGTGTGTGTGTGTGTGTGTATCTTCGCTGGTCTGGCTGGCTTCCGGTAAAGACGCCACACTGGCGCGGTTTCCTTCGGTGAGGAGAGCCCAGATTGGCATCAGCATCAACTCCAAGCTGTCCGAGATCCGCTTCTACTCCCGTCGTGCTTCAGCCGAGAGGAGGGAGAGAGTGAGGGAGCCCGACATGGAGGGAGGGATGGAGGGAGAGATGGAGGGAGGGATGAAGGGAGGGATGGAGGGAGGGAGGGAGGGAGGGATGGAGGGAGGGATGGAGGGATTGACATCACCATCAACTCCAAGCTGCTCCTAGCTGGGAGACTGGGAGTGTGAGCAAAGGAGAGGGAAAAGATTCAACTCTCCTGTATTAAACATGACATGAAGATGGAAGAACAGCACAGCAGCAAGGAGGGGAGAGTCACCAGCATAAAACATGACTATCACAATGTGTGTGTGTGTTGTGTGTGTGTGTGTGTGTGTGTGTGTGTGTGTGTGTGTGTGTGTGTGTGTGTGTGTGTGTGTGTGTGTGTGTGTGTGTGTGTGTGTGTGTGTGTGTGTGTGTGTGTGTGTTTGTGTGTGTTTGTGTGTGTCTGTGTGTGTCTGTGTGTGTTTATGTGTGGGTGCATGTGTGTGCGCATGTGTGTGTGTGTGTGATCTGGACTAGTCATGGGCAGATGGGCCTCCCCCTCTGTGTTAGGGTGTGTGTGTGTGTGAATGTAAGTGTGTGTGTGTATACTCACCTATTAATGATTCACTGGTAACTAACTGCCACTGCCTCTGGGTGCTGAACACACGCATGGCCATGTGCAGGAAGAGGAAGTCATGGAGGAAGCACATGTGGACTGTTTGTGTGGTCACTCACTCATGACTCACACATAACTAATTAACTAACAGGTGGTTTACACGCCAAAGGACATGGAGCAGGAAGAGGAAGTCATTGAGGAAGGACAGTGGAAATAAAACTCAACACAACTCCCTCCTGCAGGAACTGTATCAGCTGTGGCTTAGTAGTTAGGTCCTCTCAGTAGTAGCTGCTATCCGAGTCGCTGTGTGGCTCAGTCCTTGTTGGTGAGTCTTCAATTTTCTTTCTTCTCTTCTCTTCTCTTCTCTTCTCTTCTCTTCTCTTCTCTTCTCTTCTCTTCTCTTCTCTTCTCTTCTCTTCTCTTCTCTTCGTCATCCACTTCTTTGCTCCTCTCCTCTTCTTTCTTCTCTTTTCTTCTCTTCTGTTCTCTCCTCTTCTCTTCTCTTCTCTTCTCTGTCATCCACTGCTCTGCTCCTCTCTTCTCTTCTCTGTTCTCTCTTCTCTTCTCTGTCATCCACTCCTCCGCTCCTCTCTTCTCTGGGGACGGCTGCAGGCAAAGTGCATCAGTGGAGTTGTGACAAAGGTCAAGTACCACAGCCTCCTGTACACACAAACACCAGGGACAGCTGCCCAGCTAGCAGACGTCCCTGGTCCGAAGCAGACCCAGAGCTTGTCTGGACCCAGCCGACTTCTGGCCTTGATCCCAGCCCGATCTCAACGCAGCAACCTGGTTTTCCCCTGGTTTTTCATCTGATCGCAGCCCATGACATTCTGCTGATCTGGGACTTTTAGGAGATTCACACAGAAACAATATTAATGAGTGATTTTATTAATGTGATTTTAATGTTTTTTTTTGTGTTGCTCTTTGTTGTTAATATTCCTGTGTTGTTGTTAACACATTTCACGAATGCCTACGTGTTGTCTTTTTGTATTTGCTGTCTTATTCTTCAGTGTTTCATTGATCCACGCAAAATAAATTATATGTGATTTGCTCTGCCCCGGTGTGTGAGTTTATGTATGGAACCGCTGCTAGCGGTTAGCATGACACAAGCAGCCTACAGTGAAGGATGCTGGGAAGTTATCTTATATCCCCCTAGTGTTCTGTTTTCTACCCTTTGATATCCCTAACCACACACACTGTCCACGTGCATCTACAGACACGCATACAAAAACACACACCCATACACACACACACACACACACATAAGTTTGCTTCAGTGTGTTAAAAAAGGACTGTGAATGGTGATGGTAATGTGAAAGGCATGGAGCAAAATGCCAAGGACTCTTCTGTGGTGCAACGACCTTTGGTAAGTAGTGAGAACTTTATGTTGATTTGGTGTTAGAAGTATTGCCAGTCACCATGACAACAGTGTTGAGGTCATGCCATAAGACTCCTGTGAGGTGAGCTCATGGCTCTCTGAAAGGCCAGTTCTCCATCTCATCTGGGGAAGAACAGGGCTACAGGAAAAAGCTAGAGGTGTTCTCCATCTCATCTGGGGAAAAACAGAGCTACAGGTAAAAACAATCCAGGCTCACTCGTACAGCAGTCAGAGCAGGTATGGCAATCATAGCACGTACTTAACCATAGTGACAGTAGTCTGTCACACTTACCATCCTTGACTCTCTCCAGCTTAGCAAAATGACACATGAATGGGTCCAGCTAATACATCCTGGACCCCCTGATGATATCTATCCAACCATCTATCCATTCATGCTTTTTCTATTATTATCTATTGTGTACATGTATTGTGAGCATAAGTACATAGTGTTCATTTTTTTATAAACCTCTTCTGCATGCGTACATTCCTACGACACATCACTCTCAATTAGTGATATCAGCCAGCCATACTTCAGTGTGTTTTCATCTTTTTCCACTCCGTGTGGTGTGACCTCAGACAAGCTCTTGTGCTTTTCTGTGTTTGGCCGTGACATCAGTCACATTAAATGGCCTGTTTCCACGGCAATCTTGGAATGTTAAGGAGGAAGGGGGAGGAGTCTCTCAGTTGGCAGCCCAGCAGCTAAAATGTCATGTTGTTGCCGAGACAGACATAGATTTGTCCCAGAGTTTGTGTGTGTGTGTTACAGAAGTCTAATTAATAACTGGATAATCTTTAGTTTTGTCTCCTTCAACTTATTTTTCTGACTTAACTGACAGTGGTTAGGTTTGATTGTTTGTTTTTTTATTCTGCCATTGCTGGAGGCAAAGCAAAACAATCAGTTTTTTTGTCACATCTCTGTGTGTGTGTGTGTGTGTGTCTGTCTGTCTGTGTCCGCGTGTTTGTGTGTTTGTGTGAGATAGAGAAAAGGTGGCAATGCTGGAGGCACAAACAATCAGTTTGTGTCACACCTGTGCCTGCACACGTGTCTGTCTGTCTGAGTGTGTGTGTGTGTGTGTGTGTGTGTGAGGGAGAAAAGGTGGCGGTGCTGGAGGTGCGTAGAGAAAACCAAACAATGGCAGTGCTGCTGACATGTGGTCAGGCCTGTTGCCCGGCGATGAGATCGATCTGGCCCCGTTGATGGTTTCATTTATCGGTTTGTGGTGAGACGCTTCGCCCCATCCAAAGGGCACGCAGGCCTCCAGGACAGACACACCATCAATAACATCTGAATGTCAGGAGAATGAGAGAATAATAAAGAGGGGGGGGCAATGCCACTAGAGAGAAAGGGAGAGGGGGGTGGGGGGAATAAGAAATTATGTAATGATGGTTGGAATTAGAGAGGAGAGAAACGAAGACAGAACAGAAATGGTGAAAGTTGGACAAAGAGGAGGGGAGTCATTGAGACCAGTACAGATGCTGGAAGCTGGGAGACACTTTCCATGATGGCCCTCATCTGGTCTGGACTCATCTGGTCTGGACTCATCTGGTCAAGATCATCTGGTCTGGACTCATCTTGTCTGGATCATCTGGTATGGGCTCATCTGGCCTGGATTCCTCTGGTATGGACTCATCTGGCCTGGATTCCTCTGGTCTGGACTCATCTGGTCTGGATTTAGTCCTGATCTGGCCCTGACTCACCTAATGCTTGGCAGCCATGCACCTTAACCCAGTCTGACTAAAACACACCTTAACTCAGTCTGACTGAAACACACCTTAACCCAGTCTGACTAAGACACATGTTACGAATCCCAATCAGAAAATGTAACATACAAGGAGTCACAGTGTCGTTTTAGTGAACTAAAAGTAAAAGTTTACTTATAACAAACAAAACGCCAAAATCCCATACAAAACAATGTGGTTACAAGACCAAAAGGAAAAAGAAAACCTCACGCTTGCTGTGTTGGTGGTGTGAACTTGCCTAACCGTGCCCTACGTACAAAACACGAGACAGGCAAAACAAGAAGTGAGTCTTCCACAGTCCAACTTACTTACCTACACTGACACACTACACCTAATAATGTGCTAAATAACCACCAGGTAATAAACAAAGAAGATCAAGAATATAAGCAGAATTTCAACAGAGCTTTCAAGTAAACAGTAGTATTGGGTGTGCCAGCGTTTGTTTTTGCAAGGCGAGAGCGAGCATCCATCTTGGAAACTGGACGGCTTTTATCCTGGTAGGCAAGCCCGAATCATTACAGGACCACGCCCAGTCTCCACCTACATCAAGAAATGCAGTCCAGAGCAGGAAGCAAAGCCAGCCCCAGGACTATGCAACAACACACCTTAACCCAGTCTGACTAAGACACACCTTAACCCAGTCTGACTGAAACACACCAGTCTGAGTGAAACACACCTTAACCCAGTCTGAGTGAAACACACCTTAACCCAGTCTGAGTGAAACACACCTTAACCCAGTCTGACTGAAACACACCTTAACCCAGTCTGACTGAAACACACCTTAACCCAGTCTGACTGAGACACACCTTAACCCAGTCTGACTGAAACACACCTTAACCCAGTCTGACTGAAACACACCTTAACCCAGTCTGACTGAAACACACCTTAACCCAGTCTGACTGAAACACACCTTAACCCAGTCTGACTGAAACACACCTTAACCCAGTCTGACTGAAACACACCTTAACCCAGTCTGACTGAAACACACCTTAACCCAGTCTGACTGAAACACACCGCCTCTCCCGTAGCTGTACCCTGAGGCCCAGTCTCCACATTACCCAGAATTAATGGAGCGTTTCACCAAATAGCTTTACCCCTAATGCACTGAGCTACCTGCACAGTGAACCTGTTACAAGCACACTCTCACCTCTACCCACAATGCCATGCGGTTAGGTGTACCCTGTGTGGATGTATTCCTGTGAACCACCTGTGCTGCCACCATAGCGCTGCTCTCCATCAGTCTGCTGTTTGTGTGTGAGTTGTGTAGCAGCTAATCAGGCGTTGAGTTGGTGGTGACCAATCCTGCAGAGAAATTAAGATACCTGTTGTGAAATACTGAGAGACGCTGCGCTTATCCAGTAGAAGGTTTACTGCCTCATTAAGTGGTAACAGTTTCTCTTGTTTGCATTGTTGTATTGTTGCTCCTTGATCTCTGTGTGTGTGTGTGTGTGTGTGTGTGTGTGTGTTTGTGTGTGTGTGTGTGTGTGTGTGTGTGTGTGTGTGTGTGTGTGTTTGTGTCTTAGTACCATGTGAAATCATTCACAATGGGTTCATGATTATCTGTGATGTGTTTTTCCTTCTGTGACTACACATGATTACTGCTTTTTAAAGATAATTATACCCCTCCACCCTCACTCTCTGCCATAAATGCATCAAAATTCCTGTCTCCCACAGGGTAACCAAAATTCTTGGTATTAAAGAAAAACTTTGGGATTGTTCAACCTGAGCCCTACCTTAAACACACACACACACACACACACACACACACACACACACAAAGGACAATTCACGAAATCAGCCTAGTATTGAGTCAGTCATCTGTGCAAAGTAAACTGCTTGTTTTCGCCACTGACGGTCAAGAAAAGGATCCCTGCAGATACACCTGTGTCTACCTCAATGACCAAGTTCATACAGGAAACGGGAGAGACGCCCCTAATTAGTGACAACGCAACCTATCCAATCACTTTGCTCCCATACGCCCGCGCTAGTTTAAATTCTCTGGTCTCCAGGCCAGATTCACCCAGCTCTTGAGCTATGACGCCGCTTATTTGCTCCCTCCTCCTCCCCAGCTCCACCTGTCTAGATCTGCTTATGTTAAAGGGGGATTTTCGTTAATTCCTGCTTGTCTTATTATTGTGGCAGCAATTTACAGTGTAAATTGTATTTTATGCAGCAGTTGCAGTTTGCAGCTTTATCTTGCAGCAGCAGCTTGAGCAGATCTAGGGCGCCATGACCAAACATACTACCTTGTACTTACATTAATAAAATCTTATTTACTAATTCTGAGAGTTCCCTGTCTGAAATACGGTTTCTGTCATTAAGGTTTCAGCTTCTGTTTCTGTACAGAGTTTTCTTTACAGTTATTGAGGTGAGGGAGGGGATCCTTTCCTCGTAGTCAGACATTTTCTGTGTGTGTGTGTGTGTGTGTGTGTGTGTGTGTGTGTGTGTGTGTGTGTGTGTGTGTGTATGTGTGTGTAGTGTATCATTTGAGTGTGCCTATGGGAAATAAGGTGTACCAAAGCAAACTGAACAGTTCATTTACACTTACATTAAGATTTCATTTAAACATTATTCAGAGTTTTCAGTTTTATCGACCACTGATTTTGATTACTGCAGAACTGATGCTGAAAATCAGTGTCCTCTCACTGCATGTCTGTGGTGGTGACTGCAGTGGTCCTCTTACTGCATGTCTGCGGTGGTGACTGCAGTGGTCCTCTTACTGCATGTCTGCGGTGGTGACTGCAGTGGTCCTCTCACTGCATGTCTGCGGTGGTGACTGCAGTGGTCCTCTCACTGCATGTCTGCGGTGGGGACTGCAGTGGTCCTCTTACTGCATGTCTGCGGTGGTGACTGCAGTGGTCCTCTCACTGCATGTCTGCGGTGGTGACTGCAGTGGTCCTCTTACTGCATGTCTGCGGTGGTGACTGCAGTGGTCCTCTCACTGCATGTCTGCGGTGGGGACTGCAGTGGTCCTCTCGCTGACTGTCTGTGGTGGTGACTGCAGTGGTCCTCTCGCTGACTGTCTGCGGTGGTGACTGCAATGGTCCTCTCACTGACTGTCTGTGGTGGTGACTGCATTGGTCCTCTCACCACATGTCTGTGGTGGTGACTGCAGTGGTCCTCTCACTGCATGTCTGCGGTGGTGACTGCAACGGTCCTCTCACTGACTGTCTGTGGTGGGGACTGCAATGGTCCTCTCACTGACTGTCTGTGGTGGGGACTGTAGTGGTCCTCTCACTGCATGTCTGCGGTGGGGACTGCAGTGGTCCTCTCACTGACTGTCTGTGGTGGGGACTGCAGTGGTCCTCCCCCATGCCCACATCCACGGCTGAGGCACTTAACCCCGATCACTGCTCCCCGGGCGCCGCCAATGGCAGCCCACTGCTCCGGGTTAGTGTGAAACATCACTTCACTGTGTGTGTGTCACTTCACTGGATGGGTTAAATGCAGAGGTGGATTTCAGAGTGTGTGTGTCTACACCACCTCTGCCATAGAGAGGCCTTTCACTTTCACTCTCACTGACTGTCTGTAGTGGTGACTGCAGTGGTCCTCTCACTGCATGGCTGCAGGACTGAACATGCAACTACATAGCATCAGATTTTCCAACAGCAAGGGAAACCACACAACCATGATGGCGACAGACCTAGACAGCTCTTTTCTGACGTCTCTCTGTTCCTTAATCCATAGACTCTCAAACAAATGAGCTTAAGAAAATACGGATATAAATGTAATTATATTGTATTATTATTGTAATAATTAGAAATGTGTGCATATGGACACCTAATACAGAATAATGTAAGAAGACATTTTGGTGGGCAAGTCACTGTCATCTTCATATCAGGATAAACCATCTGTGGAGACGTGTAGGACTAGTTTTTTGGGATGCATTAAGAAACTTAAGCAAATGTCCTTCAGAGAAAAGATCATTGTTGTATTTGGTCTGCTAGCTTTTTTTTTTTTTTTTCTGGTGGGTTAAAGAGAGCACAGTTCACATCCACCAAAGGTGTGTGTGTGTGTGTGTGTGTGTGTGTGTGTGTGTGTGTGTGTGTGTGTGTGTGTGTGTGTGTGTGAGCAATGGTTTAAGTAACAGTGTGTGTGTGTGTGTGTGTGTGTGTGTGTGCGTATTTATGACATCTTAGACTTCAGATCAAACCAAACCAATCAGAAGTGAGTGAAGAGTAATGTGATGGCCAGTAAAGAATAGAAATGGACTAAACCACAGTTACATGACTTACGTCTTTTCACATAGCCAGTATTCCAGTAAGGCGGAGAATCACTCGTTCCAGTGATGATGAAATGAGATAAGAGGGGCAGGAGAGGGAAGTGGACAGCAGGGGGCGCTGTAAGTCTGCTGGGGTCACAGACCGGAGAGAGCTAGAGAGAGAGGGAGACAGAGAAAGAAAGAAAGAGAAAGACCACAAAGCAGTGATACAACTACCCACTTAGCAGCCCAGTGACCAATCCATTGCAGATCCCAGTGCTATATTTACAGCTTTGTTTTCCAAAACGTCCTCTAGAATCAACAAAGTATCCTTCTATCTATCTATCTATCTATCTATCTATCTATCTATCTATCTATCTATCTGTCTATCTGTCTATCTGTGACTGTCTGTCTGTCTGTCTGTCTGTCTCTCTGTCTGAACTGTGGCTGGACTCTGGCCCTGATGTGGCTGGTCAGGACAGACTGCATCCAAGACTGAGATGGCGTCTGGGTCAAAGCTCTGTCTCTAGTTCCTCAGGGTCCTATTAAAATGCACGACGTGTTCATTTAAAAGAGAGCTCACTGCTGAGAAGAGACCCAGCGGCAGTGGGGCTGAGTCTGTACTCCCCTGCTGCCCACTGGCTCCACTCTTGCCCCGCTCCTGCCTGCAGCTCGCCTCTGAACGAGGCCGGGACAGAGACCCACACAAACAAAGCACCACTAAAATGTATAAAATGGCCGGCCGAAAGCTAAACTAGTGATGAGAAGGAGGTTCTGTTTTTGAAGATGAACCAGAGGCTGCTTGCACACACACACACACACACACACACACACACAGACACACACAGACACACACACATCTTGTCTCTGTAATCCCTACGGACGTGTTACTCACACACACACACATACACACACACACACATCGTGTTTCTCCCAACACACACACAAACACAAACACACACACACACACACTTCACACACTTCTCGTCTGTGGCGTCCCTGTGGAGGTCTCATGGCTCCTGGACTGACACAAATGCCATTTAGCGTGAGCGGTGCTAATTGACGCTAATGGACGTGCTCAGACCTCTCCAGCAGCAGCTGAGCTCATCTGCAAGTGTAATGGGCTTAACACATTCAGCAGTGATGGCCGCCTTATCTCGTTAATTATTCAAATAAGAGGACCCGGCCCTGTGCATTAATCACAGCGGAGTGGGGAGGGAGAGCGACGGTCAGGGCAGCCTGCCGCAGCGCTAAGGGAGTGATTGGGCATTAGAATGCCTGGCAGTGCCACCACGCAGGGGGCAGGAGAGGGGTGCAGCACGAAGGGTCAGGGGATATGCCCCCTGCCAACCGGGCATCCCCGAGGGCTCAGCCCTAGTGTGTTTCATAGAAACATCACAAGTAAGAAAAGATCGAGATCTACTGTTAAGACTCAGGAATACAGAAATACATTATGTTTACATTTCTTCATCCAGCAGACACCTCAATCCAGATGTACATTATTTGTGCTCTCTGGGTGACCTTGGTGTTGTTAGCATGTTGCAAATGGTGTTCTTAGCATGTTGCCAATGGTGTTCTTAGCATGTTGCCAATGGTGTTCTTAGCATGTTGCCAATAGTATATTTAGCATGTTGCCAATGATGTTCTTAGCATGTTGCCAATGGTGTTCTTAGCATGTTGCCAATGGTGTTCTTAGCATGTTGCCAATGGTGTTCTTAGCATGTTGCCAATAGTATATTTAGCATGTTGCCAATGGTGTTCTTAGCATGTTGCCAATGGTGTTCTTAGCATGTTGCCAATAGTATATTTAGCATGTTGCCAATGATGTTCTTAGCATATGGCCAATGGTGTTCTTAGCATGTTGCCAATGGTGTGGTTAGCATGTTGCCAATGGTGTTCTTAGCATGTTACTCTACTTCTTTCGTTCACTTTCTCCTTCTCGTTCACTCTCTCCCAGGCTTGGTCACGTCTACTTTATTCTTATCCTTTCCCCTCAAATCCGCTCCCACTCTCCCTCCCACCTGGCCCAGCCTTTTTAATGTGTCTCCTGTACGTCTGTGGTTGTTGATGTAAGGGGCTGGGATAGATCTGTGTGGGGTGGGAGCCAGGTGGGAGGGAGAGTGGGAGCGGATTTGAGGGGAAAGGATAAGAATGAAGTAGACGTGACCAAGCCTGGGAGAGAGTGAACGAGAAGGAGAAAGTGAACGAAAGAAGCGTTTGGGAACTGGCAGGGAGGCGTTCTTTATGTGTGGTCTTTATAAAGAGGAATGTGAATGGGTGAATTGCCTCTGTGTGTGTGTGTGTGAGAGCGAGAGAGAGAGAAGAAAGAAACACTGTACTTCTGAAAGATGGAAAATCTGGCCTTGCTACTAGTCATTGGCTCCAATCTCACTTCTTGTCCTCTCTCACTTCTTGTCCATCCTTCTGTTTCTCATTTCTCCCATCCTTTCTCCCTCCTCTCCTTTAACCACAATCATTATTCATCCCTCTCTCATTCTCTCCTTATTTTCTCCTCTCTTCTATTTTCTCTCTCACTCTGTATTTGTCTTCCCTCCCCCTCTCTATTTCTCTTTCTGTCTCCCTCTTTCTTTCCACCCTCTCTCTATCCCTCTCACTGGCTCTCTTTTCCCCTCTGCCTTTCCCTTTCTCTGCCGCTCCCTCCCTCTGCCTCTCCCTCCCTCCCTCCCTCCCTCCCCCCCCCTCTCTCTCTCTCTCTCTCCATTCCTCTCTCTCTCCCTCCCTCTGTCCCTCTCTCTCTCCTCTTTGTGCTGTGTCCTTGGCTGGCTTGCACACAGCTCCCGTCTCCTCTGTGTCATTCAAGGGGAAAGAATCAGATATTGTCTCCATTAGTCAGCCCTTGTTTTAGGGAGCCTTGGGACCAGACCGAGACGCTGGAACCAGGGATGGATAGGGATGTGTGTGTGCGTGTGTGTGTGTGTGTGTGTGTGTGTGTGTGTGTGTGTGTGTGTGTGTGTGTGTGTGTGTGTGTGTGTGTGTGTGTGTGTGTGTGTGTGTATGTGTATGTGTATGTGAGTGTGTGTGTGTGTGTGTGTGTGTTTGTTTGTGTGTGTGTGTGTGTGTGTGTGTGTGTGTGTGTGTGTGTGTATGTGTATATGTGTTTTTAAATGTGTATGTGTGTGTGGTGTGTGTATGTGCTCGCACATGTACTGCTGTGTATGTGTGTGTATATGTGTATGCATATGTGTGTGTGTGTGTGTGTGTGTGTGTGTGTGTGTGTGTGTGTGTGTGTGCATGTGTGTGTACATGTATTTTTAAATGTGTGTGTGCTGTGTGTATGTGCAAGCGCATGTGTGTTTGTGCATGTGTTTTACATGTGTATGCGTACGTGTATGTGTACGTGTACTGTATGTGAATGTGTGTGTGGTGTGTGCATGTGCTAGCACATGTGTGTGTGTGCATGTGTGTGTTTTAAATGTGTGTGTGTGTGTGTGTGTGTGTGTGTGTGTTTTTTAAATGTATATGTATGTGTGTGTGTGTGTGTGTATATGTGTATGCATATGTGTGTGTGTGTGCATGTGTGTGTGTACATGTATTTTTAAATGTGTATGTGTGCGTGCTGTGTGTATGTGCTAGCACATGTGTGTTTGTGCATGTGTTTTAAATGTGTATGTGTATGTGTACGTGTATGTATATTAAGTGTGTCGCGTGTGTATGTGTTTTAAATGTGTGTGTGTGTTTGTGTGTGTGTGTCTGTGTGTGTGTGTGTGTGTGTGTGTGTGTGTGTGTGTGTGTGTGTGTGTGTGTGTGTGTGTGTGTGTGTGTGTGTGTGTGTGTGTGTGTGTGTGTGTGTGTGTGTGTGTGTGTGAGGTTAAGCAGTGACGGGTACAGATTGGGGGTCTGTAGGGGCTCTGACTGCTCTAAGGGTCTGAGCAGAATCTTAAACAGAGGAGCTCTTTTATGTGCCTCTGTCTTACGCTTGGTTACCGTGACGATTCATATTCAAATGTAGAGGCTGGGGGCACGGGAGGGAGATCTGTGAATTGGACATTCACACATTCACCCAAGATGCCCAACAGAACTCCCATACACATACACACACACACACACACACTAACACACTCACACGCAAATGTATACACATTCTCCTTTTTCATCCTTTTTCATTCCCTTACCACTCCCCCCCCCCCCCCCCCCCACACACACACACACTTTGCCAAAGCAGGACACCCCAGTTGTTGAGGCTAATTACAATGAAATCCAGAAAAAGTGAGCTCATGCGTGAAGCCTCACTGTGTGTGAGTCAATGAGTGAGAAAGTATATGTATTAGTGTGTGTGTGTGTGTGTATCTGTGTGAAAATAAGCGTGTGTGTGTGTGTGTGTGTGTGTGTGTGTGTGTGTGTGTGTGTGTGTGTGTGTGTGTGTGTTGTGTGTGTGTGTGTGTGTATGTGTGTTTGTGTGTGTGTGTGAGAGCGAGAGAGACTGGCCTCGGCTCCTGGCAGACACTCACACACTCATTCATCATCTGAAAGGTCATTTCCTCACCTAAGTGCTCCAGCCCTGGGCAGGGCGTGCCAGCACGGAGATGGCACATAGATCCCCCTGGGCAGCGTGGCACATGGATCTGCACCTCCTGGGCAGGCCTGGCATAGCAGAGGGGTCGGGAGAGCGGGCACAGAACCAGGCCACCCTGGCATAGGAGAAGAAAGGATATAGGAAAGGGGGTTATCTAGTATGGTTGCTAATAAAGTGGGTTTGTGGTGTATTTCAAAGCTTGCCATTGGCTAGAAGGCTCAAGAGGAGAGACTAAAACCTGCTCCTCCATCTCCAGACTGCATATGCTGCGAAGAGAGAAACATTTGAAAGAGGGCTATCAATTTAACACACCACAAACTCACCTTGGTTAGAAACAGGACTATCAACTAAACTTAACACAAACACACTGTGTTTAAACTCACCGTGGTTAGAAACAGGACTATCAATTAAACACACCACAAACCCACTGTGTTTGACACAGGACTACTAATCAAACACACCACAAACCCACCGTGTTTAACACAGGACTATCAATTAAACCCACAGTGGTTAACTCAGTTGTTGAACACATCTTTAAAAGAGACCATACTAGATCAACCTACAACAGTGTCTGTCATTAGCCTGTCTACATTAAGACAATGTATTGTCATTTTAAACTTGTCATTACAATTAATTTATATCACATTACGGGATATTTACGGCAACGACCTGCGTGTAAGGAGGCATTAATGTATGTATGTTCTATGTATTTATTATGTTTGCAGGGAATAAAAAAAAAACACACACACACTAACAAACTACAATAACAAAAATGTTGATTTCATATAATTCCCTGAATTAGTAAATCTGTGATTTCACTTGCCACCAAACAAATAGTCTAGACTAAACTACGACTTAATCAGGACAGCTGTGGTCTAGACGCAGCCTACGTCAGTGTACAAACTCATTGTCCTTCATGTATGTGCATGGGACTATCAGAGAAAGACTGTTCCACTGATTCTTGTCATTTGCACCCATCGGCAGGAAGGGCGAACTCTGCCCCTGCAACGTCTATACCATGTCTATAACATGTTTATAACATGTTTACAACATGATCATGTCAGTCTTATGCTGGCGGATTGTGTTAAAATTCCGTTGGGAATGTCTGTTCAACATCAGTGGCTCATGATGACACGAGAGCCGCTGTGTGTCAGAAGGAGTAGAGAGGAGGAGGGGAATTTACCCTTTACAGGGAGTCACAGTGATAATCACAGAGGAGTTGACCTTTCACCCCAGCTTCTACTTCCTGTCATTGCTGGCTCCACCAAGGAGAGTGTCCCAGAGGGCGGGACAAAAGAAGCGCTCCATCTAATGAAGTAATTCACTAACCCTCACCGCTAACAATTATCTTTAAATATGCGATTGAGAAAGCCTTTAAAAAGGAAGAAGTTAAAGTCTGTGGAACCCTGTTGCAAGCGTGCACAAGACCAGTGGAAAAAGGTGCTGTAGTCTCTGTAGCTAAATCAACCAGCTTACGTTGGATTCTGAGGATGGTCATTCAAAGGAACTCTAAAGCTGTTGTCATGGGGAACAAATATGGCTGAAGATGGCTTGGACTGGCATTCAGTCATGGCTGTTGTGGGGAGTGCCTCAGTAATGCTTGGGCCCTAACGCATCGTGAGCATGGAGGGGGGTGGTGACTGTGATGCCAAACACCACTATTGAGCCTACTGGAGGTGTCGTGGGCCCAACTCAATGAAACACTGACAGAGAAAGTGCCCACTTGACAACCCCAGTGAAATGCACACAAAGACAATTTAGTTGTTGATGTTGTTGTTGTTGTTGTTGTTGTTGCTGATAAGTATGTATGATGGTTGTAGTACACCCTAATGGTTGTAGTGTTATAATACTTAGACTAGGTGGAGTACTGTGGGTACTCTGAGGACTTGCATGTGACAGTGCCCAATCAATAGCACAAGAAATGCGACATATTTCCTGCGTATAACTAAAAGCAGATCAGTATGGAGGATATAAAGGTGAAAGTCTGGTATGTAGCAGACGCTTTTATCCAACGCGCAAGGACCACCTGCAGCAGCCGGAACCCTGGGTCAACCGCTTACAAGTCGGCGACAATAACCACTGTACCACCAACACACACACACACACACACGCACACACGCGTGTAAATAGGCCATGGACTGGATCTTTCTTTGAGCTGTGCATTCACTGACAGTGGAGTCAGTCACCAGATGAATTCACATCAAAGGCACGTAATTGTGGAAGAGCAGCCAAGTCACTTCAAAGAACAGATAGATGCATGCCTCGCCTCGGCAGAGCACCATGCAAATGCATTATGTTACCCCAGCTCATGTTGATTTGACATCATCTTTGCATGGTGTGTCAAGGAATACATGACTGTTTGCATGTTTGCCTCCTTGCATGCTTATTACACACACACACACACACACACACATACGCACACTCACCACACACACTTACACACACAAGTGTATACAGACATACACACACGTACACACGCACGTATGACATGCACACACGTACACACACACACACACACACACACACACACATACGCACACACTTACACACAAATGTGTATACAGACACACACACACATACACACACACACATATGCACACACTTACACACACATGTGTATACAGACACACACACACTTACACACGCACATATGCACGCACACACACACACACACACACACACACACACACACAGACATGCAGCCTGCTCTTTGTCTGATTAGCAGCAGCAGGGGTTGATGTAGGGAGATGGGGATGATAAGACACAATCAGCCACGTTTGATCCCAGCGCCACACCGTAGAGCGAGATGAGCTGCAGATGGGAGAGAAGAATCTAAAAATCAGAAGAGAATGAGTGTGTGTGTGTGTGTGTGTGTGTGATGTGTGTGTGTGTGTGAGAGTGAGTCTGGGGTGAGAGTGACTGTGGGGTGAACATCCTAGGATCTTAGCATCCTATGGTTTGCTTTTGTGACCACATGGATGGGGTTCTGGGCCAGGTTGCGCTTATCTTTTCTTTATGGTGTTCTTATTTTGTCTTGTATTTGTGTGTTTGTGTGAGGCATTGGGACATGTGTGATGTGGCAGCTTACAATGCTGTGCACGGTGGAAGAGAGAGAGAGGAACAGAGCGAGAGAGAGTTTAGGAAGAAAGAGAAAAAAGTCTGGTGTGTTTATTTCCAGGTTTTAATGTGATTTTACAATATGGTGATATGGTTTACAATATGGTGATATGTTTTGAACTTGGAGGACGAGACATGAGCTGCTGCCAATGCTGAGAGAGCGGAATAGAGAGAGAGAGAGAAGAGATGGAGTGGAGGAGAGATGGAGAGGAAAAAGAGAGAGAAGAGAAGGAGTGGAAGAGAGATGGAGAGGAAAGAAAGAGAGAAGAGAGGGAGCAGAGAGAGAGAAGAGAGGGAGTGGAGGAGAGAGGGGAGAGTAAAAGAGAGAGAGACGAGAGGGAGTGAGAGAGAGAAGAGAAGGAGTGGAGGAGAGGGAGAGGGAGAGTCGTATCAAAGCCGGATCCACGCTGCATCAAAGCCGGGTCAACGTCACATCAAAGCCGAATTTGCGTGTGTGTGTTTGTGTCTTTGTATGTTTGTATGTTTGTGAGCAGTCATTCCATCAGCAAATTGGCAGAGGATGTTGAGGGAATTGTTGGGGCTTCCAAACTTGAGGAAGACATCCCACAGACGTTCCCTCTGGACAGTGTCGAAGGCTTTTGAGAGGTCAGAGGTCACGCCATGAACAGCTCTGCATGTTATTCACGGCACTTTCCCTGACGCTGTCGGGCTGTGAAAATCATACTGACTGCTCCTGTTCTTCCTAAACATTGGTCAGCATCTGAAGCGTCCTGTTAGCCACATCAACGTGTGGACCATACTAGCAACAGCAAGGAGTGAGATGGACACACACACACACACAAGCATGCACATAACTCTAAACCCCTACTGTTGCCACACATGGCCTTGGCACCCTTGTTCTTACATGATGACAATATCAGCCAGGACCCAATCTTCCAGGAGCTTCTGTCTGCAGACAACTTGCACAACTTGCAGACAGGCACACTGCTGACGCACACACTGCAGACACACACACACACACACACTGCAGACACACACACACACACTGCAGACACACACACACACTGCTGACGCACACACTGCAGACACACACACACACTGCTGATGCACACACTACAGACGCACACACTACTGACACATGGCCCAGACACCCCAGACACACACTGCATACACACCTTGCTTCTCCTGTGGAATGAAGTGGAGTGTGTGTATGACTCCAGTGCTCTAGCTCAGGGGTCCCCAACCTTTTTTGCACCACGGACCGGTTTAATGTAGGGAATTGTTTCACGGACCGGCTTCCAGGTGTCATTTTACACCACTTATTAGTCACGTCATCCATTCATGTGAATCAATCAATGGAGCGCGAGTTTGATAGAATGAAGCCCGGTCTGCTCATACACAAAAGCTAACATTAACGTTAGGTGGACCAACACCATTGTATTACGAACATTAAGTGCATGAAAAATACAACTCACCATAACTCTGAATCAGTGCTTGGTCTCCATGTTCCAAAGCAGTTTTGAAGGCTTCATTGGCTCGTTTGCTAGCTTGTCGCCACATATTAAATAGAGCGGACTTGGTGCGTGAGAATCACCTGTTGCGATAAACCCGTATTTTAAGTATGACTCCTGGTATTGTCTGTTAAAAGAAGCTTTCTTTTTTTGAGGTTGTAGGCTCCTCATCTGGCTCCTTAGTTGGCCTTTTCACCTTTGCAAAGAAGCTCTCCAAAGAGGTTTGTTTTATTACTAATTTTCGCTAGTTTGCAGGTTTTTTTTGAGTGACATATCACGTGAACGAGACAAGCATCTTGACGTGACAAGAGGCACAGGCGAATGTTACGTCCGGGAAAATCCGGTAGTTTTTCAAAATAAAACACCTTTCAGACTAATAATTAATACAGCGGGAATTATATAAATTATTTATTCTTTCTGTGCGGCCCGGTAACAAATGCCTCACGGACCGGTACCGGGCCGCGGCCCGGTGGTTGGGGACCACTGCTCTGGCTGTCTCAGAGAGAACACTCTGAGAACACTCTGAGAACACTCACACTTCACATGCAAAAGTTGTGTGTGTGTGTGTGTGTGTGTGTGTGTGTGTGTGTGTGTGTGTGTGTGTGTGTGTGTGTTTTAAATGTGTGTGTGTGTGTGTGTGTGTGTGTGTGTGTGTGTGTGTGTGTGTGTGTGTGTGTGTGATGAAACTGGCATGCCTTCATCTGTAATATCTGTAATTAGTAACTATCACGAGAGGAAATGTTATTGCACATTAGTATTGGCATAACTGCCCACACTCATTACTATGTAATGGATACCAGTAAGTCTTTCTGAATGCCCAGTATGAGATGGGACCAAGTGCATTATGGGGGATTATATGTCTGTCTCATGGCTCTGTGTTATCCTGACAGGTGCCATAACATAGGAATTATACTGCTTTTGCTGATCAAGCCAGTGACATTTAAATATGGTTCATGTCCATTACAATACGGCATGCACACACACACACACACACACACACAAATATGTCTGACTACCACACACACACACACACACAGTTGTGACCCCCTCCTGAGGCAGCCCCACCACCCTACACCTGCTTTGTGTGTGTGTGTGTGTGTGTGTGTGTGTGTGTGTGTGTGTGTGTGTGTGTGTGTGTGTGTGTGTGTGTGTGTGTGTGTGTGTGTGTGTGTCTGTATGTGTGTGTGTGTGTGTGTGTGTGTGTGTGTGTCTGTGTCTGTGTCTGTGTCTGTGTCTGTGTCTGTGTGTGTGTCTGTGTCTGTGTGTAAGACCCCAGATCTGTGTGTGTGCGTGTGTTTGTGTGTGTGTGTGGGGGGGAGAAAGAGAGAGATGGAATGTAATTAGGCTCTGCCTGTTTAAGCGACAGTGATGTATGCGTAGAGCTGCACTGACAGCAGGAACACACACACACACACACACACACACACACAGCCGCACTGACAGCAGGTAAACATGGCACCCCCGAGCACACTAATAACACTCTCCATAAGTCCCCTTCAGCATGGACTACACACACACACACAAACACACATGCACCAGGCACACACACACACACACACATGTGCACACACACGTGCACACACACATGCGCACACACATGCACACGCACACACACACACGCACACACACACATGCACACGCGCCCACACACATGCACACGCGCCCACACACACACGCACACACTTACACAAATGCACACACACATGCACGCGCGCACACAAACACACACACACACAAACATACACGCACATGTCATTTTATCAGATTGAAGCTTCCTTCTCCTATAATGATGTTCTTCCTCATCGTATGAATATGAGGGATGTTGTAGTCCCGTGTTCTAGAGGGATATTTGACTTGTTTGTGATCTGCAGTTGCACTTAATGAAGGTGAGGAATGTTAAGGCCCTGTCACACCATAACGTTCTACTCAACGTTCTATGACGTTAGAGGAAACGTTTGTAATCGTCCATTTCTCTGGTAGAAAGTTGTGTAAAAGCTGGTGAACGCTGTAATCGTCGGTGATCGCGGTGGACGCTGGTCCGAAAATACAATTTTGAACATGCACAAAAGTTCTCATGGAGACCAGCGTTCTTCAATGTTCACGTTCGTGGAACGTTTCACTAACGTTGCACGCATTTGGCTATCGTTAGTCAGTCGTTACCCTATCGTTACTTGGTTGTTATTCCAGTGAACGACTCACTGACAACCTGTCAACAACCACTGAACAGACGCAGCATGTGACTAACGTCAAACAAACGCCATATGCCGTATAATGAGCGTCATTTGAGCGTTTCCTGAATGTCCATGCATGTGGGTAAGGTACACAAAATAACTTATGTGCGCAGCAATCCCGGGAAATTTGAGCACCTAACCCATCTCTCGTACAAAGATATCGTGAAAGTTTTTTCACCAAGGGAAGATCTTGATTTTATCATGTCCCTTCTACAATGACTATGTTATTAACCATACGTGATTAACAAACGCAGACATCAACTTACATCATTGCAAATGTTATTCTAAATGTTGCACTATAAATCTACTCCATGCTATCATGTCATGCAAGGTCATTGCATAATCTTGCGAAAAGCGTGAGGTGGTCAGCGATACCTGTACCTGCGATAAACAGGTTAGCAGTCAAAGTTAGAAAACAAACAAAGCAAATGAAAATTAAATTTTATATTTTTGATATTAGAACTGTCCTATATTAATGGGTGTCTTTTCAAACATGAAAGTAATAAGAATGATTTATCTTTGGGTCTAAATAAGCAAGGTGGGAGATCGGGTACAGTTGATACAGCATGATTGTGATATAGCTTGTATTTTCAATCCTTGGTCAGTCACCATCAATGGGTTTAAATGGGGGTCTCAACCGTACTCAGTCTACCCTATATAAACCGATGCTTTTTAAGTAGGGTTCAGTTGATTTTTGGCTACCATGGAGAACACCCACTATGGAGGATCCAGAAATACTAAGGAGTGTATATATGCTTGCTTGAGCCCAGCATGAAGAAAATGTACTGAACTTGAACTTAGCTGAGCAATGTTATTGCTGGTGCTGTTCCATGGCAGATGGATATGATATGAAGACTCTTGTGACATGGACAATGTGTGTGGATGTGTTGATGTTTTCTAATAATAAACATTAGGAAACACAAATTCAGTGTCAAATTTAAATTATTTATTTTAATAAAATAAAACCCCAGGGACAACGCCGGTTATTTCGTAATCACAGTAATAATAACTGTAAATCAGTAAATAAATACATTACTAGTGAAAGAGGCTTTGCATTCTTCTTACTTTCAGCAGCATTGATCATCTTCTTACTTGCAGCAGCGCTAGTAGCAGAAGCCCCCCTCACACCTTTTCGTCATCTTGGCGGCCTGATATTCACTGTTCAGATCAACTGAATCCACTATGATATTCCAGCGTTTTATACCCGTTGGACCATAAAACCCACACACCAGCAAAACGCTATTCTGTCGTTATTCACACGTTAGTCACACACTCGTCTAACGTTTACTTATTGTTTTTCGCGCGCCAGTGTCATGTCAGCACACCAGTGACACGACACTTGGTCGCTGTAACACGCTCCTCATGTGACAGTCCCACGCTATTCTGTCCTTAGTCACACGCCAGATGTGTCCACCTCGCCCTAGAACGCTTGAAATTGAATGATTAGAACTTTCAGAGAACGTTGACCAGAACGTTAAGGTGTGACGGGGCCTTTAGAGGGATGTTCGAGTCCCGTATTTGACTTGTGTGTGATCTGCAGTTGCACTGAATGCAGAGAATGAGAGAGGGGGAGCGAGAGAGAGAGAGAGATAGAGAGAGAGGGAGAGAGAGAGATAGAGAGAGAGGGAGAGAAAGAGAGAGAGAGAGTGGGAGTGAGAGAGAGAGAGAGCGAGAGAGAAAGGGAAAGGGAGAGGGAGGAAGAGTGAGAGCGAGAGTGAGAGCGAGAGAGAGAGAGAGAGAGGGAGAGGGAGAGGTAGAGGGAAATAAGGCGAGGGAGATAGAAGAAGATGGAAAGACTTTGAACCATGCTATTACCTGCAGTGAGTTCCGAGGCACAGTAGCCAAGGCTGGGACAATGGCTGAGCTTCAGTGCCGCGTGACCTCCACCCACAGCAGTCATGCCACACATCCGACTAGAGTGAGAGAATTGACATTCACGTCTTCTCTAAAGCCTTCTGGATGAATTGTAGCTCAAGTCACTAAATTCACAGTTAATCACACATAAGCTCAAGGCCCCTGTGGAGGAGGCAGCTGAACGACAAAAAAGGGTCAGAAATGAAGCACTAGCCCCTTATACATGTGTCAATGGAAAGCTGTTACATCGCGTCTGCACCGATAGAAACTTGCGAACGTGTTACAATTGCCTCATGTATAAGGGGTCTAGATGTGAACTGTTTGTTTTTCCGCCGATCGTCTGAGCCTTTCGAGAGAGGTGGTTTACCACGATCGTTCGGCTCAGAAAAGGGCGTGTCAAATCAGGCCGATGTGTCATGGGGGAGGCGGTGCGTGACTGGGGGGAGACGGTGACAGGAGGCTAGAAAGTTAGAGGCTAGAAAGTTCTTGCCTGTTCTTGAAAGGAGACTGATCCAATAGGCTAGTAGGCCTACAATTTTTTATCAGTAATAAAACGCAATTTGGTACACCATTTTAATACCGTAATATAGCCTACTGTTTTTTGCAAAATGAAAGAAAGCATATTAAGGAAACGCCGACTGGAGCCTATTAATTCCGAAATTTCACCACATTGTAGGCTACATACTGTAACAACCCCAACACTTGCCTGCTTCCCTTGCAAATCAAAGTTTTCTGACTATTTTTCTTACCTTCTTTCTTAGCTGTTGATGTTACTGATCTAGAAGTTTAACTTGTTCTGAACATCTCGCGCTGCCAATGCCCAATGTCACTTCTGAGTCAAATCACTCCATCATCTCTTTGAAATTCCTTATTCCACGAGTGGTAGGCTACAATGACTGGCTGTTTTAAAATATAACTAATAGCCTAACGAAACAAAATAACCCAGGCAGTTTCATCTTCGAGACGTTAAGGCTTCTTCCAATACTGACAGCTGACTCATAGCTTGCAGGTTTGCGGCGCTTTAAGGAGACGCGACATTTGAGGGATCGTCACTTAATTTAAACCTTTTTTGCTTCCGTTAGTGTGTGTGTGTGTGTGTGTGTGTGTGTGTGTGTGTGATACAGACAGAGAGGACTCAGTAAAACATCGGAAAACACAGTGTCTCGTAAGCCTTAAGCTATCAATCACCCCCATAATGAAATATGCCATTACAGTCGCGACAAACTTCTTGGCATTGTGGTGCGCCCAAAATGCAGCTATAAACGTAGCCATCCTAATGTAACCAAAATATACCTCTGCTGATATGCCTAACCTTCGTTCTATTTAGAATTTGTCTTAGCACTATGCAGGAATAAAATAGCATCTACAGTGTCAGGATTCAGGCGAGAGCGCCTGGCTTCTATAACGCGCCCTGAAGCACTGAAGGAGCGCTCACTGCAGCACTTGTTAATGGAACGCATATAATTCGTTTTGCAAGGTGCTGTAGTCGTGGGAACGACTGGCCTGGTTTCTCCCAAAAGGAAAGTAGATTTTCCTCTGCTGATCCCGCGTCTATATGGAAGTTTGTAGAGAGATTTTCGGGGAGTAAAATGCTCCGCTGCCGAAGTAGATTACATGTTTTTAACTTCGGGGTTAATTCACTTTCCTTTACGTCTGCTGCTGGCTAGTAATACAGACAGCCGGTAAGGTTAATAAACGGAATGAAATAGCTACACATTACACACGCTATGTTTTAATAAAACCCACGTTACTCACATACTGGTTAACACTGTTTGTTACAGCACATACTGTATATGTTTGTCGCTACATCCAAACTGCGTCACCGTTGTCCCTCCCTGTATCTGCTCCAGCCGCACCATTTTACTTGCAATGTGAATCATTTAATTTAAATATGCTTATTGGCATTTGTTGCACCTTAATCATTTTCTACAAACATGATATGCTATGTATGGTGTAGTAAACTAGACACGTTTGCAAAACTAGACGTTTGCAATGAAGTAGGTTAAACAACTTTCGCCAATATCTCCGTAAGGGAGATGGGTTATGTGCTCAAATTTCCTGGGATCAAAGAAGACGTTAGTATGTGCAAACTAAAAATCACGTCTCAGGATTGCTGCGCATGCAAGTTATTTCGGGTGTCTCAACTGTAACTAATACCACTGTCATATAATTATGAGTTCAGTAAAAGACGGAGCAAACACAGTTTTCTACCGTTGTTGAAACACATCCACGCGTAGACTCGTTTTCTTTCCATCTGAGAGTGGTTATTCAAAGAAAATATTAAGAACTATATGCTGAAAGAAAGAAGGGAATTTTAAGCCACTACACTGCCTGTGCACGATGCGGAGCCACGTTGATGTTCTTAGTAAACAAACCAGGTGGGAGCACATCTCCGTGGTCTTTGCGCATGCCCGAGGCAATGTAAACGGTTCACATTTTGCAAACACGTAACGACAAGAGCCGTTTCCCTTGAAAATGTTCACATCTACACGCGAATATGATACGATAAACTGATCTGATCACAGTGGCACGTGTATAAGGGGCTACTGCTCACATCACACAGAGAACAGTTTATTACATGTGTGTTTCAGTTGCATTGATTGATGTTCAGGGTATGTTTCAATGGTGAGAAGCTGTCACTCTGATCTTTTGATACGAATCGATTCTGAAGGTAGAAAAAGGTTTTAAGACGTTGTGGAAAGCTGCCATCGATGGCCTCATGTCATGTTTACTTCCTGAAGTCGGAGTAGCTCTGTTATGTGGCATCTGTAGTAAGGAGAGATACACACCTCTCATGGCACAGCTGTATCTAAGATGAGCATGATTAACCTGCACTTACAGTAATGACATTTCCTGCACTTTTTTCTATTTCTTATGTAAAGTATTAAGTATTTATTGTTACACTAGGTCTCTATTGCTCGTAGCTTGATTGTTCTCTCCCTTGTACGTCGCTAAATGTAAATGTAAATGTTGACGAGAGAGTATGAAAGAGAGAGCGAGAGGGTGAGATGGAGAGGAATAGGGAGAAATAGAGAGGGAGAGATGGAGAGATGGGGAAGGTCAGATTGAGGGAGAAAGAAAGGATTGAGAGTAACAGAGAACGATTGAGTGGTGAAAGGAAAGAGGAGGGTGGGTGAGTGTGTGTGTGTGATAGCTAATGAAGGTTGTGTGTGTGTGTGTGTGTGTGTGTGTGTGTGTGTCTGTGAGAGAGAGAGAGAATTGGATGGAGGGCAAAACAAAGACAGCAGAAGACAGAGAAAGAGAGAGATAGAGAGAGAAATATAAATGTGAAGGGTGGAAGAGAGAGAGAAAGAACTGTGATGGGAAAGAGAAGAGAAAAAGAGAGAGCGAGAAAAGGTCACTTTAGGCCACTTAACCCTCTTCCACTCTCTCTCTTTCATGCATCTCTAGTGCTCTCAGGGCCCTTCCTTTAGTGTGTATGTAAGTATGTGTGTGGGGGAGTATGTGTGTGTGTGTGTGTGTGTGTGTGCGCATCTTATCTAATGTGTGTATGCGTATGCATCTCCTCTAGTTTGTGTGCAAGGATGTGCCTGTCTGCATGTGTGTGTGTTACAATGTTTGTGTGTGTGTGTGTGTGTGTGTGTGTGTGTGTGTGTGTGTGTGTGTGTGTGTGTGTGTGTGTGTGTGTGTGTGTGTGTGTTAGGATATGTGTGTGTGTGCGAGTCTGACTGGGACTGCCCAAATCCCAGGGATTTAGAGCAATCATGGCTGACCCAGAGGAGTAGGAGCAGGAAGAGATGAGGGAGATCAGAGACCAGACACCAGACCGCTCTCCTGAGGCAGCCCCACCACCCTACACCTGCTTTGTATATGGCTGCTGTGTCTGTGGCTGATATGTGTGTGTGTGTGTGTGTGTGTGTGTGTGTGTGTGTGTGTGTGTGTGGCTGCTCTGTGTGTATATGTGTGTATGTGTGTCTGCTGTGTGTGTGTGTGCGTCTGCTTTGTGTTTATGTGTGTGTGTCTGCTCTGTGTGTATGTGCACGTGTGTGTATGTGCGTGTGCGTGTGCGTGTTTGTGTGTGCGTGCGTGTGTGCGTGCGTGTGTGAGGGCGAGCAAACGAGTGAGTGAGTGTGTGTATGTGTGTGTGTGTGTGTGTGTGTGTGTGTGTGTGTGTGTGTGTGTGTGTGTGTGTGTGTGTGTGTGTGTGTGTGTGTGTGTGTGTGTGTGTGTGAGGCAGCCCAACCACGCCATAACTTGGCAGTATCCGCTGCTACCTGTTGAAGAGGGCAACCTCCTCCCTACGGGGCCGCACACACACACACACACACACACACACACACACACACACACACGTTTCCTGCTGTCAGTCCCACCGATCAATGACGAATGGCTGAGCGCCATGGCAACGCCACGGCCTCTGTCCCAGACTAATTGGAGCAGAGTGCATTGATATGTTTATGAGACGAGGGGAAAGGGTTATTTACCTTGAAAACACATGCAGATGCACTGGTACAACAAACACACACACACACACACACACTCACATCTCACAGAGACACACACACACAAATACATGTAGGCAGGCAAACCTATTCACCCATGTCATCCACAGACACACACGCACAGACACGCAAAATACACACACATTCACACACCATATCATAAACACAGACTCACACAAATATGCACAAACACACAGCCCATCATCAGGGTTGGGAAGGCTTCTTTTGAACTGGAATAGGTTACAGATTACTAGTTACCCTGTTACAAAAAGATGAATTACTTCATCAAAGTAATGTAACTTATAATATTTGATTACTTTCAATTATTTTTTGAATGGCAGATGAGAGATGGTGCAAATTCAAATAAGCAAACTAGTTAAAAACAAAACTAATTTGAGCACGTACTGTCAAATGAATGGAGCCTGTCTAGACGTGAAAAGAAGGTTATTTTCTACATGTAAACTTTAAAACCTTTTTCTAAAAAGAACACATTCGGATGTAACCCTTTGTAATAATCAACGTTCTTATTAGTGACTGTAATTTAGTTACAAAAACATTTCTCAGCAACTGTAACTGATCACAATTACATTCAGTTTGATATTTCATTATGTACCTTCAGTACATGTAACTAGTTGCTCCAGAAACCCTGACTGTCACACCCACACACACAAACTAATTATGCTTCGAGGGAGACGGGGCATCAATACCAATCACTCCTAAATTAAAAGAGTACATTGCAAATGATTTCATATCAGACGGCGAACAGGTATCGATCATCTGATTTATGAATGTAATTGGAAATACACAATGCCACACCAGCACCCCAGCGGAGTCTTGTACAGTATATGGATTTTAAAGAACAGACCAAAAACACCGAAAATATAATTCAGTGTCAGCCGAGTGCATTGATTAAGTGGTGGCGGGGGAAAGGGGAGGGTAATTAATGGCTGCGGCGTGGTGATGGCGTAGCGATAGCACCCCTCACAGCGGAGTGATGAGAGAAGATAAGAGTAGCTGATGGAGGTGAAATAGAGCTGTGTGTGTGTGTGTGTGTGTGTGTGTGTGTGTGAATCTCCTCTAGTTTGTGTGTGTGTGTATATGTGTGTGTGTGTCTGCATCTCCTCTAGTGTGTGTGTAAGTGTGTGTCTGTCTGAATGTGTGTGTTTGTGTGTGATAGGATATGTGTGTGTGTGGGAGAGAGAGAGAGAACCTGCACCGAGCGCTTACAGATCTGATGATCTGATGATCTAATGAGCCTGGAGGTGTCCGCTATCCCAGGGGGCACTGGGAGAGGGCTATCGTAATTACCATCTCCGTTTGCGGTGTGTGTTCCATGGCTGGACCCGGGGGACAGACAGCAGATCTATTGGAGGACTCGGAGACGAGCGGGGCCTAATTTCCTCTGACGAGGGCTATTTCTGGGCCGCGGTGACGGGCTCAGATTCATCGCTGGCTAACTGAAGGAATTTCTCACGGTGCAGAGCACCTCATTTAACCAGCGGAGTATCATCACCTGCCTGCAGCGCTTCAGGTGGAGGGATGAACAACAAACCTGGGTTTTTTCACAAAAACTTCAGAGGATGGGGCTACACACAAACACACACACACACACATGTGCATACACACACAAACACATACACACACACACACACAAGCATACACACACAAACACATACACACACACACACACACACACACACACACACACACACATACAAACACACACATACTGTTAGGCTTTCTCAAGGTAAGGACCCAATCACAGGCCAGATTGCAAAAAACACTTGTAGATTTATTTTCTTCAAAACAGAACAAGCAAAAATTCCAAAACGGCTAAACACAGAAGAGCAAAAATCTGAAAATCATATACGATACCACAGGTACTCAGGAAAATACAGGATTCAGACATAGATTCGCATCTACAATGAATAACGATCCAACAGCGAACTACAGAGGGACAGATCAATATATAGAAGGGGGAACAGAAATACACAGGTGAAAAGATTTCAGGCAAAACAATCATCGATAAGCTGGGGAACAGAGATTTACACAAGTGAAAACATTTCAGGCAAAACTTTCAGCGAAATGAATGGGGAACAGAGCAATACACAGGTGTCCTGTGGGATGTGTTAAGGGAAGAGTGGGTTCAGGAATACTGTCCGGAAGAGTTAATGGAAGAGTGCGGGTTCAGTAATACTGTCCGGAAGAGTTAATGGAAGAGTGGGTTCTGTAATACTGATCTGTGGGATGAGTTATGGGGAGAGAGGGTTCAGTAATACTGTCCTGTGGGATGAGTTAAGGGAAGAGTGTAAACCCCCCACACGCCTACAGAGGGGAACTGGTGTGGGCCTGATCTGTAGGTGCTGGTTTGAGCTTAACTCTCTTAGTCAGAAGAAAACCTGCCCAGACTTTCAAATAGGCATTAAAATGGACGCCCGTGAAACAGGCACATTATCCCTAGGGCCCTTTCCCATGGCCCTTTCAATCAATCACAATGAAAGAGTGGGCACCCCCCACTTCCTCTCACTCCAAGCCCCCTAAACTGTCTCCAGTAAACAGTTTTCTTTAGCTAAGTAAAGAGAGAGAGGGAGGGGGGGGCAGGGGAGGAAGAGAGTGAGAGAGAGATGGAGAGCGACTGAGAAGGAAACAAAGGAAGCGGGTATGTGTGTGTGTGTGTGTGTGTGTGTTTGTGTTGCCAAAAGCACCTCGTTCCCCGCAGCCCCTCATTCTCCCTGCTGAACGTGTCTAGAGCGAGTGTATCCATCACATCCTCCACCGGGCGCCACACCGGCACTTTCCCACCGACTCCCTCCCCACAATGCACTTCTGTTTGCTCCCACAATCCCCCTCATCCTGACCCCGAGACTCCGACTGCCACCAGAGAGGCTGTTCACAGACACAAGCCTGTGATGTAACATTCTGATAATGTACTTAAAGACACCTTAATATATCACACACACACACACACACACACACACACACACACACACACACACACACACACACACACACACACACAGACACACACAGACAAACTGACACACACACACACACACACACACAGCACTTTACTACACAACACCTGTATCAACTCATGTGGCACAGAACAGTGAATATGTCTGAAACTCCTTCCCATCTGAGAAGCACAGGGGATAGCACACATGCTCAGAGGTGTGTGTGTGTGTGTGTGTGTGTGTGTGTGTGTGTGTGTGTGTGTGTGTGTGTGTGTGTGTGTGTGTGTGTGTCTGTGTGTGTGTGTGTGTGTGTGTGTGTGTGTGTCTGTGTGGCTGTCTGTGTGTCTATGTGTGTGTGTGTGTGTGTGTGTGTGTGTGTGTGTGTGTGTGTGTGTGTGTGTGTGTGTGTGTGTGTGTGTGTGTGTGTGTGTGTCTGTCTGTGTGTCTGTGTGAGTGTGTGTGTGTCTGTGTGTGTGTGTGTGCGCGCGTGTGTGTGTGTGTCCTCCAAGCTCCTCACAGAGAACATCACTGGGGTTAACACTACTCACTAAAACACGACTCTCAACAGACACCATTTTGATTCCACACACAAAATGGGCATTATGATGGTCTCTTTAAGAAGAGACTGGTTCCCCCTGGCACCAAACATGAGCCTGGCACTATGTAAAGAGAAGGTGCCAGCCTTCAGAGTGCCAACTGGTGCCATCCCTTAAAATGATTAATTACAGACATTGCTTTTGGAATGTCACTGTGGCCATGAGGGAAGAGTTGTGTTAGAGTTGGTCTGTAGGGAATGCTTGTTAGAGTTTGTGTATAAGGAACATGTGTTAGAGTTACTGTGTGAACCACATGTGTGTTATAGTTTGTGTATAAGGAACGTGTGTTAGAGTTTGTGTATAAGGAACGTGTGTTAGAGTTTGTGTATAAGGAACGTGTGTTACTGTATGAACCACATGTGTGTTAGAAAGTTGCTGTATGAAGTGGGTGTGGCTGTGTGCAGTTCTAACTGTATGTGTGTAAGATAGTTGTGTAGTTCAAACTTAATGTGTGTTAGAGAGTTGTGTAGTGTGTGTAGTTCATACTTAATGTGTGTTAGAGAGAGTGGGAGGAAAAAAAGAAGAGAGAAGATTCCCTCCCTTTGCTTGGCCTTGGCCTTTCCACAGGGGGTTAAACTGCTGGAGCAAAGAGCGCAGGCGAACAAAAAAGAGAGAGAAAGGGAGAAAAATAACTGAAGAAAGAGAGCAAAAGAGAGCGATAGAGAGAGAAAGGGAGAAAAATAACTGAAGAAAGAGAGCAAAAGAGAGCGATAGAGAGAGAAAGGGAGAAAAATAACTGAAGAAAGAGAGCAAAAGAGAGAGATAGAGAGAGAAAGGGAGAAAAATAACTGAAGAAAGGGAGAGAGAAAAATAACTGAAAATAGTGTGTCGGGCAGCCTGAACCCCTCCCTCAGCAGGGAATCCTAATCAGAAGTATTGATTTGTCTGTTTCCTAGCTGCGCGAAACACACAGGAACACTTTAAAGGGGGCTGTAACGATTGGCACTCTCCACACGCTGAGACCAGGAGGGATTAGCCTCTTAAAAGTGCAAGATTGAGGGAGGACAAACGAAAAGAGGCGAGGGAGGCCCTTCATCATGTCGAGGAAGAAGGGAAGAGGAGAACGAAAGAAAGACAGTATGAGACGCTGAGGGAGAAAAAGAGAGAGCAAGGAAGGGATGGATGGATGGATGGATGGATAAAGAGCAAGAGAGGCAGAGACACTGAGGGAGAGAGAGAGAGAGGGACACAGAGAATCCTCCAGGTTTTAAGCCGTGTCTTTAAGATAGAAGAAAGGAAAAAGAGGAGAAAGAGCCTTCAACATGCTGTGGTGGAAGAGGAGGAGAGGGAGAGAGAGCAAGAGATGGATGGATGTAGAGAAAGAGAGGTAAAGATGCTGAGGGAGAGAGAGAGAGCGAGGGACACAGAGAAGGAGAGAGCGAGAGAAGCCTAGTGTAACTGTGTGGACCCTTGGGGTCAGGTTAGGAGAGGTGTGGTGAGTCATGTCAAGCCTAAACCAGGTTTGTGACCAGTGGTCTAGCAAGACTGACAAAACGACAACTGTCAAACACACACTAACACACACTAACACACACACAGCACCCTTCTCTCGAACACTTGCTTTTTCCACTGCGGGCAACATGACATGTTCAAAGTATCTGATATGAAAGCATCTTTTGTTTAGCCAGCATACTGACAAGGCAAGTTTATGTACATAGCACAACTCATGCACATAGCTTATTCTGGTATTTGGTAACTGCTTTACAATTAAAAAAAAGGTGAAGTGAATGAAATAAGTTAAAAGGACATTGAAAACTAAAAACAGGACAGTGCATTGAG
>NC_137910.1:15616035-15626035 GCF_963457725.1 Sprattus sprattus | reverse complement strand
GTAATACTTCTTGGGGAGGGGCCATCAGCGGCTCTGGCAGCACAATATGTGTTAAAGTGTGACAGCGTGAGGGTATCAATATGTTAACTCACATCTATGTTCAGCTCACACACTTGCCTCCACACACTCACCCGCGGAAACCCACTCGGTATGCACACATACTCACACGCACACACACACACACACACACACACACACGCACACACACACACACATGGGGTCGCTCTGTCTGTATGTTTGTATGTTGTGATATCTTTTTGAATTGCATGTATGTTTTGTTGTGAGCTTTGGCAATGATGTCTGGGTGACATTCATGCTAATAAAGCAATCTTGAACTCGAACTTGAACTTGAGTGTAGCACAGAGAGAGAGAGAGAGAGAGCGAGAGAGAGAGAGAGATAGAGATAGAAAGAGTGTAGCACACACACACACACACAGAGAGAGAGAGAGATAGAAAGAGTGTAGCACACACACACACACACACAGAGAGAGAGAGATAGAAAGAGTGTAGCACACACACACACACACACACAGAGAGAGAGAGAGAGAGAGAGAGAGAGAGAGAGAGAGAGAGAGAGAGAGAGAGATAGAGATAGAAAGAGTGTAGCACACACACACACACACAGAGAGAGAGAGAGAGAGAGAGAAGCAGCCTCACACACGCAGACCCAGGCATGCTGCCTCGTTTGTGAGGGCATGACCCCATGGCTTTTATGACCGGGGCAGGACTGCTGGGTGTGACATTCCAACACCACTCTGGAATTTAGACCGCAGGGTGAACAGTAGAGTCATGACACGGGAGCACGAGCCCCGAAGTACTCAAACATGTGTGTGTATGTGTGTGTGTGTGTGTGTGTGTGTGTGTGTGTGTGTATGTGTGTGTGTGTGTGTGTCTGTCTGTATATGTAGATGTCTTATACAGAGAGAGAGCTTCATGTGGTCAGCTGCGTGTCAGATTGAAGATAAGAGCAGTGTTCTGCTCCAGACCAAAATCTCAGAATGAATTTGTGAATACGCAAGATCACAAGACAGTTGCTACAGTTGAATTCAGACTGGCAATTTTGAACACACATACACACACACGCGCGAGAGAGGGGGAGAGACAGAGAGATAATGGAAGAGTGACAGAGAGAGAGGGGGAGAGAGACAGCGAGAGAGAGAGAGGGGAAGAGAGACAGAGAGAGAGAGAGAGGGGAAGAGAGACAGAGAGAGAGGGGGGGGGAGAGAGACAGAAAGAGAGAGAGAGGGTAAAAGAGAGAGAGAGAGAGACAGGGGAAGAGAAACAGAGAGAGAAAGAGGGGAAGAGAGACAGAGAGATAGAGGGGCAGAGAGACAGAAAGAGAGAGAGAGGGGAAGAGAGACAGAGAGAGAGGGGAAGGGGGAGAAAAAAATCAAGGGTGGAAAGAGGAAGAGAGAGTTAGAGAAAAAAAGAGAGAGAGGGTAAGGAAGAGAGAGAGGAGGGGAATAAAAACATGACAATATTTTTGTTGTGCCATTCAGCCACCCAGCAGGGAAGTAATTAAAAACCTTCAGGGCCTTCAGTTAGCAACGCTAAAAGACACACACACACACACACACACACACACACACACACACACACACACGTACACATGATGAGACCACAGAGCAATGTAAGGAATGTAAAAAAAGGTAATGGCCACCGCTCAGCAGAATGGGACATCAGCCTAGATGGATTGACACACACACACACACACACACACACACACACACACACACACACACACACACACACACACACACACACACACACACACACACACACACACACACATACACGTACAGTTACACACACACACACACACACACACACACATTTAAACATTATAACCGACAGGTAAACATAATTATACACAAAGCTGCACACTCTTCCACACACACTCACTTGTATATGGTGCACACATATGTAAACACACATACACACATAGTCATACCCTCAGGCACACATACATACTCGCATATACGGTACACATTTAAACATATTTACAATACACACCTAATAACACATTCATGCTAACACATAAATGTTTTAACATAATAACACACACTGTTCCTCGCTCCTGCACACACAAACACATCAACGGTATGTCCATACTCATTTTAACAGTTACAGAAATAGTCACACCCCAGCTCACAGAAACACACCTTTATACATCCCTCTACACACACCTTTACACATCCACACATACGCCTTTATACATCCACAAACACACACATACACCTTTATACATCCCTCTACACACTCTGCTGGGTGAGAAAAAAAGCCGAGTTGGAGATAGTTACAAACTCATACATGTATAGTCATATCCACACACACACACACACACACACACACACACACACACACACACACACACACATCATCTGCATTGAGAAGAAGAAGACGCTGCACACACACACACATCCACATTGAGAAGACGTTGCACACACACACACACACATTATCTGCATTGAGAAGACGCTGCACACATACACACACACACATCCGCATTAAGAAGACGCAGCACAAACACACACACACACACACACATATTCTGGAACCAGCGGATCCTTGGGCTAGTGTGTTACTAGTGGGGATCGTGGGGATCCTTGAGGTAGTGCGCTACTAGGGGGGATCCTTGAGGTAGTGCGTAACTAGGGGGGATCCTTGAGCTAGTGCGTTACTAGGGGGATCCTTGAGGTAGTGCGTAACTAGGGGGGATCCTTGAGGTAGTGCATTACTAGTGGGGATCCTTGAGGTAGTGCGCTATTAGGGGGGATCCTTGAGGTAGTGCGTTACTAGGGGGGATCCTTGAGCTAGTGCGTTACTAGGGGGATCCTTGAGGTAGTGCGTTACTAGGGGGGATCCTTGAGGTAGTGCGTAACTAGGGGGGATCCTTGAGCTAGTGCGTTACTAGGGGGATCCTTGAGGTAGTGCGTTACTAGTGGGGATCCTTGAGGTAGTGTGTTACTAGTGGGGATCCTTGAGGTAGTGTGTTACTAGTGGGGATCCTTGAGGTAGTGTGTTACTAGTGGGTATCCTTGAGGTAGTGTGTTATAAGTGGCTTCTCAGACTCTCAGATGTCCAAGGAGATTCTTGACCAATCTGGATGGGTAAATGTTTATGCATACGAGGAAAAGTGGTATCAGCTGAGCACTGGTGGAACCTCTTCACACACACACACATTTAAAGAACAGGTATAGTTACAGAGTGACACACATATCCATATGAACAAACGTGTGCTGGCGGATTCTCGCTCTCTGGGGGGGGGGGGGGGGGGGTGGACCACAGAGGCACCTCTTCAACCTATATAGTTCTGACACAACAAAGCCATTAGTGCTAATTAAAATGCCTGAACAGCTCAGCTCCGCGCTGCCCAATTAACACTTGCAGTGGAGGCGGCCAGTCGGCCTCAAAGGCTCAACTCATATCCACTGAAGAGGCCTCAGCATCGAACAGCAGAGCTTTGGTGAGGAGAGAGTGTGTGTGAGTGTGTGTGGCAGGAAGAAGGGTTGATGTTGGAGCGATTGTGCCGGAGCAGAAAGGATTGTGTGAAGGCTCCGTCATTAAGGTGTGCTGACCTGAAGAGGCACTTAATTAGCGACATTAGCGGCTAACTAAGCCACATAAGAGAGCTTGACTCAATGGTAGAGCGACCTAAAGGTGGAGACAGCACCCCCTGAGGTTAGGTGGTGTAATGGGATACACCCTTACACCCTGGCATCCGTTCCAGGGTCTGTGTGAAGTTTGTTTCCGAAAGTACTTGGCAGAAAAGTGAGTTACAATATTGTGCAGTGGTTTGCTGGCTACTGTCATTCAGTGTTTCCAAGATATGTGTTTAAATATGAGAGCTTTCTTACAGTCCAGCTCATTACAAAATGTCTTTTATGCATACAGACACACACACACACACACACATGCATGAACACACATACATGCATTCTGTTGGAAAGGTGCTGTGTCTGACATCATCCAGGTACAGGTTCTGTAAGGAAATCACCCGTGTAAAACACAACGAAACTGCTGTCAGAATATGTGAGGCAGCCACCATGTTGATATACCTCTCCAGTCGGTCTGAAATCAGCTGTCACAGTGTAGAGAGGCGTGAGAGAGCTGGGGAATGGGTCTCACACTGAAGCCAACATTCTCCCAGCTCACACCGTGAGCATCCCTCTCCAGTCCAGTTTGATAATCCTGAAGAGGACACACCCTGTGGAGGTTCCAGAGCACCACGTGCTGCAGAGTTCTGCTGATGGGCACCACGGAAGGTACCGGAACAGTTCTGCCTCCTCACGCTCCCGTCTCCACTGATTAACCACCATCTGCTACCCATCTGAGCAGCGGACAAGGGCATAGGGACCTTGCAGAGTCTGTATGTGTGTGTGTGTGTGTGTGTGAGTCCGTGTTTGCGTGCACATCTGTGTGTGAGTCTGAGTGTGTGTTTGTGTGTGAGCCTGTGAGTCTGTGTTCATGTCCGTGGTCATATCTGTGTGTCACTTTATGTGTGTGAGTGTGGTTGTGTGTGTGTGTGCTTGCATGTGTGTACATCTGTTTATGTGTGTATGAGGGGGAAGTGTTTGGAGGTTTGTTGTGTATGATTGTGTGAGTGAGAATGGGGGTTCACACACACACACACACACACACACACACACACACACACACACCTGCCTGACTTGCCGATTGGTTCATATCTTCTCTTCTCCTGCCTGACTTTCTGATTGGTTCATATCTTCCCCCCTCCTGCCTGACGTTCTGATTGTTTCATATCATCTTGTCTCCTGCCTGACTGTCTGATTGGTTCATATCTTCTCCTCTCCTGCCTGACTTGCTGATTGGTTCATACCTTCTCCTCTCCTCCACACACCCTTCTTCTCCCCTGCCTTCCTCTCTTCTCTACTTTCTTGTCGCCTTTCTTCTCCTCCATCCAGTGCTGAGCAAGAAAGACAGAAAGAGGGAGAACAGAGGAAAGAGAAAGAGAGAGAGAACAGAGGAGAGAAGTAGAGTAAGATATTAAACACTATTAAACCATTAACCAACACTGTCACACAATTACACCACTAAATATTACATAATATACATACACTATTACATCTGACACGGTTTACACCGTAACATTAATAAAATAAAATGCTCAGCTCCTCCCTCTCACACTTTATAAACACACCAGCTTTCCCACACCCCAATCCCTGAAGAAAGTTTTTGATAATCATTTTCTATTTTCATGTGACCACCATTCCCTTAAAACTTCACAGCCTCAACCGAACCACCCCCAGTAAACTGTTCTTTCCAAACCAGTCCCTCAGGCACTCAAAAAGCCCCCTCGGCCTATCATAGTACAAAACTAATGATCCACCGTCTTATCCACCCCACAGAAGGGACAGCCCCTCCCCACTGCTGGATTCAGGTGAGTAACGTGTCTGTTTGTAGCTATAGCCAGTGTAAATCCATCGTACGTTTCTCAATTGGAGGTTTAGACAAAGACCTCCAACAACCTCTAAGCAAGGATTCTGAACCAAACACTTCTGACCACTTCCATGCCTTTACCCCTCTCCATGCCTTTACCCCTCACATTCTATTGAGACCCTTTTTATAGAAGTCCAGAGCGGCCTTCATACTGACAAATGAAAGGACACTTTACCATCCCCATGTTCCTTTTGTGAGAGCGAGAGGGAGGAGAGAGGGAGAACAGAAGAGAGAGAAAGGAGGAAGAGAGGGGGAACAGAGGAGAGAGAGGGAGAACAGAGGAGTGAGAGAGGAGAGAGAGAGGGAGAACAGAGGAGAGAGAGATGAGGATTAGAGGGAGAACAAAGGAGAGAGAGGGATAGAGGAGGTGAAGAGAGAGAAGGTGGAGAAAAGGTGGAGAGAGGAGAGAGAGGGAGAGAGAATGGAGAGAGGAGGAAGAAGGGAGAAGAGAGGAGAGAGAGAGGGGAGAGAAAAGGGAGATGGAGAGACAGAAGGTGGAGAGAGGTGGAGAGAGAAGGTGGATAGAGGGGGAGAGAGGGGGGAGTAACCGTGGCCTTAGGCAGGTGTTACTTGGTAATTAATAGCTCCAGAATAACAGGACTGTCATTTAGTGCCAGCTGTGATTAGTGCAAACCCATTTAATGTCTTACTTAATGAGCTCTCTCTCTTTCACACACTCACACACACACACACACACACACACACACACACACACAAACACACGTGTCGTGCCGGGAGTGATCCTCACCTATGTAAATGCCTTAAGAACGGTGTGTTGGTGGTGAGTATTGTCCAGAACATCTATTAGCATATCCTAATTAGCCTGTGTACGTCTCTGTGTCATTACTTCGGTAGGAATGTAGCCGTTTGTGTCTGAGCTCTGAACACAAGGGAACACTGATCATCCGTGTGTGTTTCTGTTTCATGGGCATTGGGTGTGAGGGGGGGAGTAATTGTGTCATGACACTCGGTGTACTGTCGCTACAGGTGACAGGGCCGCGCAAGACTCCGGGGGGGGGGGGGGGGAAAGTAGGCTGAAGGTTGCCGCTGACGACGTCTGCCACTGCAGCTGCCCTTCCACCAAGTGTCATGGACGACTCGGACTATTCCAGGAAATGCTACTTAATCATGGACGCCTGACACGCCTCTCCAGTGCCTACGCACGGGCACAGCTCACTCCTCTGAAGTGGTATTGGTTCATGAGTGTGTGGGTGTTGTTCTGCTGGGATGTTTGAAGTTACATTGGTTCATGACACTGTGTGTTGTGCTGGGATGGTTGAAGTTCCATTGGTCCATCAGTGTGTGTGTTCTGCTGGGATAGTTATAGAATCAGAGGGTGATATCTCGTCATTCCTGCAACATGTTTTTGCGTAAACAAGGGAACAGGGGAAAGTTAAATCACTTGTGTCTCTTTGGTTGGTGAAGATAGGTTTATGACAACAAAGAGATCTATACGTCAAAGTGTCATGAATGAGTTACGTGTGCATTACATAATAACACCGGAGTTATAGTGCATTTCTTATTTATTGCATGTTTTCTTCATCATATTATTGTTATTTTGGAGCTATTTTGGAGCTGTTACATCTCGAGGACTCTGAGGCAAGCACACAAATACAAACACAGAGAAGACACAGCCACACACACACACACACACACACACACACACACACACACACACACACACACACACACACAACAGGACCAAGGGCAGAGTAAGAATGCAGCCCTATATCTGCTACTGTCGACAACAAACCTCCCTCAGTACATTCTATGGTCCTCTTTGGAAACACTTTGAATTGCAACTCTTGTACGAAATGTGCTATATAAATAAAGTCTTACTTACTTACTCTGGGACTTGTGTGTGTGTGTGTGTGTGTGGGGGGGGGGGGGTCCATTTAATGGGTGACGGTTGACATGCTGTGTTGTATTTGAGATCATTGAGGTTGACAGCACCTATACTTAGAGGTTTGTGAGCATGTGCTTGCCGCTGTCACTGACTGAATTAATCTACATCTACTGTGCTATGAGTGATGTTTAGGGGATGTGTGTGTGTGTGTGTGTCCTGCAGTGTTAGGAAAGTTCACTTTCTACATGAACTAGTTCAGTTCATAGTTCACACATTTTAAAATGAACTAGTTCAGTTCATGGTTCATAATTCAAAAATTTGAACTAAGTTCACAACTCCAAAAAACGAACTAGTTCAGTTCTTTTTTTCAATATGTTGCGAGCTAAAAACAAAATCTAAATCTCTATATGTCTGCAATACCGCTTTCGGCCTCTATGCAACTTTGTCGCTCTCACACTTGCCAGGCATTGACAGTAAACTAAAGCACACGCAGCGATTTGAAACAGTTAAATGACTGTTAAATGTGTGTTTTTCGCCTGGAAGTCTCTAGAAATCTGGCACCTTATTGAACGAAATTAAAAAGAGTGAACGTGCCGTTCACAGACACCAGAATGAACGCGCTCACAGTATCGTTCATCAGGCAATAATACAGAATGTTCAGTTCACGTTCACCAAAATTATGAACGAGTTCATGAACTTTCGTTCAATGAACGCGTTCAGGTACAACACTGGTGTCCTGCTCTCTCACTGTGTGTGTGTGTGTGTGTGTGTGTGTTTGTGGGGGGGGGGGCAGAGAAGGAGAAGACCAAGTGTTCATGTGCTCATGTGTATTGTGTGTAGTAAAACCCTTACACATGTTAACAATTGTGGAAGAGACACTGAAACACACATAAACACACAACAACACAGCTGCCCTTGCTTGTCATCTGCCCTCGCTGGTCACCTGCTCAAGCTGGACAAACTCACTAAAATGCAACCAGTGTGAAAGGAAGCAAGCAGAATGTATGTTGCTCAGGCATCCAAGACTCTTTCAGTTGTAATACTCTGATCTGAAGGTCTTAGGGTCCTTGTTCAGGTGTGTGTGTGTGTGCGTGTGTGCGTGTGTGCGTGTGTGTGTGTGTGGTGAATGTGTGTGTGTCTGCAGTGACTGTGTGTCTCTCTGTGTGTGTGTGTGTAATTGTGTGTGTGCCTATGGCATTCACCTTCAACGCATCCAGCGCTCCAGTCCCGTATGCACGGCCAGTCGCCATGACAGCGGAGGTGACATTGGGTTAATTAGCGGAGACGGAGAGACAGAATGTGTGTTTCGGTCAAAGTCCACCAGCACCACTACGCCTTTGTGGGTGTGTTTCTTTCTGTGTTCCCATCAGAGTGCATCCACGGCACATTACCGTGACATTGTGTCCCTGTGTTACACCTGAAGGGTCTGTGGATAAACATCATTGGAAATGGACTGTAAGTGTTGTCATTGTATTCTTTTATTCTCACGTCTTTTTTACAGGCATTTTACAGAGATAATGTTCCTGCTTTTTCAGGTCGATTTAACCAGGGAGTCTCAGCTGAACCAGCCATAGAACTGATGCACACAGACCCCAACTAACTTACAAATGGTGTGTGTGTGTGTGTGTGTGTGTGTGTGTGTGTGTGTGTGTGTGTGTGTGTGTGTGTGTTTTTGTGCCTGCTCCTTTCCTGGTCTTTGTGCAGAAGAGAGGAGGGGAGGGAGGAGGGGAGAGAGAAAGGAGGGGAGAATCGACAAAGCTCGTCTGACTCAGCCACTTCGCTCTTGTTGCTCTCGCTCTCAGACATGACACTGTGAGGACGGCCTTCATTATTAAGGCCTTACGGTGAGTCCTGTTAACAGCGCGCTGTGAGGCCATTTCATTGAGTCCTATAGACAGCATTGAACAGCAAGGCTTAAGGCTTCTCTGTGAGCTGGGCTAATCAATATGTCAATCAATATCTGAGTCTATTACGGTTGCTCTGTTTGCCAGGAGGGGTGACTACACCTCCGAGGCCATCAGCCTCTATTATCCTGTCTGATTATTCCATATCCTCCTACTGCTTAGCACCTCAGGCCCACAGCAGGATATACACACTCTCACACACACTCACTGTATCCAACACACACACTCACTGTGTCCCCAGTCCTCTCTCTCTCACACTCTCACTTTGTCCCCAGTCCTCTCTCTTACACATTCTCACTGTCCCCAATCCTCTCACACACACTCACTGTGTCCCCAGTCCTCTTACGCACACTTACTGTGTCCCCAGTCCTCTCACACACACACTCACTGTGTCCTGAGTGCTCTCTCTCACACACTCACTTTGTCCCAAGTCCTCTCACACACTCACTGAGTCCAGCACACACACACACACACACACACACACACACACACACACACACATACAAAAGGTGATGCCCTCCATCATTGGAGGTGGCACTCTTGTTGTTCACTGTTTAAAACATTTTCTCATGAGTAATGCCACAGTCCTAAAAGAACAGTTTGAACCAATTAAACAACATCTCTGGAGGATGATATCTAAGCCGGAATACCAGACCACACCAGACCCTACCGACCACACCAGATCAAACCACATCATACCAGACCATAACACACCACACCAGATCATACCGGACCACACCGGATCATACCAAACCATACCAGACCATATCACACCCCACCAGATCGTATT
>NC_137910.1:15611035-15613535 GCF_963457725.1 Sprattus sprattus | reverse complement strand
AATAAATCACGTAAGGGATAATGTATTGTCCGGCGGTCATTATCTAAAAATAAATCCCGACGGGACGGACAACACCCCGACGCACAGAAGAGATTTATTTTGTTATACGGTTACCTACCAAGACATCCCCCAAAATACCACTTTTTAATGATTTTGTTGCCGTTTTGTTATTTCCACTAAGAAAAAATTGTTCTTCACCTGTTTACCTGTTTACGTTAATTGCTGTGAAATTAGCTAGCCTATGCGTGCATCGAACGTGCACTGTGCACTGAATTCGGGGGCGGGGATAGTAACGCCATCTCCAGTCAGAGTATTTAAACTGTGTTTCCATTGTAAGGACATTTATTAGCTTATGATCTGTCTGAGAGTGGGCTGTCAATTATAAAACAATTGGGTTCTAGCGCGTAATTTAGCTGTTTCTGATTGGACGAGAGACGTTCCATGCTATAGGTTATTCGTCAACATACCTACAGTTACGGGGCTTTTCACAGCTAAAAATAAATCACTCCGCGATTAAACATTTGCATTGATGATAACCGTTAATTCAAAGTTTTTAAAATTCCAAACCAAGACGTTGACAATGGAACTATTTTTTGTTGCGGAGGAACAATGGCGAAATAAACAATTTTTAATCAATAACTTCGTGTTGAAATGTTAATTTGTTGACGGTAGAATTGTTTTATAAAAGCAATATAGCACTCGTGGGAGTGCGGCCGAGTGGAATAGGCAACGACACCCGTGGGATTATCCCTTACCTACGCCACTCCCACTCGTGCTATATTGCTTAATTATTTCTATTTTGATGGGAAATAAGCAGGTGAAACAATGACATTCTCATGATGTGCTATACACAGAAACATCCTTTGGATTTCTTCTATAATAGGCCGAACGACGCCCCTGGTGGATTGCATCGCTAAGTGTGAAGTTACTACTGGATTGCATCGCTAAGTGTGAAGTTACTACTGGTCCTGACCACACGTAGAATTCTTCTCAACGAAAGATAAACTTAAGCTAAGTGCCGCGTCGGGAAACCGCTCTGCAACGTAGGATCCCTCTTACGACCGATTTCAAGTCCTTTTTAGGCTAAGTGCGCGTTCGGGAAACGAGGCCCAGACTACTTGAGGAATGATATGAAATATGTAAATTAGAAGCCCAAACCCCGATGCCAACGACAGCGATCAATATCTTTTCGCAGCTGTGAATATCAAGAAATTACGGACCTGTGAATGTTTGGGTGGCCCATCCAAATCAACAGAACTTTTTGGAACATTCTGAAGAGCTGTATAATACATTAAGGATAACAGACTTCTTCCTGTGGCGGGAATTGGTTTATGTCGTAGCTGTGACAACGTGATATTCAATGGTAAGACTTGTTTGTTGTGCTTCCTCTGATGTGGCATATAATTTGAGTTTTATTTAGGGCTAGCAGATATGGAGGACTAAACATGACATAAGTATAAATAAATAAATACGTAAATAAATGCATAAATAAATAAATAAATACGTAAATAAATGCATAAATAAATAAATAAATGCTGAAATAAATGAATAAATAAATAAATGCATGAATAAATGTATAAATGCTTTATATTTATTTTTACATTTCTACATTTCTACATTTATTTATTTCTACATTTCTACATTTATTTATTTCTGTATTTCTGTGTCCATATGTAAATGAGGTAGGAGGTCCTAACCTCAGTCAACAGCATGATTGGTTACAGGAGTGTGCTCGATTCGGGTCTACTAGTTCTGCCTTACTGACGGAGCAGATTCGTGTGCAGGGGTCGGCAATAGGCAGACCGAGACACAAGAATCGGTTTTAACAACTGATGTTTGGGTGACTTTTATAAACCCGTTAAATACATTAAATTAACCATAACTTTATGTTTTTGTTCAAACGTTATAGTGCCAGTAGCCAATCAGATGATAGCCTACTACGGGCTCGCTTTTAAAGGACTTCTTCCGCACAAAGCGAGCTGTGGGACTGGTGCACGCACAAGCTGCAGACAAATTGACTGAAGAGAAGTGTGCGTGTGAGTTGAGAGGGAAAGCAAAGCTAGATTCATTGCAGTTCGCAGTTGAAGAGAAACATGACATGCTCTAAGAAGAGAAAGGAAGACAGCGAGAACCGAGCTTTCAAGGAGGAGTGGACAGACGTGTAGGCTACATGTTCATTCTGCCTGCGCGCAGCTGTAAGCCTGTGTGCCTGATATGCTCTGAGACGGTGGTACTCGTCAAAATCAGCAACGTGAAACGCCACTACGATATGAAGCACAAAGAATTTGATCAAAGTAACCCTCTCAAATCCGAACTGCGAGCACAGAAAATACATGATCTTAAAGCCCAGTATGCCCGATCTTCCATCATCCTGACTAATTCATTCACTGCCCAACACCGAGCAAATGAGTGCTGTAGCTGAAACTTTGCTAGGTTATATGCTGGACACTATGTTTAATGTTAATATGGAAAAACACAATAAACACTGTTGAAATATTAT
>NC_137910.1:15591035-15606035 GCF_963457725.1 Sprattus sprattus | reverse complement strand
CTGCTGCCGTCAGATCCTGGGTCGAGGCCACGAGAACGTGTGTTACCTTCCAGCTTGGATGTCCCACGTCTCCGGACGTCATTATAGCGTTTTCGGCACCGTTTTCGGGTGCCCCGTATAGCAGAAACAATCACGGTTATATCTTCCCATGCTTGCTTGACTTTGCTAACTTTTGGAGGGTTTCTCGCATCCCCATATATATCTATCTCCCGGCTTTTTACAAAGCAATACAATAAATCAAATGTCACGCAGCTTCAATTAACCTGAATCATTTGGGTCAATGTGTACGCTAGATGTATGCCTATTTTTAAAATATCTTGGATATGGATATCACAATGATTTCCTCATGTGGTAAATACTTTATTTCCCTTGTAATTATATGGCTTGCCAAAAAATTGGTGTAAATCTCACGTCGGTCTCCTCGGCTGTGAACTTTTCCGGTCTTCCACCAGGTAATTCCGCCATCAAAATAACAAGCCTCTATGGACTATGCGCTCCTCGCTCTTAAAGGGAATGTGAGATGACACTCGGATTGGTTTATTGCATATTACGCCCAAACCACACCTATGGCTGAGTAACCTCCTTTGGACCAACCCTTTTGACACTTGCGCTGGACGCAAGTGTGTTTTTTCCGCCGTTAAAATAGCAACTGCGCCATAGAGCTGCCCACACAGCTACTTGCGTTTGGCGCCGTCCTACTTGCGTTTCTGATCGGCAAGATAGGGCCCATAAACTCACTCACTCACACGCAGTCATGCACACAAACGCGTACACTTTCTCTCTCTCTCTCTCTCTCACACACACACTCTTTGGGCTATCCCTGAGTTCCAGGAAGGTAAAGAGTGTTGACAGAGATGCCGAGATGCCACGCTGTGCAGATAAGCAGTAGGATGAACAGCGAGCAGCAAAGTGTGTGTGTCTGCGTGTGTGTGTGTGTGTGTGTGTGTGTGTGTGTTTATTCTTTGTGCTCCAATGCACCTATGCTCCTGGCTTTGTGGTTTCAGATTGGTCTTGGTTTTTTATACATCTCATACAGAGAGAGCGATAGAGAGAGCAACATACACACACACACACACACACACACTCGATCACTTGGGTGGCTGATGGCTGATGGTTGAGGATAACTCCCAGCATGCGTCGCTGTCACACACACACACACACACACACACACACACACACACACACACACACACACACACACACACACACACACACACACTCACGCACACACACACTCACACACACACAGCCCAACTCTGGTGTTGGGTGAACAAGCGCTCAGGGGAGTGTGAATAGAGAGTCTGCAGCAATGCAAACAAAAGGACGGCTCACACCACTGCCAGAGCAGGAACTGGCACACATACACACACACACACACGCACGCACACACACACAAACACACACACACACACACACACACACACACACACACACACACACAGACACACACACACACACACACACACACAGATATCTCTCTGTCTCTCTCTTTCATTCTCTCATAGATACACACACACACACACACACACACACACACACATACAGACAGACAGACATCTCTCTCTCTCTCTCTCACTCTCACTGTCTTCACATTCTGCATTTCTGTAAACCAATCACTGATTTAACTTCAACTTATCTTTAAATTAATTTCACACTAAACTGAGTTAAAGAAGGAATTCCCTACTGATGCTGATTCATGTAAAGTTACTTTTGATTGCTGCATACATAGTTTGTAATGTATTAGTTATGAATGATGTAGGTTTTTAGATTATACATTAAGTTATGGATTATACATTACTGTTACTACATGTAACAGTGTGAGCATGTAACAGTGTGGGCACTGTTTAAGTAACAGTAACAGTAACAGTGTGGACTATGTTGAAGTAACAGTAACAGCGTGGACTGTGTTGAACTAACAGTAACAGTAACAGTGTGGACTGTGTTGAACTAACAGTAACATTAACAGTGTGGACTATGTTGAACTAACAGTAACAGTAACAGTGTGGACTGTGTTGAAGTAACGGTAACAGCAACAGTGTGGACTGTGTTGAAGTAACAGTAACAGTGTGGACTGTGTTGAAGTAAACAGTAACAGCAACAGTGTGGACTGTGTTAAAGTAAACGGTAACAGTAACAGTTTGGACTGTGTTGAAGTAACGTAACGGTAACGGTAATAGTGTGGACTGTGTTCTCAGAGCCCAGAGTCATATTTACTTTACTTGTGTATTTAGGAGCAACACAACTTCTACTTTCTGTTGGGTTGACTGTTTGTTTGTTACTATTCACTCTTTCTGCTGAGACTCTGCTGACAACAGAATGTACACATCGCATGACAGGCAGGTGGTCAGCAGCAGAATCACTCTTATGTGTTTATCACCATGTATTATCTTTATTTCTCACAGAATCACACTCTTGTGTTTATCAGCAGGTATTATCTTTATTTCTCACAGAATCACTCTCATGTGTTTATCACCAGCTTGTATCTTTATTTCTCACAGAATCCCTCTCATGTGTTTATCAGCAGGTATTATCTTTATTTCTCACAGAATCACTCTCATGTGTTTATCAGCAGGTATTATCTTTATTTCTCACAGAATCAATCTCATGTGTTTATCAAAAGGTATTATCTTTATTTCTCACACTGGGTATTGGTCTGTTGATCACTTTGAAAACTTTATTAATGTATTTGGTATCTATTGAGTAATTGTTAGTTTTGTCCCTTATCCTGAGGGTTGTTTGTGTTGTCTTGCAAAAAAAACGACAGTTCTTGAAAGAACTTGTACAGACAGAGACAAAAGAGACAAGTACAATACTGGGTCCCTGGAAGAAGCTCAATCAAAGTATCTTTGAAGGTTCTAGTTTCCTTGAAGATTCTAGTACTGGAACATTTTATAGTCAGATGCAAATTACAGAGAGAAGCACAATTTCTTTGTGTTATTCCGGACAACTTAAAAAGACACGTTTTTTCAGTGTGTCCCTACTAAGGAACCCTTAATGGTTCCACTTAGAACTTTTCTGACACATCTGTATTGCTGATGGTCTGGTAAACTCTTTGCAGAATGTTCTTTGAATGGAGTTCTGGATGAACATTCCATGAATGCGTCTCACAGACACCTTTTTATCAAATGCTTCTTTGTGTACGTTTCTTTCAGTATGGATGTTGCCTGCATATCAAACCCATAATGACCTTGGTAATGTTAGCCCCCTGCTTTACCAGTTGAGCTGGAGAGACACAAAAGATGACACCCTGTTTCCTGATGCTGAGCAGGGGCTCCACTAGAGAGAGGTGAACGTCGGGGAAGGGTCTGTGCCAGCATTCCCGAGCGACTGATAGTTCGAGTTACGGCCCAAAGACCTGCTCTGGTGTTGGCACCGTCCGTGGTTCCTGCTGGCGTGGCCGTGTTGCCGTAGTGAGAGGAGAGTCGGTGGGGATGTCTCCGTTTGGGAAGTTAGCTAATCGCCTTTGTGTCCTCCGTGCTTTGTTCCGCAACCCCCCCACAGCACAAAGAGGGGCTCTGTTCGCCTCTTGCACCCTCCCCAAAAAACACCCAACTCCCAACAATCAAACTCTCTGTTCCCCACAGCTTTAGACTTACTGTCAACCATGAATGCACACAATGTCTAATGTCTTATTTCACACACATATACACATACACACAAACACGGACACACACACGGACACACCCACACATACACGTACACATACATACACACATATACACAAATACACACATGCATGCATGCTGCATGTTCACACACCCACACACACACACACACACACACACACACACATACACACATACATGGACAGACACACTTGGCTTTAAAGGCAACATAGCTTAGCATAGCTTCAGAGCTACAAAACTGAAAAAAGACAAGAATGAAAAGATTCTCACTGCCAAATAAGTTGGGTACACACAGATCTGTGCTGGGAAATTTTAAAAGCAAGTATGTGACAAAATACTGTTTTATTCATCGCTTCCACACTACAACTGGGCCTATTAACTAAACACCCCAAACCATGACGCCATCGACCAAAAGATAGACCCATTTAAAAAAACTATGAACACTATATCCCCCTGTTTTCACACATGATTCAAGTTTGTTGAAGTTTTTTGTGCAAAACTCTACACACAAATCCCTTCATATATCTCCTAGGGACTATACCCTAACCCTAACCCTATTATTACACAAGTCATCACAGCTCCCCCCCCCACACACACACACATACACACTCACAAAAAAAGTCTATCCATATGAATGGTTGTATTTGTCTGTAGACACAAACATTAGAGTATCAGAAAACATGTGTGAGCGCTTGTAAAAAAAACTGTTAACAAAGCTCCATCTCGTTGCTAAATGGTACCAAGGTCTAATTTCTGTACTACGGAAAGAAATATCCTGCTCTGATAAAGAATCCTATTGCTAGGATTGGTCAGAATGAAGGAAGGAAGTTGAAAGTTCAACACAAATCAATGTTCTGCTCACGCATCACTAAGGTAACGGCAGCGGTGTCAACAATTCCGCTGATGACCATAACGAATAAAAGAAAATCCACGGTCTTCCTCCTACTAGCACTGTTGAGAAAAATCCCCACATCACACACCAATCAGAACCTCAGGATAGACAGATACAAGGGCCATGGGTCTGTTCACTTGTTTTGGAACAACAGATCCACAAAGACCTTTCTTTATGTACAAACTGTTATTGTTTTTACTGCCTCATATTGGTCAATACATGGAAGCAATTTTTACTGTATTCTACGTTCTGCAAAAGAAATACAAAAGTGTTGTGGAACCATATAAATCTCGATTAAGGATACTTAAGGAAGCCTTCAGTTCCCCCAAAGGTTCCTAATGAGGGAACTTTGGGGTACCAGAACCACTCCAGCAGACTTTGCTAATTGGCACCTCTTCAGTCAGGAAGTAATTAGTAACCTCAGGAGGTGTAATGACGGGTAGGAATGACATCTCACATCCTCTTTGCCCCTCGTGAAGTGGCTTCAGACAGGCGCGTTGCAGTCTCCCCTCTGCTCGTTGCCGTGGCGCTGATTGCATCATGTTGTCGCCAAATCTGGGTCTGAACAGTCAGTCCTGCCTCACTTCCTCCTGCGGCGGCGGGCCAAGTCCATTTTGAGCAGAACTGGGTCGGGTGGAACAATCAGGGCTGTGTGTGTTTGCATGGCTGCCAATCATGCCACTCTTTGCTTATGCAATCCCTTCATTTGAAGGCCAAAATGAATGATGTATGCTGGGATTCGTAGTCCTATCTTAATACGAGGGCCCTATCCATTGAATGTGATGTAATACTAATCTAATAGAAATGAAAAAAGACCAAGACGAAAACATTTAGCCTTGCCTTAGGATATACGTATGCTTGTGTCTGTGTGTGTGTGTAGATGTGTGTTTGTGCACATGTGTCTGTGTGCAGATGTAAGTTTGTGCGCCTGTGTGTGTGTAGATATGTGTTTGTTGCTGGTTTGTAGATATGTGTGTGTGTGTGTGTGTGTGTGTGTGTGTGTTTGTGTGTGTGTGTGTGTGTATGTGTCTCTCTGTTCTGATCGCTAGCTGCCAGCATGCTCAGAGTTGGCAGCAGCCTTAGGCTGACGTTAAATTGCTTTGGTTGGCTATTTGTTAGTGTGTTCAGTCCTCTTGTCCTCGTGGCCCAGGGGATCACCACACTGTGTTACCTCATCAACTCTGATGTCTGTGTATGTCTTTATATCTGTGTGTCAGTGTGTGTGTGTGTGTGTGTGTGTGTGTGTGTGTTTGTGTGTGTGTGTGTGTGCGTGCATGTATGCGTATGTGTGTTTATGACTTGATCTGCTGTCCCCTCACTTGAGTTTATTCCCCCACTAACACTGATACACTGAAACCCAACTTATTTCAAAGTGCTAACTCTAACCCTCACACACACACACATACACACACACACACACACACACACACACACACACACACACACACACACACACACACACACACACACACACACACACACACACACATACACACACACTGGTCAGGATCAGATCACTGCTCTTACTGTATGTTCACTTTGACAAGCCACTATAACCACTATAAGCTCTTGATCTCTCTCTCTCTCTCTCCCTCTCTCTCTCTATAAGGCATCTACCCACACACACACACAGAATTACATACACACAAACACACACACATACATAATTCAATACATACACCACTTTCATTTATTTGCATATCTTTGTGACTATTAATTATCTCTTTGCACGTACTACAATCCCCTCTCCCTCTTTCTGCATCTCTCTCTCTTTCTCTCGCCTTCTCTCTCGTCACTGACCTCTCTCCTTTTCTCTCTCTCCCTCCCTCTCTCCTTCTCTCCACTCGATCTGTCTCTCCTCTTTCTATGTCTCCCTTTCTCTCTTTCCCTCCCTCCTTCCTTCTCTCTCTCTCCCTGTCTCTATTTCTCTTTATCTCCATTTTCCCCCCACCTCTCTCTCTGTGAGGTGCAATGCAGGGCCTCTCTTCTCAGTGTACTGTTAATTACTTCTCTATTTATTTAGCAGTGCGCTGGGAACCAGGACTGGAGGGTGTGTGTGTGGGGGGGGGGGGGGCGGGGGATTGTCTGACTGGGGCGTTAAATAGCCTGCATTCCAATCCTCTGATGCTGAAACTAACATTAGACCCCCCCCATGCCCCCCTCCCCTTTCATCTCAACACCGCGTCAAATTAGCACTCGCCGGCCTCCCCACACAAAGCACCCGCTAACCAAAACACCTGCTGTAGCCTGGAGAGAGTTAGCTGAGCTTTAGGCTTTATGTGTGTGAGTGTGTGTGTGGGTTTGTGAGTGTGTGTGTGAGTGTGTGTATGTGTGTGTGTGTGTGTGTGTGTGTGTGTATGGGTGCACGCGTGAATGCGTGCGTGCGTGGGTGCGTGCGTTGTGTGTGTGTGTGTGTGTGCGTGTGTGTGTGACAGTAGGTGTGTAAGTGAGAAAGTGTGTGTGTGTGTGTGTACGTGTGTGTTTGTGATAGTAGGTGTGTAAGTGAGAAAGTGTGTGTGAGTATGTGTGTGTGTGGGTGTGTGAGTGAAAGTGGATGTGTAAGTGAAAAAGTGGGTGTAATTGTTTGGGTGGGTGTGTCTTTGTTAACATGTGTTTATGTTTATGTTTGTGTCAGTATTGAGCCTTTGTTGTGTGTGTGTAGGTGTGTGTGTGTGTGTGTGTGTGTGTGTGTGTGTGTGTGTGTGTGTGTGTGTAGGTGTATGTGTGTGTGTGTGTGGCTGGGGTGGCGGTGGTTGTTTGAATGGAACAGCAGGAGTTCTAGTAACCTGTATTTTGTGGAGTTGAGTTACAAAATCAATTTGGTTATTTTTATAAATATGTTATAAGCCTTTTTCAAATGATGTCAAAATAGCTGGCAAATCAGTCACAATTAAAGACTAAAATGTGATTAAAGCTCAAAAATGCAATTGATTATTATGAGATCTTGAAGTTGCTGAGCTTGAAGAAGTATTTAGCTTTGGTTTTATTGAGGTTTGTCTTCACACCGAACAAAACTTTATTCACAGACATTCATGGCTATAGTCGTGTTGTTATGATGACTTCATCATTATGTGCTTGTCAGAGCTCACACTGATGTTCTTGAACGTCTCTACACCGCCCCCATCCATCAGCCCCACACACACTCATCATGGGCTGTCGTTACCGTGGTGAGGGCTTGACCCCGCGACCTCGGCCCTCAGTCGGGATCTGGTGCCATGAGTTTATAGTCTGCTTTTCTTTTGGGGTCTGACTGACCACACACACACACACACACACACACACACACACACACACACACACACACACACACACATACACAGACACACTGGTACAGCCAAAGGGGTGGGATGGGGCTGGAGGGGGGTGAAGTGGGGGATTACACCACGGTAGGAGAGTACTGGGAGGTGGAAAGAGAGAGAGAGAGAGGGAGAGAGAGCGAAGGAGAGAGAGACAAAGAGAGAGGGAGAAAAAAAGAGGGAGGGAGAAAGAGAGATTAAGAGAGACTGGGACAGAGGGCGTGAGAGATAGAGAGAGAGAGGGAGATATAGAAAAAAGGGGAGAGAGAAAATAGGGAGGGAGAAAGAGGGAGGTTGAAATAGTGAGAGAGAGAGAGGAAGGGAAAGAGTGAGAAAGCGAGGGATGGAGAGAAAGAGGTGAAGATGAAGGGAGGGAGAGAGAGTGAGTGAGAGAGAGAGAGAAAGAGAGAGAGGGAGAGAAAAAGCAAAGTAGAGTGTTGAAAGGAAAAGGAAGAGGTCTTGACAAGAGCAGTGTTCTCTCTGCCCAGTGAAGCTGAGCTGCATGACACGCCCCCCCTCCTGCCCCCCCCTTCTTTCTTCTTCTCTCTGTCTTTTCTCTCTCTTCTCCTCTACATCCTCTCTTTTTCAAAGTGCAGCCAGCCCCCGTGTTCTTTGCTGGGTTTCGGCTGTGTGTTCACAGGAATGCATTCATTAATAGAATTCCTCCTAAACATGGCTACCAAGTCACTTAAACCAAAAGTGTAAGTGTGAGCATGTGTGTATGTGCACGCATACATATGTGTGAATGTGTGTGTGTGTGTGTGTATATATTCGTGCGTCTGTGTGCATGTGCGTGTATGTGTGTGTGTGTGTGTGTGTGTGTTTGCATGTGTGTGTGTGTGTGTGTGTGTGTGTCATCTGCATGAGAATACCTCAGTGGTCCGTGGCAGAATGAAAAGCTGCTTGGGAAAGAGAGGAACAATCCCTTCCTGTTCGGGTGTCGTTCGTTTCCACACTGTCAACGGCAGCCTGGACCCCCCCCCCCCACACACACACACACACAGACACACATGTGAACATGTCCAAACACTCACATTCAGGCATAGAAACACACACCGAGCACACACACTCACACCCACATGGGCACTTGAACTTGTCCACACAAACACATAAACTCACATAAACACAAAAACTAACACACAAATTAAAACTAATTTAACTAAAACTAAACTAAAAACTAAATTAAAACACACATATTCACACACACACACAAACTAACACACACACACATTTGTACACATGAACATTTGTTAAAATGCTTAAGCACACACACGTCAACTTCCTTCCACACTTTGGATCCAATGAAGTAATTCTCCAAAACACACACACACACACACACACAGAAATACACAAACACAAATATACACACACATTCACATACACGCACACACACATTCCTGTATAAAGGAAGTTGACAGAGGCATGAAGCAGGGAGAGGGAGAATGATTGTTTCCCTGCGAGATCTAAAGCCTGACCCGCTCATTTACATGACAAAGGCACGGACAGAACCATTAAGCCAATTAAACTATTGGTATAAACATTTCCACGAAAAATCAGTTTCAATAGGAGTAATTTATGCAGTCTGTTGGGAAAAAGCTCTTTCCCAGAGATTAGCATACTGGTGCTAACAACCTGGCTTTAGCTCCTCTCTACTCTCCTGTTGTCATCTGATAATGTTGTCATTTAAAACAGATACATTTCAGATGACCCATCGGATTGAACACCTCACAACAATTGCAAAACGCACGAAAAAGTGGAAAGGGATAAAAATCGTTGCATTTGAAGCTCTGCTTCCTCTCTGTCTAAGCCGCCATTAGTGGTTGAGGGTCACTGCTACCATGTTTAAATGGCCTGGCCGTTGCCTCGTGTTCAATGGCTCTCTGAAGCTCTTGCGTCTGATGTAAACACCTCATCTATGCCGCTCTGTAGTTGTGTTGATTCCGTCGGCCGCTCACACAGGCGTAGTCAATGAGGGGAAGCACCCTCTGACAGAACCCCTTCAACAGCACTTGTGTCCCAGCATACGCTGATATTTGACAGCCAGATTCAACGGATTGCGACAGCTTGTGGTTTTCAAGTACACATTTTACCCGCTTCTAAACGCCATTACGTCCGACCATCTTGAGTGTAGGCCCAGCATACTCTATGAAACGCTTATGGTCAGGTTCAATTCATTCAATTCAATTCATCTGCATTCTATGTGAGTGTGAAATTTCTGCCAAACCATTAGACAACGGAGTCTGGGAGAAATGAAGGTTTACTTCTAACAAGTGTGACCTGAGGTCTCTCATAGACACCTCTCAGTTCCTCTCGCTTTCAGGTGGGAATTGAAAGTTAAGGGAACTTTTGCTGATAAACTACATACCAGAAACGACATGACCTATAAAGTGATGAAAAGCATCTCCCATAGGCTAACGTGTGCCTGTTGAACCTGCACATAAGGATAGGCTATAGATTTAAAACAAAAAAACTAACAAAAATAAAACAATTCACGGCATTAACAGGAACATGGAGAAAAGTCTTACAACAATAAATCAGTGATTCTTGAGACCTGGGACAAAACATGTCCGGGACATAAATCACAGTTTTTCATCTTAAAATGTACATATTATGTTTTAAAAAGCCTCACCAATCTCATCAACAGGAAAAGGGTAGCACAACAAAGTGTGTTTTGTTGTTGTCTAACATTTAGTTTTTATTCTAAATGATGTGATATGTGACCAGTGCCTCCAAAAACCCATGTCCGAAAGCAGGTCACATCACACTCCAATGCTTTAAAAAGTCTGAAAAGTGACATAAAATTTAACTTTATCTATATCATATGTAAATAACATAGTATTTATTTCACAGACATTAAAACAAATAATTTTGAAACATTTTTAATATACTTTCTGGTCAGTTGAACATGTGTCCAGAGTTTTCGTCAACACCATCAGACTTTTTTAAATTGGGGAAAAAATCAGGAATAATTTAGGACAGCATTAACTCAAAGGACCCCTTTCCTTCCTCCTTGGTCTTCCTGGTGACATGAGAAAATTTGAGCTCTGGTAAGTTTTTAATAATACTTTGTTTTTCATATCTATTTACTAATATGCACACGTCACAACCATAGCGTATCAACTCCAAAATGGCTAAAGAGTCAACATTAGAGTAAAATGTTCTGCAATCTAGTGTTTATTTATATAGATTGGCTGGACCATGATCAACAGATGATAAACAAGATGGCTCCTGTGAGAATCTTGTGTGATATAAGGAGAAATGTACTTTTTTTGTCAACACCATCAGACGTCAACACCATCAAAACACCATCAAACACCATCAACATTTGTGTCTGATGGAGTTGACTTTCTCTGATGGTGTTGACTAAGGCCATTTTAGTGTCCATTTTAATCATTTTAATGCTGTTTATGCCAAAAATATCACTTCCTATGGATTTTTATTGCTATTTCAGTTTCATGTGTCGAATTAAATCTAGTTTAGATATAGAGTGTCAACTCCTTCAGATATAGTATTTTATAGTTTAAAAAAAAAATGGTATCTGTTTCATTCCTTGAAGGATATTTGTTCAAAGACTAACACATTTCCAATGTAGGTGTGTATTTTTAATGCTTAAAAATGTCTCTGTTAAATCTGAAGGTTAAAGACAAATGTAATTCGTGGTATGATTTCAATTCTACTCATTTAACATTGACTTCTTTGGCTCTACACTTTTGTTTTTAATGATTTAAAGACCTGTGTACATTATAAGGGGAACTGGGAAAACTAATGAGTACAAACATTTCTGATAAGATCATTTAAAATCATTTCCATAAGTCTATTTATGTTTATGATGGTGTTGACAAAAATCAAGTGCTGACCCAGCAAACATTCAATTAACATAAAAAATATACAACTGGGAGGTTGAACCAAAACATGTTTGGATAGACAAAACTTCATTTGACAGAAATGTAATCATATATTTTGGAAGTTATCCAAATATTTTTTGGGAAAATCAAAACCTGTTTTGTCCCTTATCTCAAGAATCACTGAAATATGGTTTAAAAAATGGCAACAGTTTAGGTGTAGAATCTCCAGTGATCCAACATGAGCTGCGTATGTCATCGCTAAATGTGTGTGTCCCACCAACACACACACACACACACACACACACACACACACACACGCACACACAGGGACCAGGCGTTGCTGTCTGATCATGTGACAGGGCTTGCGAACCCAGGCTAAGCAAAGCGAGACGGTTAGTGAAGACCGACTGCCTGCCACAGCGGAGCAGCTCTGTTACCGGGAGTGCGAGTCAAGAGAGACAGACGTTTCTAGTGTTAGATCCGGATACCCACACACTAACACCACGGACGCAAGTACATTTGCGCTCGGGGAGAGAACACCTTGCCGTTTTCACGATTGTCGACAAGAGGAAGTGAAGGAGAATTATTTTGGTGGGAGACAGAAGATTTTAAATCGTAGGCTACACCAGCTGTGGACACGCGGGAGTTTGGCTACTGCTTTGGTTCATTCTGAGTAACTTGTGGATTTAGGGCAAAAACCATTCAGCGGAAATCACGCTACCTCGTCCGTTCCTTTCCGTTTTGTTTGTTTATTTCTTCGTTTATTTATTTCCCCCTTACACCTGGTCCTACAACATCTGACAAACGATCGAACAGAATTGTTGTGCAGTGCGTAAAGGAATTGGCAGCACTAACAGGAGACTGGCTCATTGCATTTACCGTTGAGAGACAACAGAGAGAATCGGACTCGGACTGGTTCTGTCCTCTATTTTTGTATCTTATTTATTCATTTCTACGCAGGTTGTATTTATTTATCAGCTTCGGTGCACTTTTGGACTCGATCGCGATCTGGTTGGAATATGGTGGGGGAAATGGAGACGAGAGAGAAGCCGAAGCCGAGCCCAGACTATCTGATGCAGCTGATGAACGATAAAAAACTGATGAGCAGTTTGCCCAACTTCTGTGGGATTTTCAACCACCTAGAACGCCTGCTTGATGAAGGTAAGAGCGTTTTGACGTCTCGCCTTTCATTACCAAACACAAGTCAGGGGTCCGCTGTGTGAGCGAATGAACCGCTTATGTCAGAAGCATCATGAAAGTGTTTTCCTCACAAATGAATGTCTTGGGCATGTGTTGCTTCTCACTTGGCTGTAGGCTGTGAGATCTTGACATGTCAGGGCTGAAGGGAGAAAACGGTGGGGTAGTTTATGACAGGTGTATACAGTGCTATCTCCGTCTTCTAATTTCCCCGACGGGATTATGTTTGGTGTCCGTAAAAGACTACGCTTGTACCAAATAAAAGACACGGCTTGCGTGAACGATAACATAGAAAATGTATGTGTGGGAGAATAGTTTGTTTCAAATGAGACTGAGCTATTTGAAATAGTCCAGCGAGCTCACGGTCGTATGACGAATGTAATTTAGAATAGGCTATAAATTCGATTATGTCTGATAACTATTCACCGCCACTGTGATGTTTCTGTTATTATTATTATTTTTTTTTTTTTTATAAATGATGCCCTATACCTTTCCATAGACGTTCTCCAAAGTTCCAAATACTTGTAGTCAACTGACGGCAACGCTTCGGTTTTTTTTAATAGGAAAGAAATCTAGCGTGACAGCATGTAGCCCAGCTTGAAATTTTGATTCGAGGGCTTTATCATACTTTTGATAAACCTGTAACTTACACTATCATATTAGCACTCAAGACCACGGGACTGCCTTGATTCACGAAGGCTGGACAGTCTCGGAGGTCTCCAGATATCACGTCTAACCCATCTGTAACATTTAACATGTGTTGGCGAACGGCAGATGTGTTCACGCATTCTTCATTTCCCCGAGAAATATGATAGAGTTGCGAGGGTAGGAGTTAAATGAGGCTGTCCGGAGAGCTGGTGATTGGGAGGGCGTGGGAACTTCAGCGAGCGGAGCACCAGGGGGCTCCTCCGACTGTGGTCTCCAAGGACACCTCGCTGTCTCCCTCGCTTAGCTACGAGCGCAAACTTTATTAAGTTCTTTAATGGGCCTTATATATCACTCGAGTGAGCGACTCTTTGTGTTACGAGCATGTCCTTCAACGTTTTATTTAGTTCTCTGGTTTTACTGTCGATTATCTCAGTCGTTGCAAAATTATTTCATAATCTTTACAAAATGTCCACTGAGACAGAGAGACCATGCAATATTCACAGGGTCCCAGTCTGGCTAAACATGGCATCAAAAACACAGAGGCTTTGTGTAGCTGTGTTCCTGAGTAGAGCTTTGTCTGCGCGAGAAGCGACAGCGGGGTGCCTCTGCTTGGAATTATTGGAGAGTGGCGGCTCTAGTGCTCGACAGAGCGGGGCAACAGTTTGTTTTATCGCTGTTCTCCACAATGTCTGGCCTTCCACCCGCCTGTTGTGAATGTGCGGAGAGGCTCCACTTGCATCCCCGCCAGTTCCAGGTATTGCTTTGTGGTTGGGCGACCTTGTTGCAGACGAGGGGATCTGAAAAGAGAGCATGGAGCAGAAAATAGGCGGCTTTTATCGCCTAGAGGCCTTTCACTCCGCCAGCCCCCCCCACTGTCCACACAAGTCCTGCTGTTCTCCTGACCCGCAGTGGTCATTCTACAGCCCTTTCACCGAGATGACCACATTGAATCTGTTAACTAGTCGCATTCATTTGACTGTCTGTATGCCTATGCATATGTATGTCTGTCTGTCTGTCTGTCTGTTTTAATGTCTGTATGTATAACATTCATTCATTCCACATCTCTTAGAATGACATGGATATTAAAATGTCCAGGCAGAAAGGTAACAGAGGAGCAGATAATTAGTCCTCAGCAGTTACCCCTAGCGTCATTGAGAACGGGGCCATCTTCCTTGAGAGGCAGTGCCCGGAGAAAATGAACCGTCCAGGAGGACACCCGTCATGGATATGCGCTCACGAGTTTTTACTTTTCACTAGATGAGTCATCTGTCGGGTGCTTACTTCAAGCATGGATGTGGGCCAGCGGGGACGGTGACGTCTAGCCAGCTGTGCACAGGGTTAAGAATCCACTAGCGCAATTTCACAACAGAATAACGGCTGCTGTTTCAGTCATCCGCAAACACATACACACGCACACGCACATGTTATACATCTGCAGGGCACAAATCTCTCTTTCTCTCTCTCTCTCACATACACACACACACACACGTGAGCCT
>NC_137910.1:15576035-15586035 GCF_963457725.1 Sprattus sprattus | reverse complement strand
TGTGTGTGTGTGTGTGTGTGTGTGTGTGTGTGTGTGTGTGTGTGTGTGTGTGTGTGTGTGTGTGTGTGTGTGTGTGTGTGTGTGGATGTGAATTGATGGGATAGACAGAGAAAGAGAAAGGGATAGAAAGAGAGCAAGAGGGAGAGAGAGAGGGAAAGTGTGTGTGTGAAAGAGAGAGAGAGAGAGAGTGTTTGTGTGTGTGTGTGTGTCCTTGCTCCTGGCCTGTCTGTGCTGAGTGATGACTCGGACCAGTGGTGTGTATCTGACTTAGGGGAGGCGGAGCAGAGCACAGACCGATACACACACCCCTAATCCCTGTTAGTGCAGATGAATGTGAGACAACACACACACACACACACACACACACACACACACACACACACCTTATTGTCTTCCCTCAGATGAATGCATTCATTTGGCAGTGTGAGACATCCTCCCACACAAATACACACAGAAATGTGAGATTACAGTGACCCCCCCCCCCCACACACAACTTCCCATTGCTGTGTTGAATGCATTCAGTCATTTGCAAAAATGTGCACACACACACACACACACACACACACACACACACACACAAACACACACACACACACACACATACACAAACACACATACACACACACACACACACACACACACACACACACACACACAAACACACACACACACACACAAACGACGTTAGTGTAGACAAATGCCCTGAGTGGCCCATCAGAGCAGTCATCCATGCAGCCAGTGAAACGCTCACACACACACACGACCACACACACACACACACACACACACACACACACACATACAGACACACACACAGCCAGTGATATGCTCACGGCTGTTAAGGTGATGAATTTACGAGATTCAAGAGGCCGCAACCTTCAAGTCACTGCAGGCCTTTCTCACTGAGGAGTGTGAAGTGTGTGTATGGGTTTGTGTGTGTGTGCAGTGGTGCCCACAGGATTCTTGCTTATGGTACACACACTCATGAAGGTTGTGCCACTATAGAGTGTGCCATGCACAACCTGGCAAGTGGCAGCACATTATCGGTAAACGTAAAGAAACCATCTACTGACATAAACAGAAGTATATGACAATACCTGGGACAGTGTGACAAAGACTGCATTGTAAAACAAGCCACATACGAAAAGAAATCGGTCTTTACTTACTATATAACTTTTACAGTATTAATGGTAGTTTAATGGACAGCTCCAGTCAAACCCCTATTATAAGAGACCATGATCATGTTATTATTAAGTGTCTGTCATAATGTTCCCCAGGTATGTCTTTAAAGGTCTCAAAAAGCTGAATGACCTATCCACTGAAGCAATCGAGCATCGGTAGAACTGAAACAAAAACATGTCTCTTAGGGTGGGGCACAGATCACAATCAGTTCCCTGCTTGTCGTTGTGCTGAGCCAGCTCCAGTTCCAGATTGGCATCTGCCAAGTCCAGACTGGGCATCACTATGCTAACTCAGTGACGGCCAACCCACACACATACACACACACACACACACACACACACACACACACACACACACACACTCCCCCCCACCCCCCCCCCCCCCCCCACACACACACACAAACCCAAACACACACACACACACACATTCACAGACACACACACACACACACACACCCACCCTCCCACCCTCCCCACACAAACACACACACAAACCCACACACAGAGACACACACACACACACAGAATGGGCATTACTATGCTAACTCAGTGACGGCCAACCTACACACACACACACACACACACACACACACACACACACACACACACACACACACACACACACACACACACACACACACACCCCACACACACACACACAACCACACAAACCCACAGACACACACACACACAGAATGGGCATCACTATGCTAACTAAGTGACGGCCAACCCACATACCCCCCCCCCCCCCCCCCCCCCCCACACACACACACACACACACCCACACCCACACACACCCACACACACAGAGAATGGGCATCACTATGCTAAAAGTAAAATCAAACTACATTGCTTTCTTTTTTTGTGTTTCAAACATTTCAATGTTATTTCAACTTACTTTCACGTTATTACATTTTGTTTTTGCCAATTCTACTTCAAGTTTACTACTGCCTTCAATATGCTACTAATCAAACCAAAACTGCCAGCCCCACGTTCATGTAATGTGTTTTGACTACAACTGCAGAGGTTGATAATATCAACATTCTTTTGTGTTGCTCTCTTATCAAGAATGCAGTGTGTGTGTGTGTGGGCTTGAATCAGCATGTAAGGACTTTGTGTAGGGGGAAATATCCGTGTAGACGCCATCCTACAGACACACACAGACAGACTTGAATGCTTACCCCCCTTCCCTCCCCCCCCACACACACATACTCATACACATACACACACACAGAGACTTGCATGCTTACCCACACATAGAACACACACACATACAGACATACTTGCATGCTTAACCCCCTCCACCCCCCCCCCACACACACACAGACTTGCATGCTTACCCAAAGGGCACATGTGCATTGAATATCGTAATAGCAACTCAATCTGCAGATGGCCTGTTAAATGCACATAGATTTATCACCCTGTCAGACACACACACACACACATGCACAGACACACACGTGTCCTGTTCCTCACACAAAAGCATAGATACACATATACTAGGACCCTATGATTTTTTTTACGTGGACAGAATCGTGTAATTCAGAAAGTGCACAGAATTGGACATTTCCGCAATAATGACGGGAGAGAAATATATTCGATAGCGTTATAGGCAACATGTCAAAGATTTGGCAAAGATTTGGTGAACTAACTGTATGCATCCCTGTGTACTGTGACCTGGTCAGCAAATACAGTCCCTCCCTGTAGACTGATACAGGGGACTAAAACTGGCTTACTAAAACTAAGACTTACAATATACATGTAGACTGTCATACCACGAGTGGCTAGCTGACTCAATACAAATGTTATCATCAGAAACTCCTCTTAAATACTTATCTCCCATTAAATAAATTTGCAATTTTTTCAATAAAATTAAACTAAACATTATAGTAAATTAAATTGTATGTGAGGTCTTTTGGGTTATACTAGAATTGCTACCCTACGCTCCCCACCCTATTTTAGTATAGATCCATCACCATAGACAGATATCAAATGTGTGTAAAACCACAGTAGTCTATGTTCTGAGTACAGTTTTTAATTTGACATATGATTTGATGATAATCAAATTGATAGAAAGGAAAAATCACAGAACACACACACACACACACACACACACACACACACACACACACACACACACACACACACACACACACACACACATACTATCCCAAGGACTCCACTTCCCTAAATAAAGTCATCTTCTGCAGCATGCTACAGCTTTCTCTCCCAGGCTAGCCGCCATCCCCCGGGGCTCCAAGAGCGCTTCCAGCCCCCGTCGCCATTACCCTAAGTGACCCCATTCATCACTTAATTGGAGTAATTAATTTATGCAGCAAAGCTACAGAGAGGGTCAGAGGCAATTTCACTAGCTCTGATGCAGCCTGGGACACTGTGCTGGCTCCAGGAGTCGTACACACTCTTACTCCCGAGAAACTTTTCAGTCAGGCTGAGGTGGGGTGGGTTGGGGTGGGGTGGGATGTAGAGTCAGGTAGGGGAGTAGGTAGATAGATCTATCTTTGAGGTAGATAGAGGGTCCTGCCCAGATTCATGCGAAATCGAGGCCGTATCTCGGTCAGGGTCAGATGCATTGTGGGAGGTCGAGGTAAAGTTATACCGTATCCGTTCCTCTGTCCTCACCTTCTGAACCTCACTTTAGCTCTGTGTTCCTGAAGCTCTGTGTTCCTGTATCTCACTGTAGCTCACTTTAGCTCACTGTAGCTCACTGTAGCTCACTTTAACACTGTGTTCCTGAAGCACCACTGAGGTCATACGACGCATGCTGATGCAAATGGATACGTACAGTAAGGTTGTCTGTGGTGTGTGTGTTGCTGAAGGCACTGCCCTCTTTATTGTGGTGTTTGGTCCAGAGCCGTCAGCCCTAGAAGCTCATACAGACAAGTATGGGTGATATCCTTCACAATGGTGTGGATCAGGGTGATGCTGTTCAGTTCAGAGCTGTTGCAATTCAGTCAGGAGGTGCTTTTCTCTCTCTCTGAGTCCTCCTCTGAGGTCCCTGCCGACTAGCTTAAGTTCCAGTTACTGTAGACAGCTCTGGGCCTACAGGGACTAAATGTAGTTCCAGTTACTGTAGACAGTTCTGGGCCCACGGGGACTAGCTTTAGTTCAAGTGCCAGCAGTTCTGAAGGCTTGGGAACTGGCGTTAAGAGGGGGTGGAGTTTGAGTACCATGAACGCATTACAGACACAGACATATACATACACACACAGACACACACACACACCCCACACACAGACACACACACACACGTAGGGTTAAACGTATGACAGCGAAAAGGCTTTTGTGGCCTGATATGGTTCCCTTAATGAGAAAAGCAACCGCTTCTCTCTCAACCAGAGAGAGGAAGAGAGGGATGGAGGAAGGAAGAAAGAAAGAAAGAAAGAAGGAAAGAAAGAAAGAAAGAAAGGGAGAGTGAAAAAAAGAAAGAAAGAAAGTACTGGTCGAAGAGAGGGAGAACAAGAAAAACTGAAAGAAAGAAAGAAACGAAACTTGCCCCTAGACAGTTGGCAAAACACTCACCTGATGGTGAGATAGTACGATAAATCAATAAGCATGCCGGTTGAATTACTGCTCAGTCCCTTTGTGTATCTCTCTGTGTATCTGTGTGTTTGTGTGTGTGTGTGTGTGTGTGTGTGTGTGTGTGTGTGTGTGTGTGTTTGTGGTGTGTGTGTCTGTGTGTGTGTGTGTGTGTGTGTGTGTGTGTGTGTGTGTGTGTGTGTGTGTGTGTGTGTGTGTGTGGTTCAATTATTGCTCACTTCAGATGAACGATAGATAGAGGGACAGACTAAGGGTTGTGATTGCGAAATATTGGTGTTTGTGTGTGTGCTAGTGTGTCCAATTTATTTGTTCTGTGCATGTGTGTGTGTATCTGATTGTGATTGTGTATCTGTGTGTGTGTGTGTGTGTGTGTGTGTGTGTGAAATCGTTTTAGAACTAGATGATATTCAGCTTCACTTGCTCACTTGACAGAAATAATCAGCCAAAGCCTATATGACATAAAAGCAGTACAATGATATTCCTTCTGTGTGTGTGTCTTCTGTGTGTGTGTATTTTGTGTGTGTGTCTTCTGTGTGTGTCTTCTGGGGAATGGACCCTTCCGCAAACTCCACCTCCCTTAGCAACGGTTGCTATATCAGTCAAGCATTCACGTTTCCCAGGTTCTCAGCATTGGTATGAATGGCGTGGCAACATGTTTTCAACCGTGTCAACTTCAGCTCTACCCAAAGAAATCACAAGCATTTTTTGGAAAAACGGCAAGATCTCAGATCGAAGCAGGCCTTTTTGGATATCGGCTGTCAGAATTACACACTCCATAAGCGCAACGTTTCATTTTCTCTTCTCGAGCAGACGTCTCTCTCATTGACTTCCATTCATCAAAATGGCTCGCTTGACTGAGGTCCCGAGCTTAGTAACCGTTGCTATGCTATGATTGATCAGTTACCGTTTTGGGGAGTGGTCGCGGAAGGGTCAATTGTCTACTCAATCAGAGATAACAGATTGAGGCCAGACTAGGGCCAGATCGAGACCAGACTAGGTCCAGACCAGGGCTGGGGGGGGGGGGGGGTGACACACACACACACACACACACACACACACACAGACACACACACACCACTCATAGTCACACTAACATGCTCACTACTTAGGGAGAAATACCCAGATAATAGTCTCACAGATCCCACTCTTTCTCTCTCCATCTATGCCTTGCTTTCATGTACACACACACTCCCACACACACCACAATGTAGCAAGTACACGCACAAACACACACACTCCCACACACACAAACATGTAGCAAGTACACGCACAAACACACACACACACACACACACACACACACACACCTACACTCACACACACACTCGAACCAACAGGTCATGAGGTCAGGGACAACCTACTCTGGAATATACACCACATTACAAAGAACAGTCTCTAACAGACAGACAGACAGACACACGAACACATACACACACACGCACACACACATACACACTCACTCACACATGACAGACACACGTACACACTCACACACATGCAAACACACAGACACACACACACATGCTAGACAGACACACACACGACACACATAGATTCACGCATACACATGTACCCTCCCCTGCCCCAAGCAGTCACGTTTCCTCCTTGCCCAGGATTCTGGTGTGTGTTCGGTTCTGACGGATTATTAGGCCGATACATCAGTGTCTCTTCCCGGAATTCTCCCTGGTGCCCCATTCTCTGTAATGGAAATGGGCTAAGCAGGAGAACTCCAAACCACACTGCTGATGCTGTGGTTAGCGTGCTGATGCTGTCATTAGCATGCTGATGCTATTGTTAGCATGCTGATGCTGTGGTTAGAGGCTGATGCTGTTGTTAGCATGCTGATGCTATTGTTAGCCTGCTGATGCTGTGGTTAGCAGCTGATGCTGTGGTTAGCAGCTGATGCTGTGGTTAGAGGCTGATGCTGTGGTTAGCATGCTGAGGCTGTGGTTAGCATGCTGATGTTGTGGTTGGCACGCCCAAATGCATGATCCCACGGACCAAACACTGACACCCTATCTGGGGTCTCACCTGGGCCTCTGATCTGGACGGTCCAGTGGACTCGCGACAGTGCAACCCAGCGGCTAGTTGTGTGAGCGTCAGGAGGTATTTCAACCAAGACGAACCCAGCAAAAGCAGGTGGTGAAGCCTGTCAAATGTTATATCCGCACCATGGCGACCATCCCCGAGTTACACAACGAACTTCCTGGATAAAAAGATGGACAGGCAGGTGCAGACTCTTGAGTCTGGAGGGTGGTTGAGATAGAAGAGAGCTGTAGTACCTTGTCTTCTCCTATAACCCTTGTGAAGAAAAATAAAACAGTTTGTTGAGATTTTGTGTGGATTACAGAAAACTTCATTCTGACCAACCCCAATCTCAAAATCCAAGACGGCTGCTCCACGCATCAACAGTTTGAAAGCTGTAGTGATATAATGTTTATTGTCCTATTTGTGTCTCATCAGTCTTGCACACACTACTGTCCAACTTCTACCTGTGGAGATGTTGCTACGGTATTTGTGTGCGCAACATCCCTGGAGGTGTGCATCTTGATTTTCTGACTTTGTATGCTGGAACTCGGTCAACTCGGGAGTGACATCATTCCCAGCTCTGAGTTCTGAGGTAAATAAATTGCTGCAGAAATGAAGGCTACAGTAGGCCGTGACTTTGTGTGGCCTCTGACATTATGAGATCTCTCATGACTATTTCTGGTGAACGTTACATCATTCTGTTATATAAATAGACATTATCAGTCATGATGACCAGTAGCAGGATGAGGCGTGTAACCGTGACATGTGATTCTTATGAAGGAGGGTTCATGGGAAGTGTCACCATGTTGACACGTCACACACTCTGAATGTTACGTGATGCTAGTGATCAGAATCAGAATCAGAATCAGAATCAGATTTTATTGGCCAAGTAAGTTTGCACAAACAAGGAATTTGACTATGCTAGTAAGGCTAACCAGGGTCAGAAGAGTTGAGTTTATATCGCTGAGGCTAGATTGGCTGAGGCCAGGGCTGGATGGATAGTTATGATTCTTAATGGTGATACACAGCTAAGGTAGGCGTCAGTAACACTGACAGAGCTCCATAAATCAACGGTTTTATCAAGGTATTGTTCCCCCCGCTCAAGTGATTGCTGCTCTGTTCTGCTCGAGTGGAAGTTGTTATTGGAACTGCGTCACTGGGAGAGGCTGGATGGATGGAAACAGGCAGACACAAGCAGGCTTTCACACACACACACACACACACACACACACACACACACACACACACACACACACACACACTGGCCATCTCAGCAGGGTGACAGTGACCAGAAGGCTCTAGTGTTTGTGTGCGTCAGTGTAAAATACTGCATTGTTCCGAGAAAATGTTTTATTATACGCGTGACACACACACATGCACATACAGACACACACACACACACACACACAGACACACACACACACACACACACACACACTACACATGGCACATACTGTATGTCAGTTGAAATTCACAAACCTGCACACGTAAAGACAAAGACACACAACGACATACACAAACTTGCAGACACACTCTGATGTACTGTACACACACACAAAGACATACACACACACACACACACACACACACACACACGTACATGCAGTATTGTGTTGTACAGGGGTGCCTGTGAAATGTGTAGTTCCTCCCTCAGAGTTGTTGGTTGTTCAGCATTATAGCCACCAGCGGTGCGGTTCTGACCTATCAGTGTGGAGGGGGACTAAACAGGAAATGGACTAGGTGGAAGTTCATCATTCCTTCAGAGCCGTTAATATGAGTCAGTTCTCTCATTAACATCAAGGCTAAGTCTGACTCGCTTCTCGCAAGCTGGACGTGTCAGCGAAGGCTGTCCGATGGTCAGCTTGTGTCGCCACATGCATGGTGTGTGTGTTTGTGCTTGTGTGTGAGTCTGTGGGCATTCGAGACAGAGGGAGAGAAAGGAGGGGAGGGAGAGTATGTGTATGTGTATTTATGAGTTAGAGGGAGAGAGAAAATGTGTGTGTGTGTGTGTGTGTGTGTGTGTGTGTGTGTGTGTGTGTGTGTATGTGTGTATGTGTGTGTGTGTGTGTGAGAGTGTGTGAGTGTGTGAGTGAGAAGTGACATTGTCTTTTGTTTATCAGCCTGTCCCTGACTGTATCACAATGTGTGCCTGGCCAGAGCAGTCAGTGACAGCTGATGCATTTTCTGCCTTCCCCCATGTTGAAGCTGAAGGTTGCTCCTAAAACACACACAAACTCACACTCTCTCTGTCTCTCTCTCTCACACACACACACACATACATACTGTACATACATAAAGACACATATGCATACCGTCCCTTAAATACAAATATATTCCTGTATTTCTATGCACCTGCAGACTACTTACACACACACACACACACACACACACACACACACACACACACACACACACACACACACACACACACACACACACACACACACACTGCTGGCTGCATACAGATGAAGCCCTCCTGGAGGCAGTGTTTGAGAGATTGTAATTATAAATGGACATAATTGCACAGGGGCTGATTATTGTGTGGGGAGAGCTACGTACGTGTTAATTTCTCCGCTATGGCAGTGGGAGTCTTAAGACATACACAGACAGACACACGCACACACACACACACATACACACACACATACACACACACACACACACACACACACACACGCACACACACACACACACACACACTTAAGTCATCTCCCCAAAACTCATGTCCAGCCTGGACAGCCAACAGCAGTCTGAGGAGTGAGTTCTGTTACATATTGAGACTAAGATGATCTTCTTAACATACAAACGCGATCTGAATTGTAAAATTTCTTCCTAATTTTTAAATGTACTGTCGAGAATACTCAGGCTCGAGCCAGCCTATAGACTTTTAAAACCATTTAAAACACAATATCACATTAAAGACACTAATTAAAGTTTTCAAAATGGTCATCAAAACCTGAGTTGAATACATTTTTAAATATTACACAGTTGTAATCAGCAGTCAATAAGTAACATGAAACTAATCTTTCATGAAAGAGACCTATGAGAGAGATATGCAATTTAATTTGGCCAGTAAGCACAGTCATCAATCATTTTGTTGGTTTGTTAACATAGCGTGGATTATTATTATTGATATTATAGCCTGATTTACGCCATCAAGGTTTTACGTCAAGTTTTGTTGATACATTTGTAGGTAGACATAAAATGTCACAATGTCACACCATTCGCCTGAA
>NC_137910.1:15556035-15558535 GCF_963457725.1 Sprattus sprattus | reverse complement strand
GATAGTAGCATGTGATCCATTAATTTACTTTGGCTCTGGGTGCCTCTCATATATCATGGGGCCACATCGATTCTCCCCCAAAAAACATTCCATTTGAGGTTATATTCCGCACTGAGTGACATCACACTCATTACTCCAGTTCACTAGTGTTCTGCTCAGACATGCACCAAACCACGGCCTAAGTCTGTGAGGCGCTGAATCGATACGATCGATCACTCTATGAACACTAAATCATTTACACAGACTGCTGTCAATGGGGTCCATGCCAAAAAGCATCAGTGGGTCCCAAAGCAAGGAGAGTTTTACTGCATGGATGAAAGGGGCTTTTGACCTATCTATAGTATTAATGTGGTTCACAACAGATTGTACTCAGTGACCTAAAGGTCTCACTGACGCGCTTACTGGCTGTCTCTCTTTTCCCATCAGTCTCTCCCCGTCGGTCTTCTTTTTCAGAAAGGCATTTATAACAACACACTCCTTCTCTCTTTCTCTTTCTCTCTCTCTCTTCCTCTCTCAGAAATCGGTCGGGTGAGGAAGGACATGTATAACGACACACTGAACGGCAGCATGGAGAAGCGGAACCCTGAGCTTCCAGACGCCGTTGGACCGGTGGTGCAGCTTCAGGAGAAACTCTATGTGCCTGTTAAAGAGTACCCCGACGTGAGTGACACACACACACACACACACACACACACAGACACACACACACACAGACACACACACTCACACACACACACACACACACACACACACACATACACTCAGACTCTAAGTGCCTGGTAAAGAATACCCTGACGTGAGTGACCCACACACACACAAACACACACACACACACACTTGATCTTGCAATGTGTGTGCAGTTCAGTTATTGTGGACTGCAGATTCTGATCAGTTAGCCTTGCTGTATACACTGTCTCTCTCTCTCTCTCTCGCGCACGTGCTCTCTCGCTCTCTCTCTCTCTCGCTCTCTCTCTCTCTCTCTCTCGCTCTCTCTCTCTCTCGCTCTCTCTCTCTCTCGCTCTCTCTCTCTCTCGCTCTCTCTCTATCTTTATCTTTTTCTCTCCCTCTCACACACACACACACACACACACACACACACACACACACACACACACTCACACACACACAGATACACCAATGGTGTTGTAAACTACCAATTTCAGAGGACCCCCCCAGTGGAAAGAAACAGATCCAAACCAGCAGCTCTTCAAGCCTCACCAAAAATTACCATCCATCCCAATTAGCTATTGCGTGGGTGTGTGTTTGTGTGTGTGTGTGTGTGTGTGTGTGTGTGTGTGTGTGGTGTGTGTGTGTGTGTGTGTGTGTGTGTGTGTGTGTGTGTGTGTGTGTGTGTGTGTGTGTGTGTGTGTGTGTGTGTGTGTGTGTGTGTGTGTGTGTGTGTGTGTGTGCATATTTGTGTGTGTGTGTGTGTGTGAGAGACTGACTGTGTGTGTGTGTGTGTGTGTGTGTTTGTGTGTGTGTGTGTGTGTGTGTGTGTGTGTGTGTGTGTGTGTGTGTGTGTGTGTGTGTGTGTGTGTGTGTGTGTGTGTGTGTGTGTGTGTGTGTGTATGTCTGTTTGTATGTTAGGGTTGGGCGATATGTCGGTATATACTGTGAACCGGTAGAAATGTGTCTACTGATAGAGATTTGGCAATACCGTTTCTACCACTGTATACTCTTATTTTGAATTTATTTTGATTTATTTTTAGATAATGACATCATACATCATCCCATTTAGTATATGGTTACTCGCCAAAATGATAGAAGACATTTCCTCCAAAATACCTTTTTAAAACTGTTTTGTGATTTCCGCTTAGAAATAATTGTTCTTTAGGCAAATACAACTTTAAAGTTTAAAATGTTGCATAGCAACCCATTACTTGCTGACTTCAAGTTACAAGGACTTTCCGTTACATTACATGACCGGACTACTTGCGGAATGATATGAAAGATCCCGTTGCCAATGACAGCGGTCATTACTTTTCTGCAGCAGTGAATATAAAGAAATTACAGACCTGCGAACATTGGGGTGGCCCATTCAAAGCAACTGAACTTTTTTGAACATTCTGAAGAGCTGTTTTGATACCCAGTACAAATTTTAAGCACTTGACCTGCAAGGACTGTCATGCCTACTTGTTAAATAATCCTCGACTGTTGAGAAAGATTCAATCTACTGAAAAATATGGACGGAATAGTGTCTAGTGTAGCCATTTATTTGCAGATTCTGTTCCATTTTTCTCAATGATGGTCAAATATTAGTAGTTAACTATGCACTCTTTCCATAGTTTAGATTTATTTTCAGTAGTGCTGTCAGTTTAACGCGTTATTAACAGCGTTAACGCAAACCTATTTTAAAGCCGTCAATTATTTTATTGCGCAATTTTTTTTTACCACATCCACGGCTGAAGTGCCCTTGAGCAAGGCACCTAACCCCGATCACTGCTCCCCGGGCGCCGCCAAAGGCAGCTCACTGCTCCGGGTTAGTGTGTAACCCCACTTC
>NC_137910.1:15536035-15548535 GCF_963457725.1 Sprattus sprattus | reverse complement strand
CAGCTCTATGGTCAGCCCTAGACACTGGCATCTGTGTGGTCAGTCCTAGACACTGGCATCTGTGTGGTCAGTCCTAGACACTGGCATCTGTGTGGTCAGTCCTAGACACTGGCATCTGTGTGGTCAGTCCTAGACACTTGCAGCTCTATGGTCAGTCCTAGACACTGGCATCTGTGTGGTCAGTCCTAGACACTGGCATCTGTGTGGTCAGTCCTAGACACTGGCATCTGTGTGGTCAGTCCTAGACACTGGCATCTGTGTGGTCAGTCCTAGACACTGGCATCTGTGTGGTCAGTCCTAGACACTGGCATCTGTGTGGTCAGTCCTAGGCACTGGTGCCATCTCCTCCCAGGGGCTGCTGTATCATCGTCTCTTTAACTCAGTAATGTCTCCCTGGTTATCATGAGCTGTGTGCTCCTGTGTTGTATACGCCTACCTGTGATAACCCTTTATGAATGTGATTATAATTCATGGATACTGGGTTTAAGGAAAGTGTTTCCCTCACCTGTTATGATAATTCTCAATCACTCCTCATGTGATTCGTTTAGGTGTGTGTTTTGCTCGGGGCGAGTCTCGTAGGCCCAGACGTAGCCTTGGCCCTACCGTGGCGCGGACACATAGACACACACACCATGACGCAGACACACAGAGACACACACCGTGAAACGGACACATAGACCCAGTCACCATGACGCGAACACACAGACACACACACCGTGACACGGACACACAGAGACACACACCATGACGCAGATACACAGTCTGGAGAGGACTGTTTTAATAATTGCCATTGAAAAGGGATAAGAGGCTTTCAAGGCTGGATGTTTAGTCCTGTCTGCAACCTGATACACTTCTAACGTTGGACTTTGGACAACACTGGTTTAGAGTGTGATTGTGAAAGTATGAAACATTTGTGTGCCTCTGTGTGTGTGTGTGTGTGTGTGTGTGTGTGTGTGTGTGTTTGTGTGTGTGTGTACACTAACAGATACACATACACACACACACACACACACATACACACCCACCCACTGCAAAATCCTAATACAGTGAAGCTGATCTGACCTCAGAATTGTATCTTTATAACACATTTATAACAACTTGTAAGCATGTTATTACAGTGAAGTTCCTAAACATTTAAGCTAGTACCCCTGATCTGTTGATTCAAACTAGTGTTCTTGATTACAATTCTTGACAATGTGTGTGTGTGTGTGTGTGTGTGTGTGTGTGTTTCCTTCCTCTGCAGTTTAACTTCGTTGGGCGGATCCTGGGTCCACGGGGCCTCACGGCCAAGCAGCTGGAGGCTGAGACCGGGTGCAAGATAATGGTGCGGGGGAAAGGCTCCATGAGAGACAAGAAGAAGGTGAGACTGAGACACACACACATACACACACGCACACACAAACACACACACACAGACAGACTCACATAAACACATATACAGACACACGCATACACACACACGCATACACAAACAGACACTCACTCACACACACACACACACACACACACACACACAAACACCCATGCATACGCACACACACAGTATTTATATAAATACATACAAAAATACACACACATGCATAGAGACGCTCTCAAATGCATAGAGGCACTCTCAAACACACACACACAGACACACATATATATACATAAGCACTATAAGCCACATGATCACAGATCGCAGATACACTCATATACGCACATACACACACACACACACACACACACACACACACACACACACACATCATGTATCATCTGGACTCACATATAGGCACACTGAAAAAAGGAACTAAGTAAGAAATGCACATGGAGTGTGTGTGTGTGTGTATGATAGAGAATGAGAGAGTGCCTGTGCATATGTGTGTTTTTGTGGGTGAATGTCATTGCAGACCAGCTGGTTTTAGCCAGTTATATCAATGGTCAGTTACATGCAAGCACACAGACACACAGACACACAGACACACACACACACACACACACACGCACACACACACACACACACACACACACACACACACACACACACACACACACACACACTCACACTCACACACACTGGAAAAACAAACTCTTGGTCCAGAGAGAGAGGGAGTATAAGGCAGGTGTTTAAACATCATCCATGGCCCCAGATCCACAGGGCTCCAGTGATGTGGTGTGGTCGGGGGGCTCTGCTCCCGAGCGGGCCCCAGTGATAGCTCTCTTCTCTGGGCTACAGGCGGTCTGTTCTTGGGAAGGGGTGTCGAAGGTGCAGGTCACACAGGCTAATGATGTACAGGTGTACACACACACACACATGCTTGGCCACACAGATGGACTAGATACCTTAGAGTTCATGACAACCTTCCATTCACATACCAAGGATCTGATTGATCCTTGGTATGTGTGTGTGTGTGTGTGTGTGTGTGTGTGTGTGTGTGTGTGTGTGTGTGTGTGTGTGTGTGTTGTGTGTGTGTGTGTGTGTGTGTGTGTGTGCGAGAGTCTATATGCGTGCAAATGTGTATGTTTGTGTCTATATGTGTGTGTGTGTGTGTGTGTTGGTGTGCAACAGAAATTGATGCACACACACATCCCCTGAGTCTAACACACACACCCAAATGCACGTGTGTTTTGTATATCTTTCTGAGAAAGGGGCGCGTCAGTGTTTTCAGTGGCCTGTATTTGGACAAGTGTCTGCAGCAGACATGGAAACATGAGGAGCTGCTGCACAACTGCTGATTGGAAAATAAAACAACCTCCTGTGTGTGTGTGTGTGTGTGTGTGTGTGTGTGTGTGTGTGTGTGTGTGTGTGTGTGTGTGTGTGTGTGTGTGTGTGTGTGTGTGTGTGTGTGTGTGTGTGTGTGTGTGTGTGTGTTTGTGTGTGTGTGTGTGTCCTCACATACATCTGGTTTGATTTGGCATCCTGCAGGAGCTCAGCTGGTCGCCCACATATCCAGTCACATCTCCAAGGCCTGTGTGTGTGTTTATGTATGTGTGTGTGTTGTGAATGTGTGTGTGTGTGTGTGTGTGTGTGTGTGTGTGTGTGTGTGTGTGTGTGTGTGTGTGTGAGAGAGAGAGGATGTTCCCCTCCTCTCCTCTCTCTTTGATAGAAGGCCCCCAGTGTATTGGACAGGCTTGTCTTCACTCTTTCAAACATTCACTTTATCAAAAGCACATTTACTAGGAAGAGCTCTCTTCCCCTCTCTCTCTCTTCCTCTCTATCTCTCTCTTTCTCACTCTCTCTCTCTTCCTCTCTATCTCTCTCTCTCTCTACCTCTGTATTTTTCTCCTCTCACTGCCCTTCCTTTCCACTCATCCACTCTTTCCACTCCTTTCACCTATGGAGGCTTCTATTATCTTCTCTTCTCTCCTCTCCTCCTCTCTTCTCTCCGCTTCTCTTCTTTTTCTCTTCTCTCCTCTCCTCCTGTCATGTCTGCTCTTTCCCTTTTCTCTCTAGTTTCCTTGACTACTTACCTGAGGGACATGTGTGTTATCTATAATAGGCTACCTTCACAAACATTTCATTAGATTACTTTCTATCTATGTGTGTGTGTGTGTGTGTGTGTGTGTGTGTGTGTGTGTGTGTGTGCGCGTGTGTGTGTGTGTGTGTGTGTACCTGAAAGTGCTCCTCCATCTGTGTGAGAAAAACTTCAAGACATTGTAATTGAATTTGTGTGAGAGTGTCCTTGTGATATGTCATAATTAGGGTTGGGTACCGAGAACCGGTACCAATACGGCACCGGTTCCATACAACCGATACCTACCCGGACCAAAATGCAACGCAGATTTCGGTGCTTCCTTTCGGTGCCTGAGCAGATAATTTTTTTTTTTTTTTTTTTTTTTTAATTAAAATTTTTATAATTTAACAAAACTAGCGATAGCTAACGAGAAGTAACGTTAGTGGCGTAGATCTTTCCGAGTACGATCTGTATACTTTTTTGTGTTGATAACAGATTTCGTGGGGCACATATAAAACTGCTCCATCTCCCAATATAGACTCTCGCCTGTGTCGCTCACGCTGCATTCCGTATGGGACTAGTGGAAACGGGATTTGTGTTGAGGAGTTGCCATGGTAATGGGTTGACTTGCGTGTGGTTTCGGTTTCAAGATAAGTGTGGTTGTTCTAAGCAGAAGTTGGATACGCTTTATTAAACGGAGAGCTACCGTCTCATCCAAAGATATTCCTTCTCAATGTGAGTTCTTAAGAGAGCACTAACTAAACTTTTAAAGGGGCAGTACACATTCACGAAACCAGTGGGTTTAAATAAATGCAAACTAATTAATATTTGTTTTACTCTGAAGGCAAACATGCTCATATTTCTGCAAAAGTATTACTTAAGTGTGAAGTGTGTGTACAGAGTTTGTTATGTATTTATTTATATTTATTTAAGTATACTGTACAGTTGTTATAAGTTAATATATTGTTCATAGTTTGAAGCCAAGTGTTTTGTATTTATTTTTATTTATAGTATACCTTAAACAGTTAATATATTGTTAAATTTGAAGAAAACTATTTGCCTTGGCAATAAATAAGCCTAATGTCTTTAATTAAAAAAAAAAAAAGTATCGGTTCTGGCACCGTTTAGGCACCGGTATCGTTTTAAAAGTATTGGTTATGTACCGGTATCGGAAAAAACCCAAACGATACCCATCCCTAGTCATAATGTATCTCTTTCTTTCCCTCTCTCTTTCTCTCTCTCTTTAACACACACACACACACAGACACGCACATACATAAACAGACACACATACTGTATCTCCAAAGTAAGAGATCCGCAGTACCGCACACACTCCAGTACCACACACACTCCAGTACCGCACCGCACACACTCCAGTACCGCACACACTCCAGTACCACACACACTCCAGTACCACACACACTCCAGTACCACACACACTCCAGTACCGCACACACTCCAGTACCGCACACACTCCAGTACCACACACACTCCAGTACCGCACACACTCCAGTACCACACACACTCCAGTACCGCACACACTCCAGTACCGCACACACTCCAGTACCGCACACACTCTAGTACCACACACACTCCAGTACCGCACCGCACACACTCCAGTACCACACACACTCCAGTACCACACACACTCTAGTACCACACACACTCGAGTACCACACACACTCTCATAACACACACTCCAGTACCGCACCGCACACACTCCAGTACCACACACACTCCAGTACCACACACACATCCCCAAATGAGAGCTAGACAGAGACCGAGAAAGAGCGAGAGAGAGAGTGAGAGAGAGAGAAAGAGGTGAGAAGGTTGATAATAAAAAGCAGAGAGCTACACCACCAAGGTGTAGAGCACTGAAGCAGAGCACTTCAGCCGTGCCTGTTGGCATTTCAGCAAACATCGTCTGTTGTGTTATCGCACGTGTGAGGTGTGTGTGTGTGTGTGTGTGTGTGTGTGTGTGTGTGTGTGTGTGTGTGTGTGTTGCTGCCATGTTATCGCACGTGTGAGGTGCTGCCATGACACCCAGCAGGGGACAGAAGTTTGAGTGTTTGTTTGGTGGTAACCAGATCAGCTATTCCCAGACATACCGTATGTCCTCTACTTTTGAAAAATATATGAAACACTGGGGTAACCGTTTAAAAGAAAGAGTAAGGTATATAGGGTAAGGTATGAAAGAGTAAGATATGAAAGAGTAAGGTATGAAAGAGTAAGGTATTAAGGAGTAAGGTATGAAAGAGTAAGGTATTAAGGAGTAAGGTATGAAAGAATAAGGTAAGAAAGTTATTTGGATCTACATCTCAGCCTCTGTCAGATTGAAAACACAACATCACATTACATTTCCCGTATGCCATGTGAGAATGGCTTCTAGCCACAGGAACTTTAATCATAAATTAAAAAGTTGAAAGTTTTCCAAAAGCCTCTGTGTGTGTGTGTGTTTGCAGTGTGTGTTCATTGACGTGTGTGTGTATGCTTGTCATACTATAATTGTCATGGGTGGTATGTTAGTCTTTGGTAATATTTGTAATTGTCTGTTTTTTAGTGTCAGTCCCTCTGCTCTTTCACTGCACCCTGGGATAAGGTTCCTCTGTTCTTGTGTTGTTCTGTTCCTAGGATAGGGTTGCTTTGTTCTTGTGTTCTTGTGTTCCTGGGATAGGGTTCCTCTGTTCTTGGGTTCTTCTGTTCCTGGGATAGGGTTATTTTGTTCTTGTGTTCTTGGGATAGGGTTCCTGTGTTCTTCTGTTCCTGGGATAGGGTTATTTTGTTCTTGTGTTCTTGGGATAGGGTTCCTGTGTTCTTGTGTTCTGGGATAGGGTTCTTCTGTTCTTGTGTTCCTGGAATAGGGTCACTGTGTTCCTGTGTTCCTGTGTAGGGCCCATGCATTAGTATTGAACACAGACACTAAGTATGCAAACATAACCTTAGCCAAAGGCTCACTGTTCAGACATTTAAAGCATCAGTTGATCTATGATGCAGTATTTCAAATTATTTCATAACGAGCTCTGTTAGTATTCAAAGAAACCGGGGAGGGAGGGAGGGAGAGAGCGAAAGAGAGGGGGGGGAGGGAGAAGGGGAGAGAGAGAGGGAGGGAGAGAGGGGGGAGGGAGGGAGGGAGAGGGGGGAGTGAGAGAGAGAGACTGACTGCTACTAGCAGAGCCTCTTGCTAATCCCTGTGACTGAAGGGCAGTTTGTTAGATGTTTGTGGGAAGGGTCAGTTTGTAATGTTTGTAGGTGAACTGGAACTAATCATGCAATTGTGAATGTTATTGTCAGTGCCCCAAGAAAACTGTGCATAGGGCATGTATGTGTGTGTGTGTGCATAGTGCATAGTGCATGTGTGTTTGTGTGTGTGTGTGTGTGTGTGTGTGTGTGTGTGTGTGTGTGTGTGTGTGTGTGTGTGTGTGTGTGTGTGTGTGTGTGTGTGTGTGTGTGTGTGTGTGTGTGTGTGTGTGTGTGTAGGGGGTGTGTGCGTGCGTGCGTGTGTGTGTGTGCATAGTGCTTGTGGGTGGTCAGGTGTACTTTTGAGGATGCATAGCGGTACATAGGGGTCATCTCCCTGTCACCCCGGCAACAGATCCCCCTCAGTCCCTCATCATCACTGCATCACATTGTCTCTAAAGCCCACGAGTGCACTCCAGTTCAGTTGCTCTGTTCTAGAGCATGTCCCCACCCCCCCTTGCATGCCTTTCTCTCTCCCCCATACACCTTTATGACAGACAGCTATAAAATGCGGATTGTCTGCGGCCCCTGTCCCTGCTGCATAGTAATCCAGCCGCCATCAAAGCCCACGCCACTCCACTGTCTCCACAGTCAGTCGAGAGGCCTTTGATTTCCTTTAAAGTCGTTTAGACTTGTTAACCTTCACTGACCTCCCCTTCAGAGAGACGTCTGAAGACTCGCTCCCGTCCCCCCTCACACACACACACACACACACACACACACACACACACACACACACACACACACACACACACACACACACACACACACACACACAGGTACCTCACTAAAGTGCCTGTTCCCTTTAAAAGGCTCTTGTGCTTTTATGTATTTTAAAGTGTGCTCTGAAATAGTGATAAAAAGGCATATCTGAAGTACAGTGGCCGCAGGCTAATGCTTCTACTGATGCTAATCTTGCCAAACGCTGCTGTAAAATAATCTGCGTTTTCCACATCACAGTAGAGTGTGTATGTGTGTCAAAGTCAAAGAAGCTTTATTGTCAATTTCTTCACATGTCAAGACAATCAAAGGAATCGATAGGACATTTCCCACTTTCCCATGGTGAAACATATAAAGTGCACAGGCACAACAGATAAGACAAGACATTTCCTAATACTAAGTAAACATAACATTTTACGTACAGCAGCATAAGTTTCTGTAAAGTGAGGTTATGGTAGTGCAAAAAAGGCAAGGAGGATATGGCTGGGGGAATGAGGGGAGAGAATTTAGCGTCCTGACAGCTTGGTGTATGAAGCTATATCTGAGTCTGGTGGTGCGGCAACGGAGGCTCCTCTACCTTCTTCCAGAGGGTAGGAGGCTGAACCGACTAGGTGGCTGGTGTCACTCGCAATCGAGGTAGCTTTCCGGGTGAGGCGGGTGGTGTATGTGTCTTGTCTGTGTGTGTGTGTGTGTGTGTGTGTGTTTGTGTGTGTGTGTGTGTGTGAGTGTGAGTGTGTGTCTGTGTCTGTCTGTGTGTGTGTGCTGTAAAATCATCTGCTTTTCCACATCACAGTAGAGCCAGATATTCAGTGAGCACGGAATCACTGCTATGCTGCTGATACTCACATACGGTATATTTCCCTCTGAATTCGGGTCAAGACTATTTACAACGTCGAAGACATTAAACTCTGGATGGGTAACAACATCCCCAATTTAACTCTTTTTTGGTTCCCCTGATATGAGTAGTGTGCTTGGTCCTCTCACACTATCCCCATACCTCAAGCCTAAATTTAAAAAAGCCTGCAGTGAAGAATCCTGGGGGGTCAGTTGACTCAGATTTAACATTTTGACAGGCAGATGTGTTCGTTGTTAGTGCTTCATTTTACTGTCTGAGAACAACTGCTGAAGTGAGAGACTTCCTATCCCAAAAGGATTGTGAGAAGGTGATCCATGCTTTTATATCTTCCTGACTAGACTATTGCAATGCACTTAAGTCAGGAAGAAGCCAAGCATCACAGTAACATCATAGTGTACTAAAGTAAGTCTCCCTTTTGATGTTAGATCTGCTGCCTGCTTGGACACTGTTTAAAGCAGATTGGAAATGACTTGTATACACAAGCTTTCCCTGGATGTTAACCTAGTGATGCATTCTTTTAGATGCACGTAGTTCAGTCTGAGGTCAGCCTTTGATTTGTGCTTTTAGTCAGTCTGTTATTTTTTTTATTAAGTTTACTTAAATGTTCTGTTCTTTTGTTGTGTTTTCACTGTTTCCTGTGTTTCCAGTCTTTTTCATCTCATCATGAATTTTTATTCGTGCTTATTTTATTTTTAATTGATTAACCTCAACAGGAAAGCACTTTGGTACAACTCCTGTTGTTTTTAAATGAGCTATATAAATAAATGTGGCTTGTCTTGACTAATTAGAGGGGTGTGTGTGTGTGTGTGTGTGCGTGTGTGTGTGTGTGTGTGTGTGTGTGTGTGTGTGTGTGTGTGTGTGTGTGTGTGTGTGTGTGTGTGTGTGTGTGTGTGTGTGTGTGTGTGTGTGTGTGTGTGTGTGTGAGCTCCTGCTGGCTGGCCGGAGGAGTGTGTGTGTCCCTGTGGTTTTGTCCTCCAACAGCTTGCACCAAACTAAGGCTGAGGGACCATTCCAGTTCACACACACATTTACCACACCACACACTCACACACACACACTTACCACACCACACACACACACACACACACACACAAGCACACACACACACGCATAGATACATACACATACGCACACACTGTGGGTTTGACCTCCACAAGATTCTACTGAGGCTAAGAGATCACACCTGAACACACACAATTTTACTGAGGCTGAGGGATCTCACCTGAACACACACAATTCAATACAATTTTATTTATATAGCGCTCTGGACCTAAACCCTGAACCCTGAAACCTGAACACACCATTTTATGATAATGGAACACTTCAGAAGTAAGGAAGGGAGAAGGAAGAGAAGGAGGAAGGGGAAGAAGAAGGGAGACCAAGGGATGAGACCCGATCATTAAACTAAACCAGACTAGATCACTGGACTAAACCAGACTAGATCACTGGACTAAACCAGACTAGATCACTGGACTAAACCAGACCAGATCACCAGACTAAACCAGACCAGATCACCAGACTAAACCAAACTAGATCACCAGACTAAACCAGACTACATCACTACACTAAACCAGACCACTAAACCAGACCAGAACCTGAAAGAGAGCGGAAGACAGAGACCGAGGTAGACCGAAAGAGAGCGGGAGACAGAGGTAGACTGAAACAGAGGTAGACTGAAAGAGAGAGGGAGACAGAGACAGAGGTAAACTGAAAGAGAGAGTGAGACAGAGACAGAGGTAAACTGAAAGAGAGAGGGAGAGAGAGAGAACGAGAAAGAGAGAGACAGAGACAGAGGTGGACTGAAAGAGGGAGAGAGAGAGAATGAGAAAGAGAGAGACAGAGGTAGACTTAAAGAGAGAGGGAGACAGAGATAGAGGTAGACTGAAAGAGAGAGGCAGACAGAGACAGGTAGATTGAAAGAGAGAGGGAGACAGAGGTGGACTGAAAGAGAGAGGGAGACAGAGACAGGTAGACTGAAAGAGAGAGGGAGACAGAGACAGGTAGACTGAAAGAGAGAGGGAGACAGAGGTGGACTGAAAGAGAGAGGGAGACAGAGACAGGTAGACTGAAAGAGAGAGGGAGACGGAGTTGGACTGAAAGAGAGAGGGAGAGAGGGAGAATGAGAAAGACAGAGATAGAGAAGAGGTAAGAGAAAGGAAGTGGTGTGACCCATGCTTAATAAAAAGCACCAAAATGTCCGCATGACATCTCTATCACACACACATTCATTCATACACACACACACACACACACACACACACACACATTCAGACATGCATGCACAGACACGCTCACTGCATGTCTCTGTCTCTGTCTCAGTGTGTTGGTACACAAAGGCCACAGTGAATTCCTAATGACCATAAGAAGACAGTGCAGAGTTACACGGCTCTGCTGATCGCCACCAGTCAGCAGGGGCGCTGCCAGGAATTTTGGGCCCTATGAAAGATTCTAGGGGAGAGGCATGTTTGCGCGCGCAGCACGCGGCAATTTTTTGGGGTGCCCATTTGAAATAAATCTTCATTATCAATGATAAATATATTGTATAATGGGCTGAAATGGAAGGCACCCAATGCATTCACTTTAATTATGTCAAATTAAGATTCACTAGCATTAATAACTGATTATAAAAACCAACATTCTATAGGTAGGGACTGATATTATTGTTTCGAAATACTAGAGAGATATATTAATGCAAAGAATAAAGAGATGTCGGTAGTTATTTCTTGTATTTCGAATTTGCTCGTTCACACTAACAAAATAGCTAGCTAGCTTGCTAGCTTAGTGTTAACATAGGGAATATTGTAATGTAGTGGGCTTTCATTAACCTCAAGTAAACCTACATTTGAGCAGGTAACAATCGTTAACAACTACAGATAACAGATACAGCCACATTCTGTAACTACCTGTACTTACAATTTCACTCCTTGCACCGTTTACTTTGAGCTAAACTCCATGGCTATAATCCTGGCTGTCTTGAAGAGACGTTAGGCAGAAACAAATGCATTGTAACGCTGGTTGCACAGGTTATGCAGACGCAGACCACTTTGATTGACTGACACACGCACACATTGTTCAAATCATACACTGGAGTATTTCTACATGGGTTAAGATAATGATCAGGCTATAATAAGACCACATCGGCTATGTAATCGCTGACAACCAGGACGATTTCATAGTGGTTGGTGTAAACCGGGACATATTAGCGTCCCGACAGGTTTTTGTCGGGACGCGGGACACGCAACTCAAAATCGGGAGGGTCCCGGTAAAACCGGGACGTCTGGTCACCCTAGGTTAAGACCTGACCTCAGCCAGCCCAGCTGCTCTGTACACCTGCTGCCTGCCAGTGCAGTGCCAGCATCTCGCATTTCGGATGCTGTTCGATTCAACGTATCGCGCGTTGCGGCCGAACCATTTCGCAAGAGCTCAGGGGGAAGGGCAAATGACAATATGTTAAATAACTAACGAAAACGTTATGGAAATCGACAGTTGTGAGTTAAATAAGTTTATTTCCAATTACCATTTCTTTGTAATGAGACATTATTAAAAAAAAGGCAAGAATATTAATATTATATTATTAATTGCCATCCGCGGGCCGTGGGCCATGCTGCGTTGGGCTGGGCCCTTAGAATCAGTACCACTTTTCCCCGCCAGGCAGCGCCCCTGCCAGTCAGTGTGTGTGTGTGTGTGTGTGTGTGTGTATGTGTGTGTGTGAAGCTGTGTGCTGCTGTGGAGGCCTGTAGGGGTGTTTGCAGATTGGAGCATAAAGCATTGTTTGTGTGTTTGCACAGTTGGACTTATGAATGTTGTTTGCGTGTGTGTTTAGATAAAACAAATATAATGGAACGCTTATGACTGAAGCCCCTTGTTGCCTGGCCACTCTTCAATTTGCATGGACCACAATGAGTCCGACAGAAATCCACAGAGCCGTCGTCATAGCGATGGAAGAAAACACAACTCCAAGGTTTGGATTTAGAGCCTTGGAATGTTCTCTGATGAATCTGACTGAAGACACATTTCAGGAGGGGTCTAAGAGCGTCAAGATTATATGCTGAAAAGGCATTTACGGAGGGGTCTACAGCTCCATTTACACTTATTAGAAAGTGTTGCTCAGCATATGGTCGCCGACAAAAAAGAGTGTCGCTCATGTTGCTGCATTTATGCTTCAGTGAACAGTCTCCTCCGCCCAACTGTCACGTGACTCGTGTACTGACGTAGGCGGACACGTAGCTTGAATTTTGTATGATTTGGGCATC
>NC_137910.1:15521035-15523535 GCF_963457725.1 Sprattus sprattus | reverse complement strand
CTAATATAAGTTGATTAGCCTAGTTGGTAAGCATCAGAGCTCATAGATACTGGCGTCATTCTGTTCTCTTCGGTTCTGTGCCGTTCATGTTTTGATGAAGATTATGTTATACTATAAGTAAGCATTAGAAGAAGTGATTAGACATAACGAAACACTGGGTTTGGTTTGGACCCCAGACACATCAGAACCAGTAAGTGTCACGATCTGTCTCGGTTCTTCTACACTGCAGGACCCAAATGCACACACATGGTTTGCAAGAACTCAAAAAGGATATTGATTAAGTCAGAAGTCAGGCACAGTATCAAAAACAGAGACCGTGAGAACAAACCATACAGCAATTCAAATGCGACAAAGACCAATAGAGACAGAGGGAAAGACGAGGGTAAACCAGATAACAGGACACAGGTGAACTAGAGAGAAGAAGGGTTAAAGTATTATTTATTTTTATACAGTATTATTATAAAGTATTATATATTTTTGACAGTCACGTGATATTCTCTCTCAGTATGTGGCAGAAGTGTAGATACTGGGAGGATAGGACTATGCAGTCATCTACTTCACCCAGGAGGATTGGTCTTACTTTCTATACTTATTATTATAAACTCTTTGTTTCTGGAGAAGTAGGTTTCCCCTCGTATGTCAGTATTTGTTACATTCTGTCAGCAAAGTACCTCCACTACCCCATTACAGTGAGTGCAGAGTCGGTCTCAGTAGCCAGGTTTGCCTGTGTCCAACCTTCTAACTAAGCAGGTTTGCCTGTGTCCACCCTTCTAAGTAGTCAGGTTTGCCTGTGTCCACCCTTCGATCTTAACAGGTTTGCCTGTGTCCACCCTTCTAACTAAACAGGTTTGCCTGTGTCCACCCTTCTAACTAAACAGGTTTGCCTGTGTCCACCCTTCTAAGTAGTCAGGTTTGCCTGTGTCCACCCTTCGATCTTAACAGGTTTGCCTGTGTCCACTCTTCTAAGTAGTCAGGTTTGCCTGTGTACACCCTTCTAAGTAGTCAGGTTTGCCTGTGTCCACCCTTCTAAGGAAACAGGTTTTCCTGTGTCCATCCCGCGCAATAGTCAGGTTTGCCTGTGTCCAACTTTTTCTGTCATCTGTGTTCTGTGTCCTCCCAGCTCACCTTCTCTGATTCTCTCCATTCTGTCTCTTCTTTCTCCTTTTTTCTCTGTCCTCCTTTCCATCGCCCTTCTTCTGTGTCTTTACCTTTGTCTCCATTTAATTTCCATCCCTTCTGTACTGGCATGACAAGAAACAAATTGATATGATTATTTTATCTTGCTTGGATATAACTGATTTAGCGGAGAGTGACCTGTCAGTGTGTGTGTGTGTGTGTGTGTGTGTGTGTGTGTGTGTGTGTGTGTTTGTGTGGTCGTAACTGTGTTATGGGAGGTGACCCTTCAGTCACCCCTGCCACACTGTGTGTTCTGGACTCTGCTGGTGTCCCATTCTGGGTTGACAGCTCTGGTCTCCCTGTGGTGTGTGTGTGTGTGTGTGTGTGTGTGTGTCTGTGTGTGTGTGTGTGTGTGTGTCTGTGACTGTGTGTCTGTGTATCTGTGTGTCTGTGTGTGTGTCTGGTTTGTGTGCCCCATTCACAGCTGACAGCTCAGGTCTCCCAGGGAACACCATCACTACTGAGACATCTGATTTAATCTCAGGGAGAGAGAGGGGGAGACAGGGAGGGGGAAGAAGAGGTGGAGAGGTAGAAGGAGAGGAGGAGAGGGAGGAGGAAAGGAGGTGAGAGAGAGGGAGAAGTAAAGGAGTGGAGATAGGGAGAAGGAGAGGAGGAGAGAGGGAGGGAGAAGGAGAGGAGGAAAGAAAGAGGGAGGGAGGGAGAAGGAGAGGAGGAAAGATATGAAGACCACAGGATTGGGAGAGAGAGAGGGGTACAGAGACAGAGATTCAAAGGAAGAGAGAGACAAAGAAGACACTGTTTGTGTGTGTGTGTTTGTGTGTGTGTGTGTGTTTGTGTGTGTGTGTCTGTGTGTGTGTGTGAGTGTGTGCGTGCGTGCGTGTGTGTGTGTGTGTGTATGTGTGTGTGTGTGTGTGTGTGTGTGTGTGTGTGTGTGTGTGTGTGTGTGTGTGTGTGTGTGTGTTTGAGAGAGAGAGAGAGAGAGTGTACACTAGAATCAACCTAATTGATGTTTACTGCATCCAAACAAACAAACACAAACACACACACATACACACACACAAACACATACATGCACGCACACACACACACACACACACAAACACACACACACAAACACACACAAAAACAAGCAAATCTACCCAAGCACACAGTAATGAATAAAGGGATGTGTGTGTAAACATGAAAGTGAACTGACACCTTCTTTCTCTCACACAAAAATACACACCTTCAACCAATGCTCTCACGCACTAACACAAATATACAAATAAACACAGACAGCTGCACACAAACATGAGAGTGTGTTCAGTCATCTTCCACCTTCACACAAAGGCATACTACAACTCACAAGCATATAGATACACAT
>NC_137910.1:15503535-15513535 GCF_963457725.1 Sprattus sprattus | reverse complement strand
CCTGGTCAGCTCACTTGACTAGCCAAGCCTCCCCCTTTGTCTGCCCAAAGGCTCGTCCTGTTGTCCATCAAACGGTTGCCAAGATGTGTTCCAAGTGGCTTTGACCACCCTGTGTTTAAAAAAAATGATGATTATTATTTCCGCTAAGTGCTACGATGTGAATTTTTTACAGCTCAAGTGTGCTAAACCTATAAAAGAGAAAAGTATTATTTGTGCCTTAAATATGTGTGTTTTTTATCATGTACTTTCTATTGTTTTTTTCCATCATTTGTTAATGTCCACAGTTGGATCACTACTCTGTGGGAGCCTCCTGGTTTGATGAACTGATTTAGATGACTTCTTTCCGTGTTGTTTTTTTTTCATCTGTGGAGACTGTTACTCTGCTTCTGCGTCTCTGATAAATTGTAATGAACAGTCTGATTGATGCTATGATAACCGATGATGATGATGATGTTTATGATGACGATGATGATGATGATGATGATGTCGCTACTCCCTAGCAGGTGCGGTGGCGGCTAAGATTAGGAGGCACGACCTGCGTGTCCACCCCTACCAAAGGGTTCTGGCCGCAGACCGAGGTTAGTTTAGCGTCTTTAGTGTCTTCCTCACCCATGCATCAGAAAGAATGAAAATGAAAACAAAAATACATAAACAACAAACAAACAAACAACTGGAAACAGACCGAGGTTAGTTAAGCATCTGTCTTCCTCACCCATGCCTCAGAAAGAATGAAAATATAAACAAAAATAGATAAACAACAAACAAACAAATAACTGGAAACAGAGAGAAACTTTGACCCGGAACCTAATGAAGAAAGTTCTGTTCTGAAAGTTCCAAACTGTTACTCTGTAATGAAGCTGTAATAACGTTGGACTTTAGTAGACACACACATACTCAGACACACACACACAAACATACTCAGACACATGCACACACACACACATTATTTGGATGGCTGTGAAACAGGATGGCTGTGAACGGATGCTTATGACCAGTAATAGACGTTTGAATTTCATTGTGTGTTTGTCTCACTGGACACACTCGGATGCAGACACATTCCACAACCAGGTCACACACACTTCCCTGACCAAGCCTATCATCTGTGTCGACCAGCTCTTTTGCACTCAACCAAACTTAAAGTCCCATTCACACCCACACACACACACACACACACACACATATAATTTTAATAGCACTTTTATGTATGTCTGCATGAGAGTGAAGGTGTGTGTTTGTGCGTGTTTGTCTGAGCACGAAGGCTTTTGAGACCGGACTGTTTCATTAATAATTTCCCGGAAACACTGAACTCAGCATCTCGCCAAGGCCTGTATGTGGAGTCAGCCGTGTGCTTGTGTATGTGTGTGTGTGTGTGTGTGTGTATGTTTGTGTGCTTGTGGAGTCAGTGCAGTGAATTTATGGTCTGGAGTTTCACCTACGTCTTCTTCTGCTAATGTGAAAATGTACTTATACGATACTGAAAGAAGTGTTAAGTATGAATTGGATTGGATTCAGGCCATTGTAATGTGTGGTAGTGTGAGTGAATGATATAGACATTAGACAATTGTGTATGTGTGTGTTTTGTGTGTGTGTGTGTCTTCACCACAGAGGATTGGTGAAAATCAAACTGATTATTTGTGTTCATTTTGTTTTTGACTGTGTCTGTGTTTTATTTTAAATTTTTATATTTTTGTGCGTTTTATTTGATCATGGTACTACTGTTGTCAAGCAAACCCTCTGAGACCTTATGGATATCTGACATGGATGTTGAAGCAGGAGTGTGTGTGTGTGTGTGTGTGTGTGTGTGTGTATGTGTGTGTGTATGTGTGTGTGTGTGTGTGTGTATGTATGTGTGTGCTATGGTAAAAGATGCGTATGTGTGTGTGTGTTTGTGTATGTGTATGTGTGTGCTATGGTAAAGGGAGCGTGGGTGTGTGTGTGTGTGTGTGTGGGTGTGTATGTGTGTGATAAAGTGAAAGGAGCCTGTGTGGGTGTGGGTGTGTGTGTGTGAGTGAGAATATATGTGCTATTGTAAAGGAAGTGTGTGTGTGATGTGGTGAAGAGAGCACACACATCTGTCCTCTAATGTCCATCTTTGTGTCTCTCCTTCACTTGATGTGAGAGACAGCAAAACACACCCTAATGTGTGTACGATGACACTTACACACACACACACACACACACACTTTCCTGCCAGCACACACTACTGCGCTATGCTCCACATGAGGGCAGCCATGTTGGAAAAAAATATAACATCAAACCTCAGTCACACAGATGATAGGTGTCGAGTAGGTGTGCACGTGTGTATGTGTGTGTTTAGTGAGTGTGTGTGCAGTGTTTAAATGCTTCACAGTTACTTTAAAAACAAAATCCACTTGAGACATGTCTTTGTGTTTTACTGTAAGTCTCTGTTGTTTTATTGTTGTCTTTTATTTTATTTGTTATTTTTAATTGTTGCAAAGAAAATAGTATTTACTTGTGGCCTCTTTAAATATACACAAATATATATATTAAATATGCATATATATTAAAAGTATATAAAGCAGGAATGTATATGAAATGTCAGATTCTACTTGTATTTTGCAAAGAAATAGCAGTTGAGATTATAGAGGGCTATTTTTAGGAAAGAGAAATATGCATCTTAGCAGCTTGATAGCCATGTTAGAATACTTCCTATATTTTTTGATATCCAGTAGGGCTTTATATAAGTGACGGGACATTTTTTTCAGTCTTTGTACGCCAGAGCATTTTATATGATGGTCCTGTGAGGGGGTGTGTGGCTGTGCCGGGGGCAATGGGGGGAGTCTTTGGCTCCTGCGAGCCCCCGGTGCAAACCAACATGGCTCTACTATGCTATAGATGAAGAAGAAGAAGAAAAACAATACCTTGTAGTGTTGCTTTTTATGATTAAGGCAAAGATTTTTATGCTGTTGTACATAGACAAAAAGATTTTGAAAAAGAAAAACAGCAATAAAAAATGTATTGAGTGCAAACAAATGCAAGGCATCCTGTTTCTTTACCCCACTGTGGTTATTATCTACCTATAAACATTTATAAATGTTATAAATATTATTAAATGTGTTTTATTACCTAGTAGATTCTGTACCAGATTAGTGATAGGTGTTTAATGGCTTTCAGGAAGTGAAGATGCTCTGTCATCCGCACAGCCCCTCCCTCATCCTACCCAAAGCCCCTCCCCCTCTCCATCCACCTAACTGTTACTAACCCTGATCATTTGGACTGCGCTCGTTTACTCCTGTCTGTACTTCCTCGTCCTATCGCCCCCTCCTGCCTGCCCCTCTAACAGGCTCCTGGTGTCAGCCTAGCTCTGTGCGATCTCACACTCCAGTCACTAAATTACCCAACAGCCTAGCTCTGTGTGTAGCTCTGAATGCCACCATGCCACCAGCTGATCTTGTTGATGTGACTGAACCCTCAGATTTATCAAGTAATAGCTGACTCTGGAGCACATCCGTTCCACCATCTGAGACAGATCTTCTCCCGGTTCTGATACTGATCTGTTCTATTGTCTGATGTGGAGCTTTTCAAGAGTCAGAGACAAACTCATTCCAGAGTCGGACATGAATCCACTCCAGATACCAAATTGTATCTGTCCTAGCTTTAGAAACATATCTATTCTAGATTCAGAAACAAATCTGTTCTAGATTCAGATTTAGATCTGGTCTAGATTCAGAAACAGATTTGTTCTAGATTCAGAAACAAATCTGTTCTAGATTCAGATTTAGATCTATTCTAGATTCAGAAACAGAAGTGGTTCAGAGTCAGCTGAAAGCCTGCTTGTCATGTTTTCATCCAACCTTCACCAGCTGAGACTAATCTCCTTTCTTCTCTTTCTTTCCCTTCCTCCCTCCCTTTCCACCCCTTTCTTGTCCTCTTCCCTGCATTTCTTTCCTTGTTTGTCTGTCTGTCTCCTAATCCACTCAGCCACCACAGGCAACTAACCTCTCTGACTCCCTGCCCTGTGACCTTTGCCCTGTGACCTCTCCACTTTGACCCCATCACCCTCTGATGACCTGCCCATTGCCTGCCTGTATCTCTCTTCTCTGGTATGAAAAAGCAAAGAGAGCAGAAAGACAGAACGAACGAATGAAAGAAAGAGAGAGAGAGGAAAGAGGGATGAAAAGACTTACTCATCCTTCGTTGGTCTGTGCCTGGAGAGTCTTCAGCTTCTGACAAGAGGATGTGCTGCAGAGGTCAAAAGCCGTTTATCATCACACACACTCACTCACACACACCCATACATCAAATACACTCTCACACACATCAAACACACTCACACACACCTATATACACATACAAACACACACACACACAAGATAGTATCTGTTGCCTCTGTGGACCTACACCGAAGCAGTCTCAAGCAATAAGCAATATGCCCAACATGTATACTATACCCAAGGACACACACACACACACACTTGCCCTGTCAATGTCAACGGCCTACATCCCAAACACCCCATGAACACACACACACACACACACGTGTCTGTGAATATGAAATGTAATGTGTTGAGGCAAGTGTTTGGACATAATCATAATTGGCTCTGAATCCAGCCCTCTGGTTTCACCCAAAACTGACCGACGGGAGTGTTAATCTGGAGTACGGGCGGTTGTGTGTGTGTGTGTGTATTTGTGTGAGTGTGTGTGTGTTTGTGAATGTGGGTGTGTGTATCCTTATTTACGAGTGTGTGTGTGTGTGAGTATGTGTGTGTCCTAAAAGCCCCTCTGCATTCCTGGATTGAAAGACAGGACTGATTGTTTCAGCTGTTACTCCCTGAAAATGTGTTTGCCACACTTGCCTATGAACTGTACAAATGTATGAAATATGTAGATACACACATTCAGTAGAAGGCCAAGGGGGTATTCCACGTATGTGGGTTAGTGACGAACCTGGGAGAGAGTTAACTCAGTGTTAAGTGGTAAACCTAATAGAAGAGCCCTATGGCTTTGTTTTGCTGGAAGAGAGTTAACTCAGAGTAAGTGGTAAACCTCCTAATAGAAGAGCTCTATGGCTTTGTTTTGCTGGGAGAGAGTTAACTCAGAGTAAGTGGTAAACCTCCTAATAGAAGAGCTCTATGGCTTTGTTTTGCTGGGAGAGAGTTAACTCAGAGTTAGTGGTAAACCTCCTGTTTTGCTAGGAGAATTATGAACCACGTATATTCTTGGAATCCCCCCACCAGAGCTGGGGAGAACGAAGAGGACAACACAACACGGTTGCCTGTTGATAGGATGGGGGGGGGGGGGGCTTTTTATTGCAAACAGAAGAGTAATATATTTTTCCAAATGTGTGAATCTTTTCTACTTTTTTGCTTTGTAGAGATGCCACTCAAACCCTTTACCAAGTGAAAACAATCTGTTTAATTTCTGTCTTATTTCCTGTGTGGTGGGAGAAGAGGTTCCGATGACCAAAATGGCCTTTTCCTTTCATCTGCAGCGCTTGGGAGAGTGGTGCTGAAATAGGGGAAGCAGCAAAGTGCCTTTTTCACCCTCTGCTACTGTCATTTTCACAGTCTCACAGAGCCTGTCATGTCCACACCAGGGCTCCATACACACACACTCACACACGCACGCAAACGCAGATTTAACTACAGAGGTGGCAACTTCAGAACACACATTTTGCTCATACTTGTGTGAATGGTGCACCCATCGTGAGCTGTGAGTGCATTGGTGTTTGTGTTTGGCTTACCTTGAGTGCATTAGGTCTTAACTCTGTGTTAAAATTCAATGTAAAAACACGCACAGCATAGCATTGCATATTTCACCTGTGTTTACAGATCAAATACGTGAATGCATGATGTTATTCATTTTCATTTGGGGTCCTATCTGAAGCCTTATTCAAGCATGGGAGTGTCATTCGGGACATTCGTGTGTAGTTCTGGAGATGACATCATGTAGATGATCACCAAAGAGTGTACATGCAGAACACTAGTGTACTCCAGAGCTCTCTAGCTTGTCCTGAATGTCACTGGAACAGTGACGTGCTCATACCATCTCTGTGTGTGCCCATACCCATCTCAGTGTGTGCCCATACCCACCTTATACCATCTCAGTGTGTGCCCATACCCACCTCAGTGTGTGCCCATACCCACCTCAGTGTGTGCCCATACCCATCTCAGTGTGCTCATACCCATCTCAGTGTGCTCATACCCATCTCAGTGTGCTCATACCCATCTCAGTGTGTGCCCATACCCACCTCAGTGTGCTCATACCCATCTCAGTGTGCTCATACCCATCTCAGTGTGCTCATACCCATCTCAGTGTGCTCATACCCATCTCAGTGTGTGCCCATACCCACCTCAGTGTGTGCCCATACCCATCTCAGTGTGCTCGTACCCACCTCAGTGTGCTCATACTCATCTCAGTGTGTGCTCATACCCATCTCCGTGTGGGCTCATACCCATCTCAGTGTGTGCCCATACCCATCTCAGTGTTCGCTCATACCCAAGCTGAGATGCATCTGGCAGCGACCCGGCATTGACCTCACCAGCCTTCACCAGATCCCCACCAGCTCCATGGCAGAGTCCATTCCCTGGTGCAGTCTGGGTAGGGTTAGCCTTCCCTCCTATAGGCCCTGGAGGTGTGATGAACACTACAGAGATGTCCTGGGGAAGTGTGTTGAACATGGCAGAGATGTCCTGGGGACAGACACCCTGTAAGCCTGTAAGGTTTGATTGTTGACAGAGATCTACTTCCACTGCAGCACTGAGTCAGAGACTCTACTGGGCCTGCAGCACTGAGTCAGAGTCCCTACTGGGCCTGCAGCACTGAGTCAGAGTCCCTACTGGGCCTGCAGCACTGAGTCAGAGTCCCTACTGGGCCTGCAGCACTGAGTCAGAGTCCCTACTGGGCCTGCAGCTCTCTCCCGGCACTGAGGCAGTCAGTGGTCCAGGGAGCCCCAGGGTTATGTATTAACACTGCATGCTTCAGCCCCTGAGGAGTCTTTGTCAATGCCTGCTCAAAAGCAGACACTGACTCTGTATGCACATAGGGTCCTGACAGCACACTTTAGTCTTATCTCACTTCCAGGCTGAGATCGTTAGTCAATTCCAGTCAAGTGAGAGAGCTGATGTTAGACACCTTTCCCAAGCTCTGTATCTACCTATCTAGCTCTGTCAGTGTGATTAACAGCAGCAGACAGCTATCACTGTGGGCCTATACAGTATGTTCACACCCATAGTAATGTTTTATCTGCTGATGTTATAACCTCTGATAGTATAATATAAGCCTCCCCAAGCCTCCAGATATTATCTGGCCTGTGTAAGGCGGTGAAGGTTGGGTCTTAATAGGGTTGTCACAGTGCCATAAGTCTGCAATGGTATGATGCACACCAAGGTATCGCAATACCAAGTAGTACTTGAGAGTTGGCTCAGTGGCATGGGATGTGTGTGTGTGTATGAGGAGTGGGGCATATTATCTGCAGTAGATGTCTGTTCGAGAATCTGCCACCAGTGCAATTTTTTGGTCACTAACTCTTCAGTGCCATGACAATGACGACGACGATGATGAAAATACTAATAATCATTTGCGTTATAACCAATGATTAGAATTACAGATCGAGGATATAATTCATACGTACAGATGTTACAGGGATGGAAAACAGTAGTTGGTTGTTGCTATGCAACAAAGTTACAAATAATGGAACATGTGCACATGTTAGTGAAGTAGGAAGCAGAATGACATAATTACAGGTTGCTGGGTTACAAAACAGTGTTTTTATGGGAATAGTTAGATATTGCCACTGGAACTACCTGTCGAATAGACCACCTTAGTATTAATCAGTCCAGATCCACCCAGTTTGTGAGAGAGACACACACATTGCCTGCTGATTCGCAGGGTGTGTGAGTCTAGACCCAGGAGAGAGCAGACACGCTGGGAGTGTGATCTGTGCAGAGACAGCCTCATAAGAAGTGCCACCCCTGAGGAGCCCTACTCAATGTGTGTGTGTGTGTGTGTGTGTGTTGGGGGGGGGGATGATTCATGTGTTGTCTGAGTCACACAGGAACCAGTCAATATGAGTTCTTGCTTTCACCCTCACCTGCATTGCACCGCAGCTACACACCTCCAGCTCCATTGCTTATGCTTCTGGTGTGGACATGTCATCATGTCTGCAAATTCATCAAGCTCTCGGTGTGTGTGTGTGTGTGTGTGTGTGTGTCTACCCAAATATTGCCTATGAAAAAAAATATGTCTGTATTAACAGCCATTGTAATGACTTTATAATGTATTTTTCTATGGTATTTTTTATGTATGTAATGGGTAATATTAAATGCCTTTTCTCCATATTTAAACAGAAATGAAAGCAAACAGCTGGAGTCCGTCTGTCTCATTCCCACACTGACTCACTCATTACTTCACACAGGGATATTGCTTTCTCGTCTGTGTTTGAGAATAAAGGCATATTTGGTTAAAAGAATATTTCTGTAAAAGATCAAAGTCTAACATGGCAGAGACAAACACAAAGAGCTTAACTAACCTTAACCCTAACACAAAGAGCTTAACTAACCCTAACACAAATAGCTTAACTAACCCTCTTCGTAGTCTTCATAACTCCACTAGCAAACATGTTACACTAAAAACATTAGGGTATACAACACGCAGATCTCCGAGTGTGATAGTTAGACACCTTATAAACCCACTCATCCAGGTCTTCCTCAGATAATAGTTAGTTATAATAGTAGTTCATAAAGTTGTAGCTCCATTTTACACTAAGTCTCATTGTCCTCGGAATTAAAAGCTTGTTAAAAACAAAACATACCCTCAAGTCTCCACACGTGCGAGTGGACATCTACGGCTGGATTTCCATATGGCCGCGCTTACTCAGCTGCCACTGAGCAAACGGCCATAGATACATAAAAGCTGCGCTGAACAGCTCTACAGCTCAACCGCTCTACACCTCTACATGGCATCAGGACAGACGTGTCAGCGCTGGAATGGTGTCAAAAAAAACAAAAACTGTTGGAGGAGGAAATGAGAGTTAAAATAATAATAATACAAATAATAATAATAATGATGATTTTGATGCTGATAATAATTTTTTTAAACAATAATAATAATAATAAACATAATCATCGCCATTGTCATCATAGTAATAATAATACAAAAACTTCAGGAGAACAATATGTGATTGTGGCACAAATGTGGCACACAGTTTTTTTTAAATGAACATAGACTTTTGGCTGAAATGTCTACACCAGAATGTCAACACCAAAACAGAGAACAACTGAACTTTTGCCTCCCTCTTGCTATCTCCCTCCCATCCTCTCTTCTCCATCATCCTCCTTTCATATCTCTCTGTCTTTCTCTTTCAGTCTATCACTCCTTTCTAAAAGTTGTTCTTCTCCTCTACCCTCTACCCTCTCCCTCCTCATTTCTCTTCTGTTCTCCTCTCTTCCCCCTTGTCCTCTCTTCCCCTCTCTCCTCCTCTCTTCTCCTCCTCTGGCTGTTGCTGGTGTTGCTAGAGTGCTGTGTGTGTCTGTAAGCAGTCTGGAAGTGCCAACCCCTCCAGCCGCTTTCTGCTCCATGTAGATAAGCCAGCCCAGGGGCCAGGGTTTTTTTTTCTGGGGGGGGGGGGGGGATCGCATCTAGAGATGCCCCCCAGGGGTGTTGAGCCATGACTGGGTTTGTTTGTGCAGACCGCAAATAAACTCCAACTCCAACCACTTTCGAATCTAGTGGCTTCGTTGAGGGATACTCTATAATTCTCTCACACTTTCTCTTCTCAACTCTCTCTCTAACGCTTTCTGTCTCTATGACTATAACACACTCTCTCTCTCTATCCCTCTTACTCTCTTTCTTTCTGTAGCTCTCAATTCAAATTCTAATTCAAAAGAGGCTTTATCGGCATGACCATAACGTTCTACAGTATTGCCAAAGCATTTGGGTTGGGTGTATACACTGTATACACAAGATACATTAAAAGGGGAAAGTGAGAAGTGGACATACTAATAACAAAGATAAATAAATAAACACATTTAATAAATAA
>NC_137910.1:15483535-15496035 GCF_963457725.1 Sprattus sprattus | reverse complement strand
AGTGAAGCAGAGAGTGAGACGGCTGAGCAGAGAGTGAAGCAGAGAGTGAGACGGCTGAGCAGAGAGTGAGACGGCTGAGCAGTGAGTGAGACGGCTGAGCAGAGCTGCCCAGATATGCGCTGCTGCCTCACCATGTGTTTGGCCAAACGCACATCTCAGACCACAGGTAGCCTAACCAAGCACACACCTTAGACCACAGATAGCCTAACCAGGCACACATCTCAGACCACAGATAGCCTAACCAGGCACACATCTCAGACCACAGGTAGCCTAACCAGGCACACATCTCAGACCACAGGTAGCCTAACCACGCACACACCTTAGACCACAGACAGCCTAACCAGGCACACATCTCAGACCACAGGTAGCCTAACCACACACACATCTCAGACCACAGGTAGCCTAACCACGCACACACCTTAGACCACAGACAGCCTAACCAGGCACACATCTCAGACCACAGGTAGCCTAACCAGACACACATCTCAGACCACAGGTAGCCTAACCAGGCACACGTCTCAGACCACAGATGGCATAATCTCCACTTGGTTGATCTCTCACTCGCTCAGACTCAGTGAGAAGACTGTAGGGACACAAGTTTAGCCTATTACACCAGTTTCAAACTTTAAGTTTTAAATAAAGAACTCTCCTTATATTATCTAATCGACTCCCCATCTGATAACATAATTGCTGTTTGATAACATCCTGTCCCGAAATAGAATTTAATTTCCGCACTAAGGCTGTGATGGAGGGGAGCGCGATATTGGCAGTAATGTGGATATTCGGGGTGAGTAATCAATTATCCTCTCAGAGCTTAGCTTAAATCCTGTGAGTAACCCTCTAACTTTATGAGATCATCCATGCATGACCTCATTCCACTGGCGGTGGGCGGGGGTTCCCATGCAGAGCGAGGGGGCAGACTGATGGTGTGTTAGTGCCATCTACTGGACTTTCAAATCCAAGCGCCATGATTAATGTCTGTCAACCAATGGTCATGAACTGTTACAATTAAAGCATTATTTAAAATTTCACCTTTGAAGCAAGCATACATAACCCAGACAGCTGAATTTAAAGGATCTGGTACCATACGGCTCTACATAACTAAAGACCTTTGTGCCGAGTTCTCCACATGCTAGCTGAATCAGGCTTCTTCTTTGTCAGGGCAGACCCATTCCAGACAGCTACTCTCTGCTTAAGATAGAACACTCTTTCGGAAGCCTGAGCCCATGGGCTGGTTTTGCCATGGCTATCGGCGTCTCCACATTCTGTCTCGCTGAAGATCTATTATTTAGACATTCATATGATGTGCTTTAACAAAATTGGTCTTCAGCCACCTGTCAAGGTGGACAGTGATTCCACACACACACACTCCTAGCAAGTCCATAAGACACAAACAAATGTAACAAGTTCGTTCCAACAGCCATGCCTACAAAGCTGGGAAACCGGCTTCATGGTTTGGTGGGAACCCTGGGAACCACACTGCATTTTCCCTCTGCCATCAGATGGACATAATTGTTGTAAAACCCACAGCTATGGTTTGGACAAAACTACATAAAGTAGTTAAAATAAATATTTAAAGCTCTTTGTCAAAACTACTTAAAGTGGTTAAAATAAATATCTAAAGCTCTTTGTCAAAACTACTTAAAGAGGTTCTGTCAAAACTACTTATTATACGGCTCTTCAGAACGTTCCAAAAAGTACCGTTGATTTGAATGGGCCATCCCTACGTCATACCCATACATTAATTCCTGCTAGCAGACCTCTGCCAAAGATAATCACCGCTGTCATTGGCAACGGGTTTTGTACTTCTAATTCACATCTTTCATATCATTCCGCCAGAAGTCCAGTCATTTTAACGCAACAGTAGAGAGTAATTTGAAGTCAGCAAGTAATGGGTTGCTATGCAACACCTGAAACTTCAAAGTTCTATTTGCTTGAAGAACTATTTATTTCTAAACGGGACACATGAAACGGCACCTAAATCATTAAAAAGAGGTATGTTGGAGGAATGTCTTCTATCGTTTTTGGCAAGTACCCGTATAATAAGCGGGATAATGTATTGTCAGTCGGTCATTCTACAAAAATAATTCCCTTCGGTACGAAACAACACCCTCCGCTGCGCGTCGGGGTGTTGTTCGCCCCGTCGGGAATTATTTTTGTAGAATGACCTCCGGACAATACATTATCCCTTACTTAGTTAAAATAAATATCTAAAGCTCTTTGTCAAACTACTTAAAGTAGTTCAAATTAAAATCCAAAGTTCTGTCAAAACATATAAAAGTAGTAAAAATAAGCATCTAAAACTCTTTGCCTCTGTGGGGATCAGTGTTAAGATGTTGACCAAGTGATGCAAGAGTGCTGTGTGCAACAGGAAGCGCTTGCTTGCTGTAAAAAGGGAACTGCAAGGTTTTGTGGCTGTTTCCATCTGAGTCTGTCTAATGTCCCTCATAGTGTATCTCTGGGCTCTGAGAACGTCCGTTTCACAGGGTCGCCGATCGCCTATCCTCCAGCCAGCCTGTCTGGAGGGGCTTGGTTGCCTCTTCTCCTGTGAAGTTCACCATCAAGCACACTTTTTGTAGAGGATCCTTTCATGTAACATTTGTATAAAACTTTTTTTTAAACAAGACGGTCAAATGGTGTCTTACCCCCCATTAAGAAACATTCTGCTACACTATTAGGTTCAGTGTCAGAGTCAGACAGAGTAGCCTAGAGACAATTTTCATGAACCAGTGAAGCTTCACAAAGCCACCACAGAATTGCAGAACTGAGTTTCCCTCTTTGTCACTGTTAGCTGGCTTGGATTTTGCTGCTGTTGAAAATGTTGACCTGTCACAACACGTCAACAGTATGACCACGTCAGTGTTCATGGTTTATACCAGAAAGACAGAATGTCTGCAGGGAATGGGTTAACCTATATCCTGTCCAGGGATTATAGAGTAACCAGGGATTAAAGAGTCACATAGAAAGACAAACTGATGATTGAGATAGTTAGTATGGAGAAACAAAGAGAAGAAGAACACAAATAATCTAACAGAATGTAACATTTTTACTAGTCCTCAAATATACTTTATAATAAAATAAATGATTGGGAATGTTACAACTTCTGTGTGAGTGAGGCTGAAGTTCAGGAAAGATCTGCCATCTTGGTGTGGACAGCCGGGCCCCGAGTAGCAGTACCCCTACTTAACCAACAGATGGCTCCAGATTTACAGAAATGACCACAAGGCAGTTTCTCAACCCTGCTCAAGGGCTCTACAACCTTTGCCTGCTACCTTACATTTACATGTAGTCATTTAGCAGACGCTTTTGTCCAAAGCACCATTCAAGGGAGAGAACAGTCAAGCTACGAGCAATAGAGACCTAGTGTAACAATAAATACTATTTTACATAAGAAAAAAACAGTGCAGGAATGTAACTGCTGTAAGTGCAGTTCCTCCCTGAACAGATCACATACTTCCAAGTCGTATTACTCTCAATCAAGTCAATCAGGCATCTTCAAACAAACAGCAAGCACATTTTTCTGCCATTCAACAGCAAGCATGAAGACTTTCTAACTAATCAAAGGTAGGCTTTTTCCGGCTTGTGATAATCTAAAATCAGCTTCATGCAATTGAGGGTTTTATAATTACTGTATGTGTGTGTGTGTGTGTGTGTATCGTGCGTGTTAGCTCTGGTGTTGTAGACAGAAGGTTCCTTACACACACAGGGCTGGGACCCCTGGAACAGTAGTGGGAAACCCTGACCAAGGGCCCGACTGCCTTGGACGACACTCACACAGAGCAACTCACACCTCCGACCGCCTGTGCACTTACCCCCAGCCCCACACCCCAGCGCTCCTCCATGGCGGCGACTAGACCATATACTTCTCATAACTGGTTCAAAATGTCGGCTACACCCCTAGCACTGACGTCCTGTCTTTCTACTAACGTATCCATAGTGTGGACACTTGGCACTTTTGCATCAGCCTCTTGGACCTCTGCTTAGTCCAAAGACAAAACTCAGCTTGAATCCTGCAGCTTTAAACTCAAGGGGTTGACCATGAGATGAAGTAAAGAATAAAGTCATAGTACACTCTGCCCTTAACATAACCAGTGTCTGCATGTCTGTGGAGGAAGGTGCCTTATTACATGTGAGCGCTGAAGAACAGCTTCCTTCATCACTAACCAAGGTAACCAAGACTACCCCCAGCTTTGCATGTCAATAAAACTTTAGCTTAGGAAAGGAACAAAACTACAGAGGTGCAGTTAAAAAAAACTTAGAATAACCAGCTAGCTATCTCTCACACACACACACACACACCAGACAGTCACACCATTCTTCAATCAATGGTTTATTACAAAAACGCATGACAGAACTCAATTGTACTCTAATGGAAAAACACAATACAAAATCGTGCACCTCTCTGGGGGCTAGGGGGGCGCTGTTTCATCCGGAGGGGAGGGGAGTGGGGAGGGTTAGGATAAGGGTTGGGCGGGTGAACAGCGCTGCCAACAGAGGAGCGACTGTGACTGAACAAAAACAACGGAGGAACACTGGAGGAAGGGAAGAACCACAACAGAAAGAACCCGAGGAACAGAACCAACACATGGACTAGACTAGTATAAAACACTTTCTGCAGATACTGGAACTGGACTTTGTGGAACCGAGAATATTAGTCTTGCGCATACAAACAGCCGGTGGCTCCGGGAAGCTTTGGTGACACACACTCACACACTCGCTCTCTCTCTCTCATACACACACGCACACACATAGGAGGAGCTGTCATGGGCACTTGAGAGTCCCGCAGGTGATGAGGCGTTGCAGTTTTTATAAAATCTTGCAAATCTTTTTTTTCCCTGGGTGGTGGGGTGGGAAGGGGGCTGGGCCAGATGGGGGCAGATGTGTGTTGTTTCTCGTCTCCGCCCCCTCAGTATGGTCCTTGTGCAGCACACTGGTCACACCTTCCATTTCATAATTACGTAGTGCTTGTTTGTTTATCATCTTTACATACAATAGTGCAACACTTGTGAAAATATGAAATCCCTTGCCTGATCCACACGAGACCCATCTGAATAAGCACCGCCACACAGACACCAGGAGGTCCCACCTCTACTCCGGTTCTCTGACACACACAGCTGATGGGGAAAAACTAACGCAGTTTTCTCAAGTATATTCTCATGGTTTAATCATCATGCACACACAAATATATATATATATTTATATATGATCACATTTTCTCTATTTGTTGAGTATTAAATTCAGTCCTGTATAATCCTGGTGGGTACAATGGATTTCATATTTTGACATACTGCCAGAAAATAAAGTTTTATTCTCTTTCATAAGCAGATATGGGGAGACCACCTTGAGTCCAGGAGAAGATCTGACACGTGGATTGGTGAAGACTCAGATCAAGTGCGAAATTAATGTGGTGGGGTGGGGTTCACAACTGTCCATTTTTTATTTCCCAGTACAGCCTCCTTCCCTGCCTTTGGAGGCGATCAATTATACAAACCAATCAAGCGATCTATACTGAACAGGAACCGCATTCAACTTGAACCGACACACACACACACACACACACACACACACACACATACATACACACACACAGATAGAGAAGCCTTACTGTAAATCAGTCCTGGAGAAACCTTTGTGTTTTAGCTTAAAAACTGTAAATGACAGATGCAGAAAATCAGACCAAGACAAAAAAAAACTAAAAAAACAAAGAAACAGCAAAAGTGATTAGAAACATCCACCAGAATCCAATGGTTCGACTTTGGGATGTAAACCTGGTCTAAATCAGGGCACGGAACTGCACATAGAACAGTGCTAGGCCCGGGAAGCTACACACTAAGAACATATCAGTGGATTTCTGGGATGAGCACAGTCTACGGCACACGGTACCGGACCAGATCTGGGCTGGGCTGTGCCTCGGCGGGCCTCATATCTCTGGCTGCATTTGACCTCTGGCAGCCTCAAGGTTAAATGCTAAAAGTTCTTCATTCTGAGGGGCAGCGTTCAGACACATATCAAAAATAAATAAACGCATCAGTTACACCCTCAATTTTTTTTTTGTCTATTTTCAGTTTTCCTTTTTTTATGTTCGGGTGAGCGATTTAGGGGAAATATAGTCTCCTGGCACAACCAGCTCCCTGCACACCAGTCAAATTCAAATTCAACCCTTAAATTAACATAAATTAACCTTCCAGAACCATTCATGTAAAGAAGGGAATGTCTACAAAAAAAGAAAATAAACGTATATTAATTTGCATTGAAGGCTCCATGGCCAATGCATACACGCAAGATAAGCTATGAGAAATGTAAAAAAAGAGGAAGGGGAGATGAAGAGTATGATTGAGGCGCTTGTTTAAGGATGCGCACGCATATGGTACCAAATACACGATGAAAACACAAAACGCCAACTCAAGTCCCAAAACCTAAAAAAAAATTAAAACAAATAAAATAAAATAAACAAGCAAACAAGCAGGGTCGAAGTGGGGGGGAAAAAATCTGAAAAATGGCCAATTACAGGATCATTCTTTTCTTCCTCTCCTAAACTCTGTCAGCAGTGTTGCCACAGTCGACATAAACACTCTTAGTGGCAGAAGAGAAGGAGGGTAGGGTGGGGTGGGGTGGGGCGGGGCGGGGGGTGCTGGGTGAGTGTTTCAGGGGGTTGGGGGGGGGGGGGGGGAGTTCTCCTCTCACTCTGAGTCCGACTCAAGGGGAGCGGTCTCGTCAATGGTGGCGCGGTTCCTCTGGCGCTGTTTGCCCCCTGACAGGCATGCCCGTTCGCCCGAGTGCACCTTCTTGTGCCGCGAAAAGCTGGAGGAGTGAACAAAAGTTTTGCCGCAGTGCAGGCAGGAGTAGAGCTTTCCGGAAGCGTGCGTCTGCTGGTGCTGCTTCAGGTTGGACAGACGCACGAAGCTCTTACGGCAGATGCCGCAGGTGTACTGCTTCTCGCCAGCGTGGCTGTGCTCGTGGCGCGCCAGGCTTGATGTGTTGCTGAAGCGCTTGTCGCAGTGGAGGCATGCGTACGGACGATCGGGGTCGGGGCTCCGGGACCGCCCTGCTGCTGCTGCCGCCGCCGCTGCTGCCGTGGCGGCTGCCAGACGCGCCCGAGCCGCTGCCTTGGAGCGCTTGTTCTTCTTGCAGAGGGTGTAGTAGTTGGGTTTGTCCCGCGAGCAGAGCTTGAGGCGGATCTTGAGGTCGGAGGACTTGGCCAGGGGGTCCTTGCTGTCCTGCGTGTAGGAGTTGAGCAGCTGCCTCACGTGCGCCACCTGGTGTTTGGAGAGCGCTGTGGAGTTCCTGAAGACCTTGTCGCACTGCGTGCACTGGTACTGCTTCTCCCCTCCTACATTGACGGTCACCCCAGCCCCTCGGCGCCCGCGCCTCTTCTTAGGATTGCCCATGCTGGAAGGGCCAAGGCTGAGCTCGGGCAGGGCCAGGGGGGCGCCACGGGGGCCCCTGGCGCCGGTTCCCCCGCCAGGTCGGGACTTGCCCTTGTGGATGAGGCGGTGGCGTGAGAGGCTGGAGCTGTGGTTGAAGTGCTTGCCGCACAGGTTGCACGTGTGCAGTCTCTTGGCCTTGTGGCTCTTCTTGTGGATGGCCAGCAAGCGCTTCCCGTTGCAACGCACGCCGCACACGTTGCACACCAGCGTCTTCTTGCCCTCGCCTGCCTTGCCGTACTCCTCCTTGTGCTGATTGGCGGCGGCGGCTGCTGCTGCTGCGGCGGCTGCTGCAGCTGCGGCAGCAATGGCCTTGGCTCCACCCCTGCCGTGCGTCTGCACGTGGCGTGAGAGGCTGGAGGAGTGGCTGTAGCACTTACCGCACACATGGCAGGCGTGAGAGCCACTTCCTTTAGGCGCACGAGTGCCGCTCCTTCCTCCGCCACCTCCACCTCCTCCTCCTCCTCTCCATCGGGGTGGTGGCAGCACCTCTTCGTCTCCCTCCTCGTGGCCCAACTGGCTGCTGCCAGGCTCGGTCTGGTCATCTGAGTCGCTGTGGGTGTCGTCAGGGTCCTCCTCGTCCTCAGGCTGAGGCACCTCCACACTCTCCTCTACTATACATTCGGGGTAGACTGACTCGTACTGGGCGAAGAAGTTCTCGTCGGGCTCTGGCTTCACCTCCCCAGGCACAAAGCCCTCCTCGGAGTCCTTCTTCACGCAGGAGATGGTGAACTTGGAGCCAACCTCTGCCCACTTGACCACGTACTCAATGGGCTGGGTGTCCAGCTCCACTGTGATGAAGTCCGCGCCCAAGGCCTCGGGCTCTGACGACGTCAGCTCCGTCTCTGCGTCTTCCATCAGGCCGGCCAAGCACTAGCCACAGGGCCTCCGGGTGTGTGTGTCTGCGTGTGTGTCTATGTGTGAGATTGTGTAGGGGTGTCCTCCTCCGCACAGCTACCTGGGCCAAAATGCACAATGCTCTGGAGAAGGAAAGACAAACATCAGAAAAAGAAAACGTTACAAGTGATAAAAACGTGTTACTTAATTTGAAATATTTCAAACACATTTTAGCAGTTTAACGTCACGGTACAATTAATGTTTCACTCAATATTACAGGTTAATATTTAGGTCCCTCCCACGCACATTTGGAAATTTCGTAAGGGGTACCCGGAGGAATATTTCACGATGAACTAAGCTACTCAATGAATTTGTTCTTCGTGAGCAAGGCATTCGTAACACAATATCAATCTCTTTTGGGATTCGATTCTTGTCGACTAGACACAGAAGTGCAGACGAAAAACACCATGACCTACATTAAACCGCCACTCAAATGAAGCATATAAGTCAACGGAATCCTTTAGATCGTACGTCGATCGAAAATATAAACGTATTCTCGCCATCAATAAGCCCTAAGTCTACTAAACCACACTGCAACATTTTCCTGAATCAAAATAATTCATGAGAGCCTCCCGTATGAGGTAAACGGCAGCAGTTTCCTCATAGGCGGGATGATGCGACGTACAAACTGGATGCATGCGGGTTTTCCGTGTCTTGTCCCGGCACTCTTCGTAAAACAAATCGCACATATAATTCTTATTAATCCACTCACCTTCGTATGGAATTGCACAATATGTCACATATCCGATGTATTTAGGATCAAAATTCATCAGACAAAGCAATGCACCGATAAACAGGAAATACAACATTACAAGACCCGAGACAGGCACAATGCATTCTGGGAAAGGATTAAAAGGGCTGTTGTAGCCGAGGCCGCGAACATTACAATCCACGTCACAAACTGCTTACATTAGAGAAAAACAACTCGGCATCTAGTAAAATATATTAAATACACGTACAAGTGAATATGATCGGCGAAATAATTGGTCTCGGATGAAAGACACTGACCTTGTCGCGGCAAGAAACGGAAGAGGCACTCGTCATAAGCTGGCTGGCGAGATATAATAGGGCCTCAATTCAATCGGCCCGCCATAAATTTGCGCTCATCATCACACACTGACAATGTAGCCTACCACCATGCACTCATCCGTCAATCCCCAACGACACACCAGTGCAAGCCAACCGCCAAATTCATTACCCGCAAAACTTCCAGTATTCCGACTCGTGTAAATGCAACTCAATGGTACACAGATCTGTTAAAGAACCATTAATGGATAGGTCTATTTGATAAACTGGTGTTCACAAACGTATCAATTCACGAATCTAACCATTTGGTTAGCTTCTTGCTGACGCTGACTGGGTTGTGAGAAACAGTCTGCAACAAATTACGGCATTCTTGTAGTTAAATTTGGCATGAAGGTTCTTTGTTACACCCACCGGATAACAAGGAAACACAGCCGACTAGGAATAGGAACTTCCATCTTGACTAGACTAAGCCGATCTACTATAAATGTATGTAAAAAATCAAATCTTTATTTGTCGTGAAAGGTAAACGTTTCTCCATCAAGCCAGCGTGCTGGGATGAATACACTCATCACGAATTCGGGGACCGAACGCTGTCGCTGTGGCATCTAGTTAACAATTCCCCTCGGAGAATCTGACAAGATGCTTGGAAGATTACTGTAAAAGGTTGAGCGATTTCACGACATTTGGCACCTTGAGAACTAGAATCCACAAATTCGTTGTAATTACCGTGGTTCTGCCCTTAAATTTGTTGTCTTGGCCCTCGAAGAAATCTATGTCGTTTCGGTTTTGCCGCACCTCTGCCAGATCATAACCGATGTCTTCGCGAATATCAATTCTTTGCGGCCCTAGTGTTTCTCCGCTGATTTTAAAACATACATACAAAAATCGACACAAAGGCCTGAACAGCCACCAGTTTTTCCGTATACCATAGGGATCTTCAGCGCCAGCTCGCGCTGCTTTGTCATTGGGCATTCAGCCAAAGGTAAAACAAGCATGCGCGTGCTGTCGTAAGTACTGCTGTAAATACTTGATCACCTTAATAATATTGACAAAACCCTCATTTTTTTAACAGTGTATGCTTTGGTGGCTATACAGTTGGACATGTATTCATATTACTGACTTCTATAACAAGAACATTGGTGTTATTTAAATGCATGGATGATGATCAGCGCCAGGTCTGTTGGTGCTTAATGTTGCAACTGCTTTACGGCAGTCAGATATGTTTGAAATATATTAGCCTTAACATGTCAGGCAGACATCTGGCTGTGTCAGCATATAGCTTTCCCAAATACTGTATGAGATTATACCTACAAGTTCAATGGTATGTTATTTTCTATTTGAAATCCATGTTTTAGCTAGCAACCAAAGTTATTCGGTGGCTAGGATAACTTTAACGTTACCGTTTAGCATATAATTTGTATCTGCACAATTGAAAAGATTTCCCTTGCTGCAAGGGAACGGTCGATCAGCTTGTTTTATCTTGACCTTGTTACCTTGATGGCCGAGCTTTAGGTTACCGGAATAGATTAACCAAAGTGTCTGAATGACACTAATAATAGTAATTGAGCTGGTAAGTAATTGGAACAGTGCTAGAACAGAATAGTGCTAACAGTTAGTAGGCTAGTTTGCTAATTAACTATCCGACAGAAACATAACCACATCAGCATGGATGATAATACACCAGGATCATCGCCAGGAGGGTCCAAAGACGGCCTCAGGGGGACGACACCGGGCTACTCCAACACGGATCTAGCTGGTGTTCCATGTAAGACTTACTATGGCTTATTGACTTCATATTCAACTGTAGAACTTATAGGCGATGCCTGCTCTAATAGTTACAATTATCTTGTCAATGATAACAATTGAGTAAAACGTTTGTTTTCATCCCTATGCTCTGACTGATTGGATTTCCCCTCAGTAACAGGCATGAGTCCCTTGTCGCCATATCTGAACGTTGATCCACGATACCTTTTGCATGTAAGTTACTGTTGTGATATATTGCACATTTTCAGTTAAAGTACATTGAGAGCAACTAAACACCACAACAAATTCCTTGTATATGAAAATGTACTTGGCCAATAAACATGATTCTGATTCTGATTCTGTAAACAGACAACTAATCAAATAAAAATACATTTGCTCCGTTAGTATGAAATATAACACTTCTGTACTTTTAAGGAAGTGTAACATGTAATGCTTGTGTCTGTGCCTTAAGATTGATTGTGGTCAGAGTGTGGAAGGTTTTGTCATGGCAGTTGTCTCTGGAGCCTGTATGCAGTTGGATGTTTGCCAGGATCAGGGCCAGTGCAGTTCCAGGGTGGACTCTCATCTTTTGCCCCCTATCCTGTAGGACACTGATGAGTTCATCCTGCCCACTGGTGCCAATAAGACCAGAGGGCGCTTTGAGTTGGCATTCTTCACCATTGGCAGCTGCTGCATCACAGGTGAAGAGGAGAGCCTCTCTCAGCTCCACACACAGGGATAGCGAGAAGCCCTCTTTGGATGGAACCTGAAGGGTTTTTACCCAGGATCACCTTGTGGATTGTTAGTGTAATGTCTCAGGTATTAATTGTCAAACCCTAGAGGTACTGGTTTGGAAACTTTTCGGCGTGAAGCAGCCCTCTTGTAGAATGTTCTAAGAAAGGTTCTTCACCTTCTCTCCAGAGAGTAACCATTAAATGCTAAAACATTATTTTCAGGAACTCAGGGACTCTAGATCCCATTTGATGACCCCTTGAACTGTCAAAGCTTGCTTTGTGTATTTGGGTTCTTCCAGGGCTCTATCAGAGGTGTATCACTGTGGTAGTAACACTAAAACACTAAAGAGCTGCAGTGATCTGTCTCAGTCAAGTTGTAAATTACTTCCATGAATCCATATGAGACAGCATATCTCTGTGTGTGTGTGTGTGTGTGTGTGTGTGTGTGTGTGTGTGTGTGTGTGTGTGTGTGTGTGTGTGTCCCACACAGGTGCAGTGTTTGGAGCGTTGAATGGACTCCGTTCGGGGCTGTCCGAGACCAAAGACATGGCCTGGTCCAAGCCTCGGAATGTGCAGTGAGTTTCAGACGTTTGTTAGGGTGCTGGGTTTGTAAATATGCATTGCATTCAGAAAGTATTCGGACCCATTCACTTTTTCAACATTATGTTATGGTCCA